>NC_080041.1:44868983-45218426 GCF_012489685.1 Lotus japonicus | reverse complement strand
CGACAGTAATAACAAATAGCATGCTCCAAGTAGGATTTAACAAGTAACAATCACACTCAGCAAACAAGTTAGTATGCATGTTGCATGATATGCAATGCAGGTTAACCCAGTTAACCAATATGCATTCCGGAACGGATGGACATCAATGGATCAGCCCTAGCACCAGCCACGGTGGGACCATTTCGGCCCGCGTGCCTCTTATACCAACAACAACGGTAGTCAGATCAGCATAAAACCCGAAGGCCTGCCATTTCGGTCTGCTACTAAGAGTCGCCTAGCAGCGCTCTTACGCGGAAATCCCGGTCTTATAACCATTTTGGAATCCGCCGTGGTCCGGCATCTCACCGTGTTTAAACCACTTAATGAGTGCATGCAATGCAGTGATTAGCCAAACAACGTCTCCGACCTCACTCGACACGTCGCCACGTGTTCTAGCTAAATTAATGTCTCTAAAAGCTTACCCTAAGGTAAAGTCGATTCTGCGACAAAAGAAACTTCTTTACAACAACATAGTAACTCATGATGATCTCTAAATCATCCGACTCATCTCAATCCGATGGTCAAAACTGCTCAACGAGCAAAGAGTATCAACATACTCGGAAACTACCTGTTTCCCGGCTTATCTCTCAGATAGCCCAACAACACAACTGCTCCCAGAGCACAAGAGTATCAACATACTCAAAACTTCTTAACATTCTCAACACTCGGATCCGACGACACTTCCCGCTTTCCAAAACTAAGATTTGCATCCTAAGCTTCCTTTCGAGTTTATTATCATTATTTGAAGATTTAGAGGTTGTTTAATGTCTTATGAGTTTTCTTTACAAAATAATATCCTTTTAGTCTTATCGCAAATCTTATGTGTTTTCAACATCCCGTAATCCCAATTAACTCCCCGAGAATGTCTCGATCCATTATAACCATAACAAGGCCCGAATCTCATTCGTCCTATCAAACTTTCCCCAAAATCTCAAAATAAAATCGGCATGACCTGCCCGCTATTCTCACTACTCAGAATCACAGATATCAGTGAAAAGACATAATTAAATCAGCACAGTCAACCAACATGTCATATATCAACACATCCTAGAATAATCACGTAGCACTTAGCATATAAAGCATGCATCACACATCCTAGATTACCCACTTAGCACGTACCATGTAAATCAATCTCAAAAACATTCAGTAGATGAATCATCTACATTGTCAGCCGAAGCCTCAGAAAACATTTGTCCAATCAAACACAAACAAGTGCATAAACAGTAAATCAATGTCGAAAGCATCGACCCTAAGCATTAACTAAAGATTCAGTGAGTAGCCCTCACCTGTAGATTCTCCAGGGTGATCTTCGAAAGTTCCTTCACAATCAATGCCTTGCTCTTCAGGAAATTCCTCAAAAACACCTTTAGAGCAAAACCACAGAATTCCATAAAAAACTATCAGAAACTCAGTAATCAATACCCACTAAGGTTACACGAAGTAGTATATACTCCGAGGTACGATAATCTAGCGCGAAAGGACAAGTTTTTGAAAAAGAAATTTTCCTCCTCCCCCCTTAGGGTGCTCGGCCACTATTGGTAATTAGGTGGGTCGATTTTTCTTCGATCAAACTTGGTTCCTAGGTTATTATTAGTCGTAACTAAGGGTATTCTAAACTCGGAAAAATTATCGGATCGAAAACTGTCGCAGGGGTATTTTGGTCAATATTTTTAGCTCAGAATTTCAAAACTGAAATTTCGAAAAGCAAATTGGATGGGGACGTCACCAACGACGTTTATGACAACTAATCCTACTAGCACTAAGCTAAGGCGATAGTTTTCAGCCCAAAGGACGAAGCTTTGCCCCAAAATGGGTATTTTAAGCAGAATTGAAACTCAACGGTAGTTTTTCGAGAATCGGCGCAGGATTATTCGCTAAACATACTAAGGAGAACGTAGGGAAGATGTTTAGATAGAAAAATGAAGTTATCAGGATAGTTTTGCAAAAACCTCAAAACTATGAGCACAGAAAGACATAGAGAAAAGCTATGGAAAAGACGATCAGAGGTAAGGATTAGCGACTATACCTCGATACCTTCAAGCAGCAACTGTCGAATCAACGATCAAGCAAGAAATGAAGAAAATCTCTTCTCCTCCTCCTCCTCCAAAGCTCGCGGGTTCAAGAGAGAAAATGGGTAAGATTTTTGTGTTTTTTTCTTATTTCTTGGCTATATATAGAGGTTGGAAAAACGCGGGAAAATGAAAGTTTCGCGATTCCGATTTTTCTGGCTTCATTCTCCGTGAATTCTAAGATAGGTTTTGGCGAAAGAATTCCAAAACTAAAAAGAGGTCTCCTTGTATTTTAGGCGACTAATGCAAAGTCGGTGTAAAACTATTTTACCCGATAAGTTACTTTTTGCATTGAATGTCGGAAGAGAAAACTTCCTTCTGAAGAAAGATTGAGATCATCATGAGAAATGGGTGTATGCGTGTGGAATATTCATCTGAAGTTCCGAATAGAAAAAGTCTTCATCGTCGGTTGATTCTAGGGTTTTGAACTATCAGGGTTTTAGTTTCGGCAAACTTCCGATGATTGGAATCGGACGTTCGTAGATTCTAAGGTTTCGCCTCGAAACGATTGTCGTATAAGGAATAAGAGAAGTTCTAACATTTCTCTAAAGATTTTTGTAATTAATTTCCATCGTGACTTTAAGTGTAAACTAGCTATTTACTAGGGTTTCTGCCCTAGGTTTAAGCGTATATCGATCGTGCTATACCTTTTATCGATTTTGATACAATCCTTAGACTTTTCCTGAACTTTCTCCTTCATAAATTTGTTTCATTTGATCAACTCTTGTTCAGGTTTCCCTTCACGATACATCAACCCTAATCGTGAATAGGATTTTATTCACTTGACATAAAATGAAAAACTTGGGTCTTACATTACTACCCTCCAAAAAGAAAGTTTCGACCTCGAAACTTAAGGGTCAGTAAAAAGTTCTGGATACTGTTCTTGAATCTTCTCCTTCAGCTCCCATGTCGCATCACCGGTGTCTTTATTCCAAATGACTTTCACTAACTCGATCTCTTTTCCTCTCAACTGTTTTATCCTGGTGTCACCAATGCTAATTGGCGGTGTCTCGAAAGACAGATCATCCTTCAGCTCAATGTCATCCAGCTCGATAACATGTGTCGGATCCGCAATATATTTCCTCAGTTGTGACACGTGGAATACGTCATGAATATTCGATAGAAATGGAGGTAGTGCAATCTGATAAGCGACTGGTCCTATTCGACGAGTGATCTGATAAGGTCCAATAAACTTCGGCGTAAGCTTCTCAGAAATACATGGTCTCCTTCTTCGAATTCCAGAGTTCTGCGCCTTTGATCTGCATAACTCTTCTGTCTACTCTGAGAAGTCTTCATCTTTTCTCTAATCTGCTTGATCTTCTCGGTTGTCTGTTGTAGAAGTTCTGGCCCTACTAACAGATTTTCTCCATTTTGATACCAACACAAGGGTGTTCTACACTTGCGGCCATACAAAGCCTCATACGGTGCCATACCTATGCTGGTATGAAAACTGTTGTTGTATGTGAACTCAATCAATGGCAATAGGTTATCCCAACGGCCCTTGTTGTCTAACACGCAAGCTCGTAGCAAATCCTCCAATGATTGGATAGTTCTCTCAGTCTGTCCATCAGTCTGTGGATGATAAGCAGAACTTAGTCTCAGCCTCGTTCCCAAAGCCTCTTGAAGAGCTCCTCAAAAATGTGAAGTAAACTTTGGGTCTCGATCGGAAACAATACTGGTCGGTACTCCATGAAGTCGTACAATCTCAGCTATATAAATCTCTGATAGTTTCTCCATGTTGTACGTAGTCCTCACAGGTATAAAATGAGCCGACTTAGTCAATCGATCCACTATTACCCAAATAGAATCGTATCCCTTTTGAGTTCTTGGCAAAGCCACGACGAAATCCATTGATATGCTATCCCATTTCCATTCTGGTACATCTAAGCTTTGTAGCATACCTGAAGATTTCTGATGTTCCACCTTCGCCTTCTGACATGTCAAACATGCAGCGACATACTCAGCCACTTGTCTTTTCATTCCTGGCCACCAAAAATTCATCTTCAAGTCCTAGTACATCTTTTTCATTCCTGGATGAATGCTTAACTTGCTCTTGTGACCTTCATCCATAATCAACCTCCTCAAGTCAGGGTTGTTAGGTACGCAAACCCTATCCTTACACCGTAGGATATTGTCATTTCCTACCTTGAATTCCGGGTCCTTACCTTGAATTACCAAGTTCCTTTTCCCGAGCAGAAACTCATCTTGTAACTGTTGGTCTCGGATTTCTTCCATCAATCCATTGGCAATTCTGATCATTCCGAACTTCAGTTCTCCCTCGGATAATCTCACATCCAAGCTCAAATCTCGAAATTGTTCCTGCAATTGCAGCTCTTTCACCATCATCGACGAGATATGCATCTTCCTACTCAAGGCATCAGCAACAACGTTTGCCTTTCCAGGATGATATTGTTGGGTGAACTCGTAATCTTTGAGAAATTCCATCCACTGACGTTGTCTCATGTTCAGCTCCTTCTGCTCAAACAAGTACTTCAAGCTCTTATGATCACTAAATATGGTGAAATTGCATCCATATAAGTGATGTCTCCAAATCTTCAGTGCAAATACGATAGCAGCTAGTTCTAGGTCATGAGTTGGATAATTCTTCTCATGAACCTTCAGTTGTCTTGAAGCTTAAGCAACTACCTTCCGATGTTGCATCAGCATACATCCCAAACCTTGGTGCGAAGCGTCACAATACACTTCATACGGTTCCTCTGGTTGCGGTAGGATGAGTACAGGTGACGTCGTCAAACGTTCCTTCATCGTCTGAAAACTAGTTTCGCACGCTTCAGTCCATGCGAAAGGTTGATCCTTCCTCGTGAGTTGAGTCAAAGGTCCAACAATCTTGGCGAAATTCTCGATGAAACGACGATAATATCCCGCCAAACCAACGAAACTCCTGATCTCAGTCACTGTCTTCGGCCTTTCCCATGACAATACGGTCTCTACCTTTGCTGGGTCCACAGCTATACCCTCCTTAGAGATCACATGGCCTAAGAATTTTACCTCTTCGAGCCAAAATTCGCACTTAGAAGGATTGGCGTACAACTCCTTCTCCCTCAGCACTTGTAAGACTTGTCGGAAGTGCCCCTCATGATCCTCAGCATTCTTTGAGTAGATCAGAATATCGTCGATAAACACCACGACGAACCGATCTAAGAATGTATGGAAAGTTCTGTTCATGTAATCCATGAATATGGCAGGTGCGTTTGTCACCCCAAATGGCATCACTAAGTACTCATAGTGTCCATAACGGGTTCTGAATGCCGTCTTCTGGATATCCTCGGTCTTGACCCTGATTTGATGATAACCCGACTTCAGAACGATCTTCGAGAATATCGCAGCTCCTCGCAGTTGATCCATCAAATCATCAATTCTAGGTAACGGATACCTATTCTTGACGGTTACCTTGTTCAGTTGTCGGTAGTCGACACATAATCTCGATTTCCCGTCCTTCTTCTTCACCAATAAGACTGGCGCTCCCCAAGGTGAAACGCTTGGTCGTATAAATCCCTTCGACAAAAGATCTTCTAGTTGGGACTTCAATTCCACTAGCTCCGCAGGTGCCATACGATATGGTGCAATCGAAATCGGCCCCGTTCCCGGTACGATGTCAATAGCAAACTCAATGTCGCGTACAGGCGGCAATCTAGGTACATCACCAGGAAAAACATCCGTGAAGTCTCTCACCACTGGAATATTGTCAACTTCCGGACTCCCTTTACTCTCCAGACTTAGCAATACGGAATACTCTTCAGATCCCTCGTTCAAAGCGACGCTAATGTGATTGGCAGATAGATACTCGGAAAGATCCGAATCAGGAAATACCACTCTCTTTCGGTTGCAGTCCAAAAGACAATGATAGTGGGACAACCAATCCATTCCTAGGATAACATCTAGGTTCTTGAGAGTTAGGCATACTAGGTTAGCATGGTAGACTCTATTGTTATATGTTATCGAACAGTACATACATGCTGTATTAGCAAGTAGAGTTTTGGCAGGAGTGGTAACTATAAGATCGAAGCTCAAAGCAGTAATAGGAAGTCTTAATCTGATCGCACATTCTCTAGAGATAAATGAATGTGTTGCACCGGAATCAAAAAGTACGGATAGGAGATTACCGTCAATCTCGCAGTCTCCTCTAATCAGCCCATCGACCCCTTCAGCATCTTCACCATCCATGGTGTAGAATCTCACCTTTGCAGCAGGACGCTTTCCCCGAGCAGTGTTGACGGTTGGTTCCGCCTTTGGTACCCTGCACTGTGCAGCAGTATGCCCCAATTTGTTACAATTGAAGCATTGGGGTCTCGTGTCGGGACAATCACGAGCATAATGCCCCGGCTTCCCACACTTGTAGCAAGTCATCTCCCTGTTCTGAGTCTGACTTCCAGAACCACTAGCAGCACCCGTCATGGGCCTGTAAGATCCTGAAGCAAACCCTCTACCAGCAGGATGCTGATACGGCCTCCTGTTCTGAAATCTCCCTCTCCTCTGAAAATTTTGAGAGCCCGACCTCATCGGCCCTCCAGTTCCAGCACGGTTCACTCTCCGGTTCTTCATCAGTTCCACCTCCGTGGCTTTCTCAACCAAAGACTGGAAACGCATGATTCCCAGCGGCCTCACTGAGTCCTCAATGTCCGGCCTCAGTCCATTAACAAAGCGCTTGCACATGTAGCGCTCATCCACGTGATCATTAAAGAATTGAAAATGCTTTGCCAAAGATTCCAGCTTGGAAGCAAATTCTGGTACAGACATACCCCCCTGACGGAGTGTCAGAAACTGTGCCTCCCGCTCATCCCGGGCACTTGTTGGAAAATACTTTTCCAAGAACGCGGTCCGGAAAGAGTTCCAGTTGATCTCTTCCTGGTTGGCTTCCATGATCCCCCTGGTGCCCTTCCACCAGTACTCACCATCACCGAGCAGTAGATAAGTCGCCATGCCCACTTTGGCACCCTCAACAGTCTGCAAAACACCGAAAATCTTCTCGAGAACTTTGGTGGGTTTTGCCTCCTGAAGTCATTCAGGCCTTTGTTCTAGTCCAGAGTTACTTCCCTCTGGCGTTGATGTTGATCACGTGCTTCTTCAGCAGCACGCCTCATAGCATTATCGTTCGCTTGCGCTGTCACAGCTTGGGCCATAGTGGCCATCATCTCGGCTAACTGGTTAGTATTCACCATGTTATGTTAAGTGAAACAAACAGTTAGTACTTATCATAAGATAGCATCTAGCATAACTATATAATATGAGTAAGCAATAACTTCAATCAATTCTAAGCGAAAAATCGCTTGCAGACAATCAATTTTCACTCTTTGCAGAGTCACACAACCTAGCACAGAAGACCTATTCCCCAAAGACTCCCGAAAGACTCGATTAGCTTTGATACCACAATGTAACACCCCGATTTCGGTGGCGTCCCTTTAGTAACCAAAATAAACTTAATGCGGAAAAACGTGATATATTTTTTTTTTCAATAATATAAATGTTGGTAAATCCGCAAGTGTACGAATCCACCCGGTTTTAAATATCGAACCACAGGGATTGTGAGTGACTAAATTCAGTTTAAGCTTTGAGTATGAAGGTTGGTTTTATTGAATAATAGATATGTTGAAGTAGTAATAAGGAAAAAGAAAAATAAATAGACAATTTAGAAAATAACATGCTTTGGGTTCTTGTTCAACTAGTCAATTCAAGTACATCATTCTAAGCACATGTTCTCATGGATCTCTCCTTGATGATATAGCCTAGTTACTCACTTATTGATTCCTCACATAAGCAATTCTCTCATACTAAAAGCTAAGCCCAATTCCTTGTGTACTTAGTCATTTATATGAGGTTTTAGATCATGCAAATTCAGGCCATCAAACCCCAACCCTTCCTCTATTCCTAGTAGCAAGTATAGAAGTGGTAATCCCAAATCGGTTCCCTAATCTATAACAAACTTCCGTTCTGATTATAGAATAGTATAAAGCAAGCATGCATACAAGCTTAGATTGAAATTCAGAAAATGGGATTCAAGGGAAGAAGAAGAACATGTGGGAAAGAACTTAAGATTATAACTCAAATATAAAAAGTCTTACAAAGAAATCCAAAGCAAAAGAAGAGAGATTAGCCAAGCATGGCTTGCCATGCTTGGCTAAAAACCTGAATTACAAGCTTAGAAGCCCTCTCACACTCTCCTAGATGCTCCTCTACCTCTGAGTTTATGTAAAAATGAAAGTAGTATCTTAGATTCCAAAAGAAAATGACTAAAATCCTATTTATAGGCAAAAATCACGAGTTTGGGCTGTTCCGGGCGCTCAGGCGCCAATTCAGAGCGCCTGAGCGCCAATTCCATCCTGAAAATGATCCTCTGGAAGGTAATTGGCGCCTAGGCGCCAATTAAGCACGCCTAGGCGCCAATTCCAGAACCCTGGAAAAAGCAATTGGCGCCTAGGCGCCAATGGAGCACGCCTAGGCGCTCTGACTCGCTGGAAAACCTTTTGATCTTCATTTTAACTCCTCTTTACTCCTCTTTAAGCCTCTTTAAGCCTCCCTTCAATTCTCCAAACCTCTAGACACTCCATCTTCAGCTGTTACAACCTGAGAACTTGATGACAAAGCTAGGAAAATATCTAGAAATTCAAAGGTTAGTTTTGCACAAAGGCTCCAAAACAAGTGGAAATTTCCTATGACTCCTAAACTCTAATAAAATGCAACTAAAGCCCTTATAAAACTACAAAATTACTAAACTAATGCAAATGCACAAATAAAAGTAAAAATGCATGAGAATGCATGAAACGCTACATGAGACACCAGAAAAAGACTCAAAACCTACAAGGAAAAACCCTAGAAACATCATATAAACCCGGGTCATCACACCACTATACTCAACGACAGCTCGCCCTCGAGCGTCACTAAGATTAGCTTGCCCTCAAGCACAAAGAATTACTCCCAACACACATGCCAAAAGAGGGATACTGTTTTAGAAAATCGGGGGATCAAGTGAATGTAGTTAGTTCCAAGAGAAAGATTCAACAATCAATTTCATGCAACTCTTAGATAAAGAAGAATTAGAGTCCACTATGAGAAGCATTTTGAACTAACATCCTAGCATGAGACAATTGTTTAGTGCATTGAGCACACAAGCAAGTTCATAGGTTCTGAGAATCATTCACTCAAGAGCAACTAAAGTTGACAATGCATTATTCAATGAGATATCAAAAGGGTTGTAATGTTGGCTAGGTAAAGCACAAGGTAGGGGGTCCCTAAGGAAGACTAAGGCTGCACAAAATTTTGAGTGTGGTCCTTCATGAAAACCGGAGCTTAAAGCAATTGATACGTAGCAAACAAGTCTCTCAACCCCCTTTTGTTTCAGAATTTTTTTCTTTTTTTTTGGAACTCCACCCATTCCATGGAGTTCATTTTTTTGCTTTTGACTTTTTTTTTTGGAACTCCATCCGGCCATGGAGTTCATTTTTTCCTTTTGACTTTTTTTTTGGAACTCCATCCGGCCATGGAGTTCATCTTTTGAATTTTTTGAATTTTTTTCTTTGGGGCAAGAGACAATTGCATTTTCTATAAACTAGCTCCATTGAGAGTTAAGAACCACAACTCCCCATTTTTCCAACCAAACAACCAGCCCAAATAACAAAGGTAACAAAGAAATCTCCATAAGGCTCAAAAGGGTCAACTAGGGACAAAGATGTTATAAAACAATTTCTGAAGTACAAGAAAACCTACCAGTCTCAAGAATGCAAGTCTCCTAAAGCTACACTCAAGGAGGCATAAAATGAAACACAGAACCAAGAAGTGCAAGTGAGTCAGGATCCTCCAGGGAAATTATATAGTGAAGGGTCAAAGATGGACCCTTGTGAACTCACATCAACTCTATCCTCAAGATAACACTTAGAAAACTGAAGTCTCTCCCTCTCTTTCCCAAACATACAATCACTCCCCAAAAGAAAGCACAAAGTATCCACTTAAAAACATTTTGAAAACCAGCATCATGTGAGTGAGCAAGACTCGGGAACATGTCATTTGAGTAAAAGGAATAAAGACCAAGGTATAAAAGACTCTATAAAAAAAAATGCATGATCAAAAAGATAAACAAAGTCTATAAAGGAAAAATATGCTAAAAATGCATGGACTAAAATCAGAGTAAGAAAAGAACCTCCTTCCAAGTGGTTGAGTACTTCCAAGTTTGTATCCTTTTTATTTCCTGAAACACTAAACAAAAGATAAAACGTAAAACAGAAAAAAGAAACATGGGTTGTCTCCCATTCAGCCCTAAGTTTAAGTCTAAGGTAGACTAAACTTCAAACTCATAACTCAAACCAAAAATCACAAACAATCCCCGGCAACGGCGCCAAAAACTTGTTGGTAAATCCGCAAGTGTACGAATCCAACCGGTTTTAAATATCGAACCACAGGGATTGTGAGTGACTAAATTCAGTTTAAGCTTTGAGTATGAAGGTTGGTTTTATTGAATAAGAGATATGTTGAAGTAGTAATAAGGAAAAAGAAAAATAAAAAGACAATTCAGAAAATATCATGCTTTGGGTTCTTGTTCAACTAGTCAATTCAAGTACATCATTCTAAGCACATGTTCTCATGGATCTCTCCTTGATGATATAGCCTAGTTACTCACTTATTGATTCCTCACATAAGCAATTCTCTCATACTAAAAGCTAAGCCCAATTCCTTGTGTACTTAGTCATTTATATGAGGTTTTAGATCATGCAAATTCAGGCCATCAAACCCCAACCCTTCCTCTATTCCTAGTAGCAAATATAGAAGTGGTAATCCCAAATCGGTTCCCTAATCTATAACAAACTTCCGTTCTGATTATAGAATAGTATAAAGCAAGCATGCATACAAGCTTAGATTGAAATTCAGAAAATGGGATTCAAGGGAAGAAGAAGAACATGTGGGAAAGAACTTAAGATTATAACTCAAATATAAAAAGTCTTACAAAGAAATCCAAAGCAAAAGAAGAGAGATTAGCCAAGCATGCTTGGCTAAAAACCTGAATTACAAGCTTAGAAGCCCTCTCACACTCTCCTAGATGCTCCTCTACCTCTGAGTTTATGTAAAAATGAAAGTAGTATCTTAGATTCCAAAAGAAAATGACTAAAATCCTATTTATAGGCAAAAATCACGAGTTTGGGCTGTTCCGGGCGCTCAGGCGCCAATTCAGAGCGCCTGAGCGCCAATTCCATCCTGAAAATGATCCTCTGATAGGTAATTGGCGCCTAGGCGCCAATTAAGCACGCCTAGGCGCCAATTCCAGAACCCTGGAAAAAGCAATTGGCGCCTAGGCGCCAATGGAGCACGCCTAGGCACTCTGACTCGCTGGAAAACCTTTTGATCTTCATTTTAACTCCTCTTTACTCCTCTTTAAGCCTCTTTAAGCCTCCCTTCAATTCTCCAAACCTCTAGACACTCCATCTTCAGCTGTTACAACCTGAGAACTTGATGACAAAGCTAGGAAAATATCTAGAAATTCAGAGGTTAGTTTTGCACAAAGGCTCCAAAATAAGTGGAAATTTCCTATGACTCCTAAACTCTAATAAAATGCAACTAAAGCCCTTATAAAACTACAAAATTACTAAACTAATGCAAATGCACAAATAAAAGTAAAAATGCATGAGAATGCATGAAACGCTACATGAGACACCAGAAAAAGACTCAAAACCTACAAGGAAAAACCCTAGAAACATCATATAAACCCGGGTCATCAATAAACAAGACTGAAATAAATAAAATGCAAATGCGACAAGCAACAGAACTAATATACAATATATATTACAGCCCCCGCTGTAAGTAGCAACCTCGTCACGAGTAACCTCCAGTGACGGAAAGGAGAAAAGTGTAGCGCCCGTAGGCAATATGTACAGACCGAAGTAAAGGTGAAGTGTCCGCAACACAAACCTCAAAAACGAGAATAAGTTAGCCAAATCGGCCTGAAACAAGACCTCCTAAGTCCAACCAACTCTCTGTGATTCCCGTAAAGAAACCACACAAAAAGCTATAGGTGGGAAACTACCCTGTCCCCAAAGAAACAAATGATGTTCAGAGCTAAGACTCTACTCCTACACTAATCCTATCTCGAGGAGCTCACACCAGCACTAAAACCTACATGCTAGCATGATCGTCGTCTGAATCTGAATCCAGAACAACCAAGTCTACAAACACTATCCGTCCTCCCCTCGCAACCGCGATGCGCTCCGGTGCTGGACTTACGGGCTTTGGGCCCGAACCATGATCATCAATGATAGCAACGGTGGGTGTGCTGGACTCTGAAGAATGTACTCCCACAGGCTCCTCCTCTGAGGGGTCCTCATCATCCGAAGACGACGGTGGCGGTGGTGCTCCCACTCCTGGTCCGCAATGCACTCTTGGCGGCAAGTTGAAGCTGACAGTGCACCTCCTCAGCACTCCTTCCATCAAGTGTCCTACTCTGTCTACCCGATCCTCCATGATCCTCCCCGAGTACGTCGCGCGATGGTTAGCGGGGTCTACCACCCACGAACCGGGGTCATCCTGGTCTATCATCTCGTATCTAGTCCCCCCCCGAAGGGTGGACCATTGTGAACCAGTCCGCTAAAGACATCTGACAATAGGCGTAGTCCGCCAAAACACACACAGAAGACTTGAGGGTCAACTCCAAAGAATTAAGTAAATAATACCACCAATAGATACAAATAAGAGATTAGCCACTTAGGCTTATAGCTAGGGATAGCATCCTAGGGTTGCATATTCCACAATGAATATAAACGACAGTAATAACAAATAGCATGCTCCAAGTAGGATTTAACAAGTAACAATCACACTCAGCAAACAAGTTAGTATGCATGTTGCATGATATGCAATGCAGGTTAACCCAGTTAACCAATATGCATTCCGAAACGGATGGACATCAATGGATCAGCCCTAGCACCAGCCACGGTAGGACCATTTCGGCCCGCGTGCCTCTTATACCAACAACAACGGTAGTCAGATCAGCATAAAACCCGAAGGCCTGCCATTCCGGTCTGCTACTAAGAGTCGCCTAGCAGCGCTCTTACGCGGAAATCCCGGTCTTATAACCATTTTGGAATCCGCCGTGGTCCGGCATCTCACCGTGTTTAAACCACTTAATGAGTGCATGCAATGCAGTGATTAGCCAAACAACGTCTCCGACCTCACTCGACACGTCGCCACGTGTTCTAGCTAAATTAATGTCTCTAAAAGCTTACCCTAAGGTAAAGTCGATTCTGCGACAAAAGACACTTCTTTACAACAACATAGTAACTCATGATGATCTCTAAATCATCCGACTCATCTCAATCCGATGGTCAAAACTGCTCAACGAGCAAAGAGTATCAACATACTCGGAAACTACCTGTTTCCCGGCTTATCTCTCAGATAGCCCAACAACACAACTGCTCCCAGAGCACAAGAGTATCAACATACTCAAAACTTCTTAACATTCTCAACACTCGGATCCGACGACACTTCCCGCTTTCCAAAACTAAGATTTGCATCCTAAGCTTCCTTTCGAGTTTATTATCATTATTTGAAGATTTAGAGGTTGTTTAATGTCTTATGAGTTTTCTTTACAAAATAATATCCTTTTAGTCTTATCGCAAATCTTATGTGTTTTCAACATCCCGTAATCCCAATTAACTCCCCGAGAATGTCTCGATCCATTATAACCATAACAAGGCCCGAATCTCATTCGTCCTATCAAACTTTCCCCAAAATCTCAAAATAAAATCGGCATGACCTGCCCGCTATTCTCACTACTCAGAATCACAGATATCAGTGAAAAGACATAATTAAATCAGCACAGTCAACCAACATGTCATATATCAACACATCCTAGAATAATCACGTAGCACTTAGCATATAAAGCATGCATCACACATCCTAGATTACCCACTTAGCACGTACCATGTAAATCAATCTCAAAAACATTCAGCAGATGAATCATCTACATTGTCAGCCGAAGCCTCAGAAAACATTTGTCCAATCAAACACAAACAAGTGCATAAACAGTAAATCAATGTCGAAAGCATCGACCCTAAGCATTAACTAAAGATTCAGTGAGTAGCCCTCCCCTGTAGATTCTCCAGCGTGATCTTCGAAAGTTCCTTCACAATCAATGCCTTGCTCTTCAGGAAATTCCTCAAAAACACCTTTAGAGCAAAACCACAGAATTCCATCAAAAACTATCAGAAACTCAGTAATCAATACCCACTAAGGTTACACGAAGTAGTATATACTCCGAGGTACGATAATCTAGCGCGAAAGGACAAGTTTTTGTAAAAGAAATTTTCCTCCTCCCCCCTTAGGGTGCTCGGCCACTATTGGTAATTAGGTGGGTCGATTTTTCTTCGATCAAACTTGGTTCCTAGGTTATTATTAGTCGTAACTAAGGGTATTCTAAACTCGGAAAAATTATCGGATCGAAAACTGTCGCAGGGGTATTTTGGTCAATATCTTTAGCTCAGAATTTCAAAACTGAAATTTCGAAAAGCAAACTGGATGGGGACGTCACCAACGACGTTTATGACAACTAATCCTACTAGCACTAAGCTAAGGTGATAGTTTTCAGCCCAAAGGACGAAGCTTTGCCCCAAAATGGGTATTTTAAGCAGAATTGAAACTCGACGGTAGTTTTTCGAGAATCGGCGCAGTATTATTCGCTAAACATACTAAGGAGAACGTAGGGAAGATGTTTAGATAGAAAAATGAAGTTATCAGGATAGGTTTGCAAAAACCTCAAAACTATGAGCACAGAAAGACATAGAGAAAAGCTATGGAAAAGACGATCAGAGGTAAGGATTAGCGACTATACCTCGATACCTTCAAGCAGCAACTGTCGAATCAACGATCAAGCAAGAAATGAAGAAAATCTCTTCTCCTCCTCCTCCTCCAAAGCTCGCGGGTTCAAGAGAGAAAATGGGTAAGATTTTTGAGTTTTTTTCTCATTTCTTGGCTATATATAGAGGTTGGAAAAACACGGGAAAATGAAAGTTTCGCGATTCCGATTTTTCCGGCTTCATTCTCCGTGAATTCTAAGATAGGTTTTGGCGAAAGAATTCCAAAACTAAAAAGAGGTCTCCTTGTATTTTAGGCGACTAATGCAAAGTCGGTGTAAAACTATTTTACCCGATAAGTTACTTTTTGCATTGAATGTCGGAAGAGAAAACTTCCTTCTGAAGAAAGATTGAGATCATCAAGAGAAATGGGTGTACGCGTGTGGAATCTTCATCTGAAGTTCCGAATAGAAAAAGTCTTCATCGTCGGTTGATTCTAGGGTTTTGAACTATCAGGGTTTTAGTTTCGGCAAACTTCCGATGATTGGAATCGGACGTTCGTAGATTCTAAGGTTTCGCCTCGAAACGATTGTCGTATAAGGAATAAGAGAAGTTCTAACATTCCTCTGAAGATTTTTGGAATTAATTTCCATCGTGACTTTAAGTGTAAACTAGCTATTTACTAGGGTTTCTGCCCTAGGTTTAAGCGTATATCGATCGTGCTATACCTTTTATCGATTTTGATGCAATCCTTAGACTTTTCCTGAACTTTCTCCTTCATAAATTTGTTTCATTTGATCAACTCTTGTTCAGGTTTCCCTTCACGATACATCAACCCTAATCGTGAATAGGATTTTATTCACTTGACATAAACTGAAAAACTTGGGTCTTACAGCGGGCCAGATGGAATAAATAAAGCGCCCTATTCGAAGGGTCTAAAGCCCAGCCCTACCCTAAGGGTCAAATCCCCTAGTCTCAGCTAAACTAACGAGCTTCTATCCGGCCGGTGCCTTGTTTTGCTGAGTAATGAATGGCATGGCTTGTTAGCTTTTTAGACTTTTCACTGCGAACTTAAGAAAGACTTCCTTACCGGCTACACACTAGGATCCCCGGTACCATATCGTACCATCATAAGCGACTACCCTTTTTGGTTGTGGTGTTGTATTTCCACAAGGAAGAACTTTCAAATGCAGTTCTTTCCCTCAGGTACTTTAAGCTTTTGAGAGAGATAGAGATGGCCTGCTTTATTGGAACTTCCTACGTGAGAAGGCATTCCCCCAGGCCTAAGCGGTTATACCTCAGCTTATATCCGACCTTCTATTCTAACCACTTAAAGTTTAATATATTAAGATAATAACTTAACTTGTAATCTGGATTTGACCCGACCTCCTTTCAAAGAGCCAGGAGTCTTCGACTACCTTTACTTTGAAGAAGAAGATTTACCATTGGTTGGTTTGGCTACCACTCTAGTGGAGCACCGTGATAAGGCGCCTATTTATTACTGACTTTTTTTTAATGATCTCAGGACGACTTAAGCAAACCGATAGAGACACAACATACACAACGACTACTACTCCACCTTGTTAGCTGAATTTGTCAAAGGCAACCATCAGAACTAAAGAGAACTTTGTCATAATTAAGTTACAGATCAAAGAAGGACGAATAATAATCAAAACACATCAGAAGTTATAAAAGACACATGAGAACTCAAAAACTACCGCTTGCATGGCCATCTCCAGGTTCAACATCTGTCCCATCTGCACTACTAGCATTTGTTTCTTCTATATCAATATCCTCAACATCCTCTTATTTTTCAGCATCTGACTCGAAAGTAATCATCTTGATCAGATTATCCAAATTCTGCTTCTGTATTGTGCTAACCCTAATAGTTTCTTGAAGGGCTTTGGATACCTCTATGAGCTCAGCAAGAACATCCTCCTTGGTAGACCCAGAAAAGGGGTTAGAACTCCCAGCACCAGATGAGACATTTCCTGATTGCACCACAATGTCTGGAACATGTTTTCCAATAAACAACATATATCAATAGTCAATGGCACTCCCTTCTTGCTTTGGTGTTCATCTGGCTTCACAATTTCAAAATGTTGACTCAGAATGATCTCAGTAAGCAGGCATGGAAGGCTATTGGCAACTTCACTGCATAGGTTTCAACATGCTTCATTGTTTGATCAAACACATAAGCACAAAAATCAAGCTTGGCTAATGCAACAGTAATTCCAAAAAGTATGATTTGTAGGTGCCCAATTTGCTGCCCCAATCCTGTTAAGGATTGCATACTTCACACTTGTTCAGGATTGCATACTTCACACTTAGACTTCCAATAGGAAGCAGACCTTTCTGAAGGTGCGAAAAACACTAGAAAGGGGGGGTTTGAATAGAGTTTTTGAATCTCGGGTATACTTTTTGGCTTTTTCAAAACTCAAAGATAAAAACTAAGTGCTGAATAATAGGAAGTAAAGCACACGAGTATTTTATCCTGGTTCACTTGAGATAAAAGCTCAAGCTAATCCAGTCCACCTGTGAAGGTGATTTCTTCCTTCTTCTGATGAAGGCAATCCACTAAAATCAATGAGTGTTACAACTGCACTTTGCAATCTGCTAAGTGACTAACAGTACACTGATTTTTCTCACTAGTATCCTCTTAAGAAGCTGATCTACCGATCCTCTTAAGACTAGCTAAATACTGAATCAACCTTGATTCAGTCCTCTCAAGATCCGACCAACCTTGGTCTCATGATGAACTTTACAATATGATGTAAAAGGTTTCGGGTTTACAATGAGTGCTTCTAACAAGCGAATAGTAAACTCAGAAGTTTAAGAACAGTGAAGAAATAATGCTAAGAGAATGGTTCGTATATGTTGAATATTTTCAGCAGAGTTTCTCTTAGTCTCTTTCTTCTTTCTTCAGCCTTTATATACTCCAACACTTGTGATGTAGCCGTTGCTAGGGTTTTATCCGTTGGAGTGGCAATTCTGTAATATCAGACTGCTAGGCTGTGCAAGGTAGGTGGCGGACAGACTGAGACTTGTACGACGTTGCACTGTGATAGCGACCTGTCCTTTCACCAGTTGACTTGTGATGAAGGAGCTTCAGATGAACGTTGATGAAGCTTCTGATCATCGTCAGATTGAAGCTTGGAGTCTTCTGACCATGCAACTTCTGCTTCTGAACGAGTTCCTCAGAACTTCTGATGGTCAGAGCTAGAATAGCCTGGGTCTTCAGAACCAACTTCTTGCAAGTCTTCAGAACTTGAGTCTTCTGCTTCTGGACCGTTCCACTGGAACATCTGGTCTTCAGAACTTCTGACTTGAGTTCTTCAGATATTCTTGAGAGCTTCCATCTTCAGAGCTTCTGAAGTATTTGCCACTGTTCAGAACGAACATGATAGATTGAATAGCACTCTTTTTAGTAACCCTTGGTTCTTCTTGTTCTGAACGAATAGGCTTGGGTCAGATTCAGAACCTGTTTGTCACAACTTAAAAAGACAAACGTTAGGGTACCACAATTGTTCATCATCACAAACCTTAATTGTAATCATCAAAACATAGAGATGCAACCACTGATCAAACCTTGATCTTACAATCTCCCCCTTTTTGATGATGACAAAACAAGTATTTTGATGAACAATTTTTACACAATAAACTGAATACACAAGAGAGAAAAGATCAGAGAATAAACTTATCCTTGTGTAACAGTTTGCTATGCTCTTTCTGAATCTAGGACAGCACCTGTTTCTGAGCTAGGGTCTCCCCCTGACTCCCCCTGAATCTATGACTTGATGAATTTGTGAAGATTCTAGATTCGGAGTCTGGTTATGTGATCAGAATTTACGCTTGAAGAGATGTATACTCATCAGAAGTGATGGTTTCAGAACTTAGCGTATCTCACATAATAACATAGAGTCTTGTCCAGATATAATTGGAATAAAGCATTAGAAGCAAGATTAGTTCAAAATGTATTCCTTATCTGAGACGCTTGACATTATCTATGTGCTATAAGTATTGATACTTATTCTCCTCTACTGGTTTTATGTAATATAAAAATTTATCAAAACCAATTTATGTACTCCCCCTTTTTGTCATAATCAAAAAGAGTGAAAAACACAATCAACAATAGCAATAACAGAGAAGTGATGCAAACAGGATAGGTTATTATTATTGAATGGAGAAAAAGTACAAAGGATCGAGAGGAAAGAAGAAGACTAAGCCTAGACAAACAGAAAAGCTCGAGAATTCTTCATGGAGAGAAGTTGAAGATGGAGAGGACGAATGTCCTTATCAATTGAGGCTAACTGAGTAGCCAAATCTTCCTTCAAGGCAACATTCTCCTGGACAGCCTCTGGATCCGCTTCATGATGATCTTCCTCATATTCCAGAAGCATGCAAATGCCCTGGAGCTGAGCTTCGATGTCCTCCTGGCGATTGGTCAGACGGAGGAGATCATTCAGAACATCTTGAAGGTTCTGAAGACAGTGAGTCTGATGAGAAGTGAGCCAACAGGTCAGAAGATGCTCAATCTTCTCAAGAGCTTGAGAGATATGAGAGGAAGAAAGATTAACACTCCATGGAAAGACATGGTCAAATACCAAAGTCTTGAGGTCAGAAATTAAGTCGACAGAAGTCATTCTTGAACTATGGAGAATGGAACAGAATGATAAGGAAGTGAATGGCGTTGTGATGGAGAAGAAGGATTGCGGAGATTATAAGGAGAAAAAAATAACAGAAAATCATGCATAAAACTTATCAAATCATAAAGGCATGTGAGTTACTAAACGGACGGTGCATTGAATCAGATAGAATAATTAAACAAAGTCAGCATAAAGTAAATGCAGTCATAACAATTAAATGTATGCATGATAGAGATGAGGAATTCAAGGCTTGGAAGAGGAGGGAAGGTTGTCCATGAGGTACTTCATGATTGCTTCCATTTTGCCTGAGGACTCTTGAATTTGCTTGCTTTGCTCATTCTGAATACGTCCTTGTTCCTCAACCATCTGAAATAACCTCTGCTGATCATTCTGAATTCTGTCAATTCGGGCAGCAAGAACTTCAACTTCTGGAGCTGGATCAGATGTAGGAACTTCTGGAGCTTGAACATGAGGAGCAACTTCAGCCTCTGATGACATTGCAATATCAACTTGAATTGGCCCTTGCTTCTGAACTTCATCAGCATCTGCATCTTCCAGAATGACTATGCCATCTGTGCTTTCTTCTTCTTCCTCTGCTGATACCATCACAACATCTTCTGAGGTGCATTCAGAGACAACACATGGTCTTTCAGCCATAGCTCTTCTCAAGGGTTCACAGACCTTGTGTAGCACTCTCTGCCTCTGCTCATAGGCCCTTTTCGGATGCATCATGAACTCTTAGTCTTTTCTCCCTGCTAAGTTGCTTCTGAAGTTCATGACCTTTGCCTTCTGACCATCTCTCAAATGCAGACCATAGACTATCAACAAGAGAAGCATCAAACTGATTATCAGTTACCTGATACAGCCAGTTCAGCCTTCTGGTGGCCTCTTCAGAAAACTCCTGAATGAGTTGAGGAAGATTCTGAGGAAGGAAAGAGGTGGCCAGGGTCAGAACAGGCTGAGGAGTTCTGGCAGCATTGGAGCTTGAAGCATTTGATTCATCCATGTTCTCTGAGAGAGTGGAACCAATCTCATGGACCTTCTCTATGCCTGAGTGATCTGATTCATCCATATACCCAGCTTCAGAAATAGTATCTGGCCTTTGCCTTGAGGTGACAGTCTTCTCAGGTGAAGTGAAACTCAGATCCTGTGAGTTGACTGCTGAGTAGTTAGACAAAGACACATAGGAGGTCTCAGCAGCATCTGGAATCCGATCTTCAAAATTGGAAGCAATTTGTTGAAGAGGCTTCACATTGAAAGGCGGCTCAAGGATCTGGACATCATCATCTTCCTTTTCTTTCTCAGCAGGGATCTCACCAGTTTGGGTTATGAGAAAGGTGTGTGGAGTGGATGCTGGCTTGGGAGTGAATTGCTCAACTAAGGTTTTTAGAGTTGCCTCACTTTGAATAATGCCTTGAATGAAGGAATTGAAAGGAGGTACTGGTTCAGTTGGGATGGATGTGGAAGAGGTGTAAATTGGAATGGAAGGGATGGCTGTGGTAGCTGTTTGGATGGTTGAAGTAGGAGCTTGAGGTTCAGCTTGTGTGTGAGTTTGTGTTTCAGGTTGAGTGGGTGCTGTTTGGGTTAAGGTAGGCATGGAAGTAGATATAGGCAGGGGTTGTTCAGGTATAACTACTAAAGCAGAATCAGAATTAATGCTTTCAGTAATTACCTTACTGGGGCTTCTGATGGGTGAGGTTTTGGTGAGTTTGACAGCCCTTGCTGGATCAGAAGTTCTTTTAGATCTTCTTTCACGTTGTACTTCTGAAGCAGATTCAGAAGCTTGTTCTGCAACTGTCTCTCTCTGCTGAAGGGGACCTTTCAGAGGCAGCTTTCTTCTTCTTACCAAGTGTACCTAATCAGAATCTGTGGATTCTTCAGCCTCTGAGGAGTCTCTTATACCCTGAATCACATTTGGATGATCTCATGGTCATCCTGCTCATCTTCCTCTTCCTCAAGAATGATTTTGCGTCTCTTAGCCCGAGGCCTGTCTTCATCTTCAGTCTCCTCACTTGAGGGGTCTACCCATGTGTCTTCTGAGCTTTCAGAATCAGACATTTGTTGTTGTTGAGTTGAGGTTCTCTTCAGAGGCCTTTCAGAAGATGGTTCCCTGATGATCACAGTCTTGGAAGCAGCCTTCTTCTTTGCAGGTTCCTCTATCAGAATCCCTTTTCCCTTAGGATCTGAGGGCTTGCTGCTTGTTGCTCTCCTGGATTTCCTGGTAACCAGTTGAGGAGGACTTTCAGGAAGAGTATTGACAAATTCTGTAAGGGTGATTGGATCACCTTGACTTCTGAGCATCCTGACATATTCCAGAATGCATGCTGGATTGTCCTTCTTGGACCAAATGGGAAAGTCATCAATGGGGTAATTTCTCCGACGAACTTCATCAGAGGTGTCTTCTTTGGGAGCAACTTTAATCTTCTCAATGATCTGCATTTTCTTCAATTTTGTGCCATTGAGAGCATCACCAACTGTCATGGCCAGATCTTCGTGAAGTCCAAGATCTGATAGAGTCTTGACAAGCTTATTTTGGACGAAGATGTCTGACAGCAGCCTTCCATACGGAATGTAAGAGATGAATCTTTTGTTCTCAGAACCAGTTGTGGTCCTTGATTTTTCAACACATTCCTTCAGATAATTGAAAAGTAGGAATGGCAGACATATAAGCTCACCAGTTGAAATATAGTACATGATTACCTTCTGAGTTGCATTCAGGTAATCAGTTCCTCCAGTTCTGGGGTGAATACAGTGCATGAAGATCTTTTGCCAAATCTTCATTTCAGACTTCAAGTCCTTAATGTTGTACTTGGTTTTCTCGTAAGACCAGTTATCATAGAGCGCCTTGTTGACCACGGTCCTCATTCCAGCAACATTTGCTTCAACATTCTTGATCCTTTTTCCCTGCTGAAACTCCATACCCAGCAGTTTTGCTATAGATTCTTCAGAGATCACAATTTTCTTGTCCAGTACATGGGAGACGACGTAGTAGTCGTTGCAAACTGCATTCTTCCAGAACTCGACAACCAATTTGTGATAGATTGGACCAACGAGCCTGTTGAAGTACCCAGACCATCCTTGCAACTCGACTTGGTTCATAATATCAAACCCATGTTGAGCAAGATTATCAAAATCAACTCTTGCTTCGCAGCACACACTCAGTTCTTCCACTTTCTTTGCACAGGTGACAACATTTGGTGCATTCAGAATCTTCTGTGCTTCCTCGAATCTTTGCTTCTCTTGATCTTTGGCAATTTGTGTGGTAGAAGCAAAAACATTCGCCTTAGGTTTCCTTGATTTGCCCATGATTCTTAGAGATGGAGGTTTAGGGTTCAGAGAGAAAGGGGAAATGATAGAGGAAGAAATATGAATGAATGCAATGCACACGGATAGTTTCAAAACCGTAAGTGTAAGTGAGTGGGAGATCGTGTGTGACAGTGCATATAGTGGGTTTAATGGTAACCGTTGACAGTTTTTCTAAGAAATTAAAGGCAAAATCAACGGTTATAAAGTATATAGTCTGAAAATAGCATAGTAGAGGAGAGTAGACATCATCATTATAGCAGATATACCACGCGACTCAAGGAACTATGTCACAAATGAAGTGACACGTGTATTGTTGTCTACCACGGAAGTTTAACCAGTGGGTTAAGTGCTTCTGATCGAGTAACTTCTGAAAGGGGTAACATCTGATGACTTCAGAGGTACCATGGTCAGAAGTTCTGAAGAAAACCTTACTCTGGACAAAAATCCATGTTCAGGTTTTCAAGAATAAATAAAAACCTATCTTCTGCCAAGGGCTTAGTAAAGATATCTGCCCACTGATGGTCAGTATCAACATACTCTAATGATAGAGTGCCCTTCTGAACATGATCACGAATATAATGATACTTTACCTCTATATGCTTTGCTCTTGAGTGTAGAATGGGATTCTTGCTGAGTGAAATAGAAGCTGTGTTGTCACAGTAGATGGGAACTTTCTTCATAGACAAGCCATAATCTTCTAGATGATTCTTCATCCATATGGTTTGTGTACAGCAAGTGGCAGCTGAAACATATTCTGCTTCTGCAGTTGATAGAGCAATTGTGTTCTGTCTCTTGCTTGACCATGTGACAAGATTTGATCCAAGGAAGTGGCAGCTTCCAGAAGTGCTTTTCCTTTCCACTCTATCTCCAGCAAAGTCAGCATCACAAAAACCTGAAAGTGTATACTCTGATGTTTTTCTATACATCAAGCCAAGGTTAGTAGTTCCTTTCAGATATTTGAGGATCCTCTTAACAGCAGTTAAGTGAGTCTCTCAAGGATCTGATTGGAATCTAGCACAGAGATGCACACTAAACAATATATCAGGTCTAGATGCAGTTAAGTAAAGAAGAGAGCCTATCATTCCACGATAGAGCTTCTGACAAACCTTAGAGGAAACTTCCTCTTTCTCAAGAATGCATGTTGGATGCATTGGAGTCTTTGAGATGTTGCAGTCACTCATGTTGAACTTCTTCAGAAGTTCCAGGGTGTACTTCTTCTGATGGATGTAGGTGACTCCTGGTCGTTGATCTATTTGAATTCCCAGGAAGTATTTAAGTTCTCCCATCATGCTCATTTCAAATTCAGCCTGCATTAACTTAGAGAATTCCTTGCACAAGGAGGGATTAGCAGAACCAAAAATGATATCATCAACATAAATCTGAACTATAAGAATGTCATTCTTATAGGTTCTGAAGAAAAGAGTATTGTCACCTTTACCCCTTACAAACTCATTCTGTAGAAGAAAGGAGCCGAGCCTTTCATACCACGCTCTGGGAGCTTGTTTCAATCCGTAGAGTGACTTCTTGAGCATGTAGACATGCTCTGGATGTTTGTTGTCCTCAAAGCCTGAAGGTTGCTTGACATACACTTCTTCTGAAATGTAGCCATTGAGGAAGGCACTTTTGACGTCCATCTGATGGAGAATGATGTTGTGATTTACTGAGAAGGAAATCAATAGCCTTATAGCTTCAAGCCTTGCAACTGGAGCAAAGGTCTCAGTGTAATAAATTCCCTCTTGTTGACTGTAGCCTTGAGCCACCAGTCTTGCCTTGTTTCTTGTTACTTCTCCTCTTTCATTTAGCTTGTTTCTGAACACCCACTTGGTTCCTATGACATGGAAACCTTTAGGTTTAGGAATTAAGGTCCATACATCATTCTTGGTGAACTGATCTAGCTCTTCTTGCATTGCTTGAATCCAGCCTTTGTCTTCAAGAGCTTCATCAACTGATTTCGGCTCAATGAGAGACACAAATCCCTTCAGACTCAGAAGAGTCTCTTCTGAAGGTTTGAGCATAGACCTGGTTCTGACGGGAGCATCTTTGTTGCCAATGATCAGTTCTTCAGGATGAGAAGCAACTATTCTTTTCTTCTTCTGAAGTTGATCAGAAGTTGTTGGAACATCTTCAGATGCTTCTGCCTCTGAAGTAACATCCTCTGGGCTTTTCATTGGTTGATTTGCTTCTGAACAATCAATGCTTAAATCTGCAAATCTTTCAAACAGCTTTGACTTTTCTGAGCCAAGCTTATCATCAAATCTAATCTGGATAGATTCCTCAACAGTTTGATGAATAATATTATAAATTATAAAACCTTTAGATCTTTCAGAATAACCAAGAAAATAACATTTTAAAGCTTTAGAATCGAATTTACCCAATTGCTCCTTGGTGTTGAGCATGTAGCAACAGGTTCCAAAAGGATGGAAGTAAGAAATATCAGGTTGCCTTCCTTTGCATAGCTCATAAGGAGTTTTCTCCAGAATTGGTCTAATGGAGATTCTGTTCTGAATGTAGCATGCAGTGTTGATTGCCTCTGCCCATAAGTGCTTGGCCATACTTGATTCTTGCATCATGGTGCGAGCCATCTCCTGAAGAGTTCTATTCTTTCTTTCAACTACTCCATTTTGTCGAGGAGTGCGATGACAAGAGAAGTTATGGGAGATTCCTTGAGAGTTGAATAAATCTTCAAAAGCTTTGTTCTCAAATTCTCCACATGGTCACTTCTGACAGTAATCACGGAAGATTGAAACTCCTTCTGAACTTGGGTAATGAAGTTGATAAACACAGTATGTGTTTCATCTTTGTGCCTTAGGAACTTTACCCATGTCCACCTGCTATAATCATCTACAATGACTAACCCATACTTCTTTCCTCCAATGGATTCAGTTTTCACTGGTCCAAAGAGATCAATGTGAAGTAGCTCAAGGGGCCTTGTTGTAGATACTACATTCTTTGCTTTAAAAGGCTTCTTGGTGAATTTACCCTTCTGACAAGCTTCACATAGAGCCTCTGATGAATACTTCAGATGAGGCAATCCTCTGACGAGATTTAGCTTGCTAAGTTGAGAAATTTTTCTGAGACTGGAATGTCCTAGACGTCTGTGCCAGATCCATTGCTCATCATTAACTGACATGAGACACTTGACCTTCTGAGATAGCAGTTCAGAGGATCTGATCTTGTAAATATCATTTTTTCTCTTCCCAGAAAATAAAACAGATCCATCTGTTTGACTAACAGCTTTGCATCCGGTTTGATTGAAAATCACATCGTAACCTTTGTCAGCAATTTGGCTTATGGAGAGCAAGTTGTGAAATAATCCTTCCACCAGAAGTACATCATTGATAACTGGAATTTTTCCATATCCTATGCCATGACAGGTGTCTTAACTGAGCTGCATAAGATGTCTGCAACAGGAATAATTTTCGTTTTAGGTACCCATATCTTGGGTCCTTTCTTGTTAGTTTTCCCAGAAGTTCTTGGAACTTTGGGTGCAACAGGAGGATAATGCATAGGAACCTGAGTATAGTATCTAGACATGTCAAGTTTGAACTTTCCCTTTGGTTTCACCACCTTTGGTTTAACCTTCTCTGGAATGACCGTGCCAGCGGGAACGAAATGCTCATGCAATGGTTCGCGTTTGGGCTCAGATGACTTATCTTTCATGGATTGAAAGTCGCCAAGGCCACTGTTCCCATTTCTGCTCATGCCATAGATCATTGAAGCCATAAGACTTCTGTCTATGCCCTTTGCAAGGAACTTTTGAAACGCTTTCTCATATTTTGTCTCATACTTAACATCAGATGATGCAAGTTGATCTTCTAGCACATCATTTTTAGCACGAAGAACAGCATTGTCATTAACAAGAATATAGTTTTCATCCATGAGTTCAGAGACTGACTTCTCATGAACTTCTATAGAACTGGTTTTTGCAGCATATTTCTTTTTGAGCTCTTTATGCTTATTTAGCAGAATATCATGTTTCTTCATTATTTCAGATAAAGCAGTTCTTAGCTCAGATAGAGAAAAGTTAGAGAATACCTCATCATCATTCTCAGAGTCTGAATCATCTTCTGAAGCTCCAGCACCTCTGCTAGTGGTAGCCATTAGAGCCTCCACAGCTTCATCTTCTTCTGACTCAGCTTCATCAGAATCAGTTGCATCAAAGGTTATGAGAGCTTTCTTCTTGAAGACTTTTCTTGGTCTCTTATCCTTCTTAAGCTTGGGACAGTCACTTTTGTAATGCCCAGATTCCTTGCACTCGAAGCAAGTGACTTCCTTTCCAGATGACTTCTTCTGACCAGATGAAGATTCATATCTTCCTGAACTTTTCTTTGGTCCTTTGCCTTTGCTATGTCTGTTCTTCCAGAGTTTGCTTAACCTATTTGTGAAAAGAGACAACTCTTCATCATCAGACGCATCTGACAGCTCTTCTGATGAATTTTCTTCTTCTGCCTGATAGGCTTTTGCTTTGTCAGACTTTGACTTAAGAGCAATAGACTTGTCTTTCTTCTGAGGCTTGTCTCCTTTGAGTTCAATCTCATGGCTTCTGAGATGACTCACGAGCTCTTCTAACTTCAAGGAGTTCAAATTTCTGGAGAGTTTCAGTGCAGTGACAAAAGCTCTCCACTCCTTAGGCAAACTTCTGATAATCTTCTTGACATGATCACCAGTAGAGTAGCCCTTGTTTAGCACTCTGATTCCAGCAATCAGAGTTTGAAACCTTGAGTACATCTCCTCAATGGTTTCACCAGATTCCATCTTAAACTGCTCATATTGTTGTATGAGAGCAAGAGCCTTGGTTTCCTTGACCTCTTCATTTCCTTCATGCGTCATGACCAAGGAGTCAAAGATGGATTTAGCAGTTTCTTTGTCAGAGATCTTCTCATACTCAATATATGATATTGAGCTGAATAGCATGGACTTCGCCTTGTGATGATCCTTAAAACGCTTCTTCTGAGCGTCAGTCATTTCAGAACGAGGGATCTTGACACCTGAAGCATCTACTGGATCAGTATAGCCTTCAATGACCATATCCCAGAGATCTGGGTCAGTGCCAAGGAAATAACATTCTATTCTATCTTTCCAGTACTCAAACTTTTCACCATCAAAGATCGGTGCTCTGAGTTGATTGTTGTTGTTGTTGTCAGCGGAAGTATTGGCTTGGGCCATTGTTTGTTTTTCACACAAGGTTCTGGATCACTGAACACTGTTAGGTGTTAAAATCAGAACCGGAGCTCTGATGCCAATTGAAGGTGCGAAAAACACTAGAAAGGGGGGGTTTGAATAGAGTTTTTGAATCTCGGGTATACTTTTTGGCTTTTTCAAAACTCAAAGATAAAAACTAAGTGCTGAATAATAGGAAGTAAAGCACACGAGTATTTTATCCTGGTTCACTTGAGATAAAAGCTCAAGCTAATCCAGTCCACCTGTGAAGGTGATTTCTTCCTTCTTCTGATGAAGGCAATCCACTAAAATCAATGAGTGTTACAACTGCACTTTGCAATCTGCTAAGTGACTAACAGTACACTGATTTTTCTCACTAGTATCCTCTTAAGAAGCTGATCTACCGATCCTCTTAAGACTAGCTAAATACTTAATCAACATTGATTCAGTCCTCTCAAGATCCGACCAACCTTGGTCTCATGATGAACTTTACAATATGATGTAAAAGGTTTCGGGTTTACAATGAGTGCTTCTAACAAGCGAATAGTAAACTCAGAAGTTTAAGAACAGTGAAGAAATAATGCTAAGAGAATGGTTCGTATATGTTGAATATTTTCAGCAGAGTTTCTCTTAGTCTCTTTCTTCTTTCTTCAGCCTTTATATACTCCAACACTTGTGATGTAGCCGTTGCTAGGGTTTTATCCGTTGGAGTGGCAATTCTGTAATATCAGACTGCTAGGCTGTGCAAGGTAGGTGGCGGACAGACTGAGACTTGTACGACGTTGTACTGTGATAGCGACCTGTCCTTTCACCAGTTGACTTGTGATGAAGGAGCTTTAGATGAACGTTGATGAAGCTTCTGATCATCGTCAGATTGAAGCTTGGAGTCTTCTGACCATGCAACTTCTGCTTCTGAACGAGTTCCTCAGAACTTCTGATGGTCAGAGCTAGAATAGCCTGGGTCTTCAGAACCAACTTCTTGCAAGTCTTCAGAACTTGAGTCTTCTGCTTCTGGACCGTTCCACTGGAACATCTGGTCTTCAGAACTTCTGACTTGAGTTCTTCAGATATTCTTGAGAGCTTCCATCTTCAGAGCTTCTGAAGTATTTGCCACTGTTCAGAACGAACATGATAGATTGAATAGCTCTCTTTTTAGTAACCCTTGGTTCTTCTTCTTCTGAACGAATAGGCTTGGGTCAGATTCAGAACCTGTTTGTCACAACTTAAAAAGACAAACGTTAGGGTACCACAATTGTTCATCATCACAAACCTTAATTGTAATCATCAAAACATAGAGATGCAACCACTGATCAAACCTTGATCTTACACTTTCTTTGGCCAGGTCTTACTTGCCCAATAGTGATTTCCTTTGTACTTTTATTCAAACAAACATCCTCTTCAGGCACAACAACCTAACTTCTACCCAGATACTTGTCAATCACAACAGGTGAAACTTAATACATTTACCTCTCACACAGACCTTTCTGTACTCCTTGCTCCCTTCAACATTGAAATCAACAGTAATATTCACAATGAATTCCTTGACCATCTTGTTATAACATATCCCAACATTTGTGATAGTCTTCATCAATCCTGCATCAGCAAGCGGTTCCATGATCTCCTTGCACTCCAGAGCCTCTTGAGTAAGTTCTCTCTTGCGAGCAACTCTTCTTTGATAGACATATTTCCACTTATGAATACTTGCTTCAGAATGGAATGACACATTATCCAGATGAACAGGGGGAACATTCACAGGAACTCTCTTTCCACCTATCTTCTTTCTAGCATGAGACACAGTGTCCTGAACATCATCTTTAGCCTTTGTCTCTAAGCAACTAACAGGAGCGTGATTTATTTTTAGACTTCTTTTCTTGGTACGTGGACTCTCCATCTTCTCTTTCTTCTTATTCATCTTCTCTTTAGGAACTGGAACAACATCCTTGTTGGACTTGGGGGAACGATGGGGAACTTTCACAACTTTTTTCTTCTTTTTCTTTTTAAGTCTTTCAGCAACACTACCAGCAACAATTTTTGTAACAAGAACTTCATCAGATTTAGTTTCTTCTACGACATCCCTACTTGAACCCCATCTTCTTGAACAACCTTTTTATTCTCATCTGTTTGAGAGTCAGAATCTGCAGATCCCGAGGGGGGTTCAACACCTGACTTTTTCTGACCTGAGGATGGTTCAGCATCAAGAGGAACATTTTGGACAGGAGAGGGTTCAGGGACAATAGAGACAAATTGGAGAATTGGGGTTCATTTTTAGATGGTTGAACAACATAGATAGTTGATGGAGTAGAAACATTAAAGACTGGAGCAGCATCACTGTGGGATTCAACATTGGGTTCAACATTCAATACAGGAGCAGTTTCAACCGATTTCTCAAGGATTTCAGAAACAACAACAGTTACAATAGTATCAGCATCTACACTTACAGAATCACCTTGGCTTGCAAGAGTAGTAGTAGCTGGTACATTTGAGGCTTCAAGAGAACTTACATTTTCAGTAGATTTCTTCTTCTTTGCGGAATGCTTTATCTCTTCTTGGTAACAACATCAGTGGGACCTTGAGACTTAAAGGGAACAATAGCATTGCTCGATCCGATAACCCTTGCAGGCCGAGAAATTTGACACCATACGCATTCGTAACATGCTTTGGATTAGGGGAGTTGTTTTTTCCTGAATCTTGACTCATTGTGAGATGCGGTTGGAGGAGATGCAGAGGTTGAGCGGTTGTGAGCAAATAGAAAGAGTATGCGTGCAAAGAAGTAATAAAGATAATTTCAAAAAGGTAATGATTTCCGTGATTACATGTACATTAGCAGTTATGGGAAAGGAAATATAGTCATTAGCACGCAATTTCAACTATAATTGCTACAACTCATCAAACAAGAAAATGCCCAAAGAACCCCTCAATTTTTCAAATTGAACTACATCTAAAGCTTTTGTGAAAATGTCAACTAACTATTTCTCAATTGCTACATGCTCAAGATTCACAATTTTGTCTTCAACAAGTTTCCTAATAAAATGATGACGAATATTAATATGTTTGGTTCTGCTGTGTTGAATTGGATTCTTGGAAATATTAATAGCACTCAAGTTTTCGCAATATAGTGTCATGACATCTTGCTCAACATTAAACTCCTTCAACATCTGCTTCACCCATAGTAATTGGGTGCAACTACTCCCAGCAACAATATACTCAACTTCGGTGTAACACCCCGACTTTCAGAGCGTCACTTTAGTAACCAATTAAAAATAAAGCAGCGAAAAATGAAGGTATTTTTTTAAGTGAGATAAAGAAATATGAAAGGCTTGTCCAACGTGGACTTGATTAAAACTCCGGACGTACCCCGATAAACTGAATATATATGAGATAGATACAGCCCATGCTGTACCATAACGTCACTAGAACCTGACGGTGACAGAAAGTATGCCAGAAGGAAAGTGTACGCAACAGTGATCAAAGTAGTGTAATAATTACAGTCATCAAAATGTGAGAGAGTCAGCCCAAAACAGCCTCCTCAGACCTCCTATCGTCCGACTACTCTCTGTGGTTCCCATACAGAGAATCACACAAAAATCAAAAGGTCGGGAACCTACCATGTGCCAAATGTACAACAACTAACCAGAGCTACTACTGAATATACACCCTAACCCAAGTCATGTTCCATGCCACCCTAGTCAAACCAGTCTCCAGATCGACTACGTCAGTAGCGATCTCCTCCTCAAGCATGCGAACCAATGGTTCAACACGGTAACCACGAGAGGAAACATACGCCCCAAGACGAGTCAGAGTCGTGGTGACAGGCTCCTCCTTCGGCTCAACGAGCCTCGAAGATGACGCAACGTTAGTAGGGTCCACAGCAGTAGGCGGTGTCGGTCCAAACGGTGTCACAGTAACAACATCAATCTTGGAAGGATCCTCCTCATCAGATGACGAAGACGATAATGACGACAGTGGCGTAGGTGGTCGCAATCCAGTGCCTAGTCCGAAGTGAACCATCGGCGGCAGGTCAAAGACAACAGTGTACTTCCACATAACTCCAGTAGTCATGTCTCCATGGTTATCAATCACATCCTCCATCACTCTCCCTCGGTACGTCGTTCGGTGGTTGGCGGGGTCCAACTCTCTAGCGGAAGGGTCAACTCTGTCAATTAGCTCGTACCTGATTCCCCCGGACGGCGAACCAGCGAAAACCACTCCCCAGCGACATCTGGCAGTTTGCCGACCGCCCAAACACAAACAATACACATAAGGCAATGCGCGAGGGTCAACTCACATAATAGGGTAGATAATAAAGAGAACAAGTAGAGTATGGGGGTAGATATATATAGGTTCGATAGTTGTTATCATGACATATATATCAATATATCATCAACTACTAAATCAGCATGCATAAATCATCGATTGAGCAAAAACATAATGATGTTTATCAACATCAAATCATCTAACTCATAACGATGTTTATCAACATCAAATCATCAAATGAATGGTATGAAATGCAGTGTCATGCTAAAATAATGCTCCGGACAGGCTGGACACGTGTGTACGAGTCGGCCTTTTCACTGACCTTTGTGTTAACCATCAGACTCGGTGTCTCTTACAACCTAAATAAGTAGTCACACCTAGTGATCTATGTGGAAACCTAATCTTTGGATCCCACTGGTCCCATCGAGGCTCGACATCCCATCGTGTAACCTCAAACATGAATGAATGATGCAATATGGTTAGCCAAACATCGTATCGTCCTTACAACGTAAGTGTCTAGCTAAGAATATTGTCTCTAAAATTCCCTAAGGAAATTGTCGAACTATCGACCTCGAATTCTCATAACGATAGAGTGCAAACACTCTTGATGATTACTCGAATCATCCGACTCATCCAATCTGATGGTAAAAACTGCTCAGCGAGCGAAAGAGTACCAATGTACTTGGAAACTTCTAACTTCCCGGCTTAACCTTTAGATAGCCAAACAACGAAACTGCTCATCGAGCAAAAGAGTACCAACGTACTCGGAAACTTATTGGTTTCCGACCTATCCCTCAGGTAGCATAAATGTTAACTGTCGATTTGGCAAAAGGTGCAGAAGCACTCCGGGTTTCCCCTAAACTAGGACCATTGACACTTCTCATATTCCCAAATTCTTATTCAAGCTCTAAGTCTTCTTCAACAATTTATCGATACGTTAAGGTGTTTGAATGTTGTTTAATGTATTTTGATTTTTATTTGTAAAATGGTTTATAATTCCATAAGTTCTAAGGTTTTCCCTTAAACCCGTGTAATTCCCCGAGAAGGTCTCAATCTCCTAATATAGCAAAGGTTCAGACCTTGGTCTGACCTCATGATCATTCTCTTGACAGATTCCGTCACTAGCATGGCATAAACTCTCTTTACCCACACTCCGACGATACCACAATATACGAATAAATAATTTCACAAACAGTTAATACAATCCAATAACGCATATTCGGACATATCAACATATTCTACAATTAGCCACTTATCACAAATGCATCTGATTCAGTCAACACCAATCATAGAACAATTAAAGCTTATAAACATATATGTTGTTTCTACTCTTTAGGAGCTCTCGGCCACTCCCCATGGAATTAGCGTTTCTACTCTTTTTCTCCGATCTAACTTGATTAGTAGTAATCTAGGGGTATAACTAGGGTAAATCAATGCTCGGAAATGTTTTAGAAATTTCTAAGCTACTAGGTGCTTTTGGGTCCAAACTTTAAGCTCAAAACTCAAAGTTAAAATTTTTGAAAATAAATTTGACAGCGTTGTAGATCGTAGTATTTATAGAAACTAATCCCAAAGGCACAAGGTTTAGTCGTGAACTTTTGGTACAAAAAGAGAAACTTTGGTGAATATGGGTATTTCTACAGTTTTTCAGATCTACGGCGACTCGATCAAAATCGGCGCGCATCAGCGATGAATATAGGTTGTTGGGTAGTAGTAGAATGTAGATCTAAAGAAAAATCGAAGTAAAAAGATAGTTTTGGAAAATGACCCAAACTTTGAGCACAAAAAGACATGGTTTAAAGCTACAGAAAGTGAAAACAAAGTTATGGAATAGCAAGAATACCTCACTGTCGATCCAGAGAAACTGAAATCAGGACGATCGGAAAAGAACTCACGAAGAGATCCTTTCTCTCTCTCTTTTTGTCTCTAGAACTCGCAGCCTGTAAGACCTGGATTTATAGAACAAGTTAATTTCCGACTCACGCGTAGAATCAGTGTAAGCGTGACAGGAGTTTGATGTTTGAGAAAGATTAATGAAGAAGAAAGTTCAGGAATTGCTTGAGGAATGTTGCGTAGTCGTTTTAGGAATTAGTGCGAGTCGTCTGCACACCTGCCTTATGGCGAGAGTGTCCAGAATAGGCTAATTTCGCTTTTAGAGCAACGTATTAAGTGAGATTTCGAATCCTTGGAAAATTTAAAGGTTCTCTTTATTTTTCCTTCGACCAGTGTTTCATTTCGGAACCCTGGACTGTACGCACGATAGTATTCACTTTTCGGAAGTCCGACGACGCTAATTTCTTTGCTTCGAAACCCTATATTTGATCACTGGATGAAGACTTTTTCTATTCGGGACTTTTAACGAAGTTTCCGTCCGCGTTGTCAGATTTTTTTCGACGTTTCCAATCTTTCTCCAGAACAAAGTTTTGTCGTCTGACCATCACAGCAAAAAGTAGTTTTGGAGTTCTGGAATTCTGTCGCCAGAATCTCTCTTAGAATTCATCGGTGAACGTGCTGCAAAAATCGGAATCGCGAAATTTTCATTTTCCCGCGATTTCACCTTCCTATAAATAGCTGAAAAATCAAAATATCTTCTCATTTTCTTTCTTCAAGGCCGCGAGTTGTGGAGAGGAGAGGGAGAAGATTTTTTCGCCGAAACTTGACCGATCTTCGCGCAGTTCGTTCCTACTTCAAGGTACCGAGGTAACTAGCTTGATTCTTACCTCTGATCATCGTTTCTACTGCTTTTCTTTAGTCGTTTCTGTGCTCAAAGTTTCGAGCTTTTCGTAAAACTGTCCGTTTTTCTTGATTTTTCGCTTGGGGTTTGTTCTCTACGTGCCCAAGAGGCTAAAACCTTCGTCAGTATTCGCCGATATGGATCGAGTTGTCAAGGATCTAAAAAACTGATTCAAAACCCTTTTTGTCGCACATTTCGAAACTTTACTGTCGAAAAGTCGTAATCTGACTTCGTGCCTTTAGGATTAGTTGTCACGGATGTCGTCAGGATCATTGCTATCAAATTTGTTCTCCGAACTGATAACTTTGAGGTTTTGAGCTTTTATTTTGGACCAAAATGCCCCTGAATAGCCGTATTTCGATCCGATCGTCCGAAAATTTTTCCGACAGTTTCTTTGCCTTAGTTTTACCCTAAAACTACCTTGTAAACAGATTTGATCGAAGAAAAAGAGCCGGAGCCCTTTTTCCCTTATGGCCGAGAGCTATATCAATAGGGGGGAGAGTTTTTCGTTTTCGAAAACTTGTCTTTTCGTATCCGATTGTTGTATTATGAAGCTTTAATGCTTTGTCTATCGTTAATGTGTTGTATTGTGATCGAGCTAATCGATTTTGTTTGGATTCTGCTTTGTTTTTCTCCGAGGTTCAGTTGAAGGAACTTTGGGTTTTGCAGAGCATTCGTGTGAAGGAAGTTTTAACCACGAGACTGGAGCAGCTCGAGGTTAGGGCAACTTACTATTAGCTATGACTGCATGATAGGCGTCGATGAATTCGACTTATGCTTTACTTTGATGTTGATTATGATGATGAGTTGATGTTATGATGTTTTCCATAACTTGTGATATTGTGATATTGTTGAATTGTGCGTTTTGACGCGACTTCGGAGTGGGGAACCTCTGAACTGATTGAAGTTGGTATTTCGGGTTGGATGAACAACCCTAGGCAAGTTCAAATGTGGGGTTTGAGACTTAGCCATTCGTTGGTATTCGTTGGAATACTTAGACTTTCCCCGGGAAACTTCTTTTGGAGGGTTTCGAAAACTAAAGACTTGGGAAACTTAGACTTTGAGAAATAAACTCATAACTTGACTAATTCGAATTGAAACAATTTTTATTAACGTTTAAGCATAGGAAAACTGAAGGGGAAAATATTTACGAAAGACGGGGAAAAGTCGACTTCTGTTGTGGGTTTTGGATTTGGGGAAAGCCACTGAGGTGAGCTACGGTGATGATTGAAAGTCACCGAGTACTTTAAGTACTCTTGTTGTTGGGGTTGTGTTGTATTGACCGACACTAAACCCTTGTGTACTCTTGTTGTTGGGGTTGTGTTGTATTGACCGACACTAAACCCTTGGGTTCTTTTGTTGTTGGAGTTGTGTTGTATTGACCGACACTAACTCCGAGTTGTGTTGTATTGACCGACACTAACTCTTGGGTTTGTCTTGATATTGGGTTTGAGCTAAACGCTTGTGTTGTGAGGACGATTCAATGTTTGGCTAACCATATTGCATCATGCATTATATGGTGAATAACAGGAATGGTTCACCATTGCATCATTTGGTGAATAACAGGAATGGTTCACCAATGCATTATTGATGAATAACGGGAATGGTTCATCATACGGTGAATAACGGGAATGCTTCACTTGTGGCGAACGGGAACGCGTCACAAATATCCGGATCATATTGATTGCATTTCACGCATACATTCACTCTGACTGGAATTGTGTGCTGTTTGATTTATTGGAGCATTGTTAGAGCCAATAACATGCTAGGATTGCTTATATATATATATATATCAACATATATATCTATACCCCATATCACATGTTGATTGTATATCTAATTATTTCCGTGAGTTGTCCCTAGCGCTTTGGCTTTGGTTTCATGTTTGTGTTTGGGCGATCGGCCTGCTGCCAGATGTCGATGGTCGACTGGTTTTCGATGGTCTCTCCCTCGGGGGGGGGGGGGTCAGGTATGAGTTGGTGGATCGTGATGCCCCCACCGCTTGGGTGATCGATGTTGCGGGTCACCGAGCGACGTACCGAGGAAGGGTCATGGAGGACCGGACAGATGAGCGTGGACGCTTGACGAGAGGAGTACTACGACGTATGGAGCTGAGCTTTGACTTGCCGCCCTCAGTTCACTGTGGACCAGGTACTGGTCGAGGACCACCTGCACCACCTCCTGCTTCATCTTCTTAAGACGAGGACCCAGCGGAGATCGAGCCTGTTGTTGCTGCACCTGTTGCGCCACCTCCTGCTACTGCCATCGATCCTACCGACGTGGCGTCGTCCTCTAGGCTTGTGTGGCCGAAGAGGGAGTCTGTTGTCCCATCTGCCTCACGTCTCTTTTCTTTCTCTTCACTGCACGGCTACCGTGTGGACCCCTTGGTTAGGGTGGTGGAGGAGGATGTTCTTACAGGAGAGGTGGATGTTGAGACCGGCTCGACTAGGACGGTGCGCAGGACAGTTAGGAGGGAGGTCGTGGACTTAGACACAGATGATTACGGTGGATTCCGACTCTGACTCCGAGAGCAGTGGGGAGAGCTACTCGCCGAGCAGCGACGAGGAGGAGGAGGAGCTATGAGCTAAACTGGGAGGGTAGGTTAGGCTAGCGTCATTTTTTTGTGTAGAGCTCTGATCGTCTTACTTTTTGGGACAGGGTAGGTTCCCGATGTGTGGCTTTTTGTGTGGTTCTTTGGAGGAGGATCACAGAGAGTCTGTCGGAGTATAGGGGTCTTTTGTTCAGGCCATTTTTGGGTGCCGACTTTCTCTTGGATGACTGTATATTTGATACTTTTACTTACAGTTCTGGTTCTGTATATTTTTGCCTGCGGGCACACTACTTTGGAGTCACTGCGAGTGCGCGTGACGGGAGAGTGCAGCTGAGGCTGTACATGTGTATATATTTGTATTTTGATTAGTTAGTGTTGGGTTATGTCTTTATTTTCTATCTCTTTATTTAAAGGAATCAAACGAAAAAAAAAATTACCTGTTTTCCGCGTAAAGTTTATTTTTGGTTACTAAAGTGACACCCGGAAATCGGGGTGTTACACAGCCTCTCTCTCTAGTTGGTCCGCCTTTTTATAGCGGATGCTCGAAAAGCAAACTTCGAGGTTTTTCGAAACCGATCGTTCCGGTGCCTCTGTCTAACGATAAGAAGTGAATATCTGGCGACATAATGCCAGAACTCCAAATAAAGTTCTCAGAATTGAAGAAAACGATATAAACACAATATTGGCCAAAATACGCCGGAAAACTACTTTTTGCAGTTGAAGTCGGACGAAGAAACTTCCTTCTGAAGAAATATCGCAATTGCTAAAAGAATTGTGACTAAGCGGATGTAAACTTCGTTAAAAGCTTCGAATAGAAAAACATTTCATTAAGGGTCTTAATTAAAGTCCCCGAGAGATTAAAGCCTAGCTTCGACGGACTTCCCGAAAGCCAAACCTATCGTGTGAACAGTCCAGAGTTCTGTAGCGAAACATTGGTCATGGGAAAATTAAAGAGAGATTCTTATTTTTCTAAAGATTTTGAATTTCGTGTAAATAATGCTTTAAGAGCATAAATAGCCTTTTTCGGGCACTCTCGACATAAGTCGGGTGTTGAAATGGCTCGAACTATGATTTAAACTGTCTATGGCATCATCCTTAGTCAATTCCTGAACTTTCTTCTTCAAAAAGTCGTCCAATTCGGTAAACACTTGTCAAAGTTCCATATGCATTACATCGGAAATCTAAACGTGAATAAGAAAATAATTATTTAACCTATCTTAAAAACTAGGGTCTTACATTCGGAAGTAGATAGAAACACACAATTCTGTTTCTTGCTAAACCATGATATCAAATTATTTCCAAGAAAGAAACATCTACCATATGTGCTCTTTCTATCATCAACACTTCCAGCCCAATCAGCATCACAATAACCCTCTAACACAGAATTAGTATCATGATCAGTATACATAATACCATAGTTACTGGTTCCATTGATGTACTTTATGATTCTCTTCACTTGAATAAGGTGACTAATCTTGGGTTCAGCCTGATATCTAGCACACACACTTACAACAAAAGTGATGTCAGCTTTACTCGCTGTGAGATACAATAGACTTCCAATCATGCTTCTGTACATACTTTGATGAACATCAATACCTTTATCATCTTTAGTCAACTTAACATGTGTTGCAGCTGGAGTTCTCTTGTGACTGGAATTTTCAAGTCCAAATTTCTTGACTAAATTCTTTACATTATTGCTTTGAGAAATAAAGATAGTGTCTTCCATTTGTTTTACTTGCAAACCCAGAAAGTCGGTCAGTTCACCAACAAGACTCATTTCGAATTCAAATTTCATTTTCTGGACAAAACGGTCCACCATCTGGTTAGACATACCACCAAAGACAATGTCATCAACATAAATCTGAGCTATCATAATGTTTCCTCCATCGTTCTTTACAAACAAAGTTTTATCTATTCATCTCTTACTGTAGCCATTGTTCATTAAAAACTTTGTCACTCTTTCAGGCCCGTTTGGTGGACAGGATAAACATACATGATAGGAAAGCAGTAATCATTTCATGTTGTAATATGTTGTTTGAGCAGGATATGATAACACCATCATGTCCCTTGTCTTATTTTGTCTATCATGTTTAAAAGTTATCCTGAGGGGGGAGCTTGATATCCTGACAGGATAGGATATCAATTTTTTATTTGTTTATTACCATATCCCAAAATTAATTTCAATAATTATATTTTATATAATCTATAATTATATTAGTTAAGAAATATAAATTTTTAAGTTTAATAAAATATTAATTTTATTAGTTATCAATTACTAGTTGTTATTCTTAAGTTAAAATTATTTAGTTACTAATAAATTTAATTAAAAAATAAATTGATTTATATATGTTGTTATTGGATTTAATCATATAAAATAATTAAATTCTCATTATCACTTACTACTACTTACTTAACATTATTTTTCTTTTGAACGCCGCAGGAATATCAGTATACAATTGAGATAGGTTCCAACTTCCGTTATCAATCAAATTTACAAGCTGGATAGCTGTGTCCGCTATGTTTACATAAGGGACGTGTTCTGCAAGCTTGCCCTCACCACTCCAGTCCGTGTACCAGAGAGAAGAAGCACCATCTCCCAACCGGAATCTGAACCCCTCGTGAAGTTGGTCTCTAGCTTTCAGGATACCACGCCAAATTGGAGAGTCACAAGGTTTTACTTTAACCTGCAAAAAAGAATCATTGTTAAGGTACTTGTTTTTCATGACTTGCACCCACAGTTTGTTTGGGTGAGCCATCATGGACCACACTGCCTTCCCCATCAGAGCTGTATTCGAGATCATCATATCCTTAATCCCCAGGCCTCCCTCTTTCTTCTCCAACGTTAGAGTGGGCCAACTAGCACGGTGCCAACCCCTCGTTCTCTTTCCTTTTGCCCAAATAAAGCTCCGCATAGACTGGTTCATTTTGAGGAGCGTTGATCTAGGGATCCAGAAGCTTTGCATCAAATAGCTAGGAATGGATGCCATGACCGACTTCGCCAAGCACACTCTACCCGCCATATTGAGTAAACCTGTTTTCCAAGAGGCCATTTTTTTCTTGATGTTCTCCAGTAAGAAATTAAAGTCCCCATTTTTCATTCTCCCGCCAGTCAATGGAAAACCAAGATAGCGCCCTAGGTTCCCCACAAACGGAATTGGAGCAACCCTGGACATCTCCTCTTTGACCTCCAGACTTACTCCTCTCGATGTGGTCGCCTTTGATTTCTGTAAATTCACCTTCAACCCAGAACTATTACAGAACATAGTCATAGTTTGGGCCAAAAGAGTCATTTGCTCCTTTGATGCCTGACAAAATAACAACACATCATCTGCAAAAAATAGATGAGATATTTTAGGACCATGTACCGCTACCTGGATTGGTTTCCATTCTCCTCTGTCAACAAGGCTTTGTCTATAACAAGATAGTCTCTCCATGCAAAGAAGGAAAAGATAAGGGGAAATTGGATCTCCCTGGCGGAGGCCTCTCCCTGGTTTAAAGGATGGGAGAGTGGACCCGTTCCAAAGAATAGCAATTTGGGACGATGACACACAGCACATAATCAGATCCACTATCATGAGGGGAAGGCCAAACATAATTAGGGTTTCATGAAGGAATTCCCAAGAGACGCTATCATATGCCTTTTCAAGATCAATCTTGAAGGCCATGGTCCCTTTCTTCGCCTTTGATTTATCCATTTGGTACACAATCTCTTGGGCTACGAGTGCATTGTCCATAGTCCCCCTCCCTGGCCGGAAGCTATTTTGCATAGGGCCGATGAGGTTATTCAGAAAAGGCCTTAATCGATTCACCAACACTTTAGTTATAAGTTTATAAGTCACATTGCATAAACTTATGGGGCGAAATTCTTTTACAGTAACTGGATTATCCACTTTCAGAATAATTACCAAGAGGATTCTTAGCAGGTTGTCATCAACCTTCCCTAACACAAAGGCTTCTTTGACTACCTTCCAAAGTGTATCCCCCACTTGATCCCAATATTCTTTGAAGAAGAATGGCTGAAAACCGTCTGGCCCTGGAGCTGTATAGGACTTCATAGACATCAAGGCTTTTCTCACCTCTTCCTTACTAACTGGTTCCGCTATAAATTCTCTAGCTGCATCAGAAAGCCTCGGGAATGCTCCTTGGGGAAGACCATCAGTACTCGGGTTCGGCCTTGCTGCAAAGAGAGAGGTGTAATAGCTTTGGATCATGGTTTCCAACCCCTACTGGTCCTCACACCACTCACCATCAGCATTCTTGAGCTTGTGCACGTGGCTTCTTTTCCTTCTAATCACACACTTTGTCTGAAAATAAGCCGTATTTCGATCCCCAAGTCTTACTGCATTCTCTCTTGCTTTTTGGAACCACAACATCTCTTCTTGTTTCAGAATGGCCTGTAGTTCTTTCTGAAGTGCTGATTCGTGCATGACCATGTCAGAAGTGACTCTAGCGTCCAATTCTCGTTGAACGCCTTTGAGTCGCGCTTCAACCCTTCGCTTACGCCAGTGAATGTTCCCAAACACCTCGCGATTGAACGCCAAGGCCGCCGTTTGGACCCTCTCCAGCTTTGTACTGATATCCTCCCTACTGGTACGCCAAGCATTCTCCACTACCATTTTGAACTCTGGGTGCTCAGCCCAAGCTGCCAGGAACCGGAAGGGACGAAGGCTTTGGTTGGTAGGACGCGGCCCACAGTGAACCATGATGGGAGAATGATCTGAATGGATCCGAGATAACGTTTCTACATAGGCCTCGGGGAAGGCTACACGCCAGTCAATGTCTCCCAACGCTCTATCCAGTCTCTTGGACATCACCACCCGGTTGTTTAGCTTACGGAACCATGTGAAATTGGAGCCAATGAGACCTAGGTCCACTAATTGGCACTGTTCCATAATGGCAGCAAACTTGTTGGCTCTCGAGGGCACAAAATTCCCTCCCCGAACCTCACTCGCATGTAATACTTCATTAAAGTCACCTATGAGCATCCATGGGGCCACAATCACCTCCCTCAATGTTTCCAGGTGATTCCACAGGGACTCTCTTTGAGTAGGAACCGGGGCAGCATATATGGCAGAACACATCCAAGATAAATTGTCCTTCCATAACTCAAAGGTTATAGCTTGATGGTGTTGGTTTAGTAGGCCCACATTGAAGTTGGATCTATCATTTTGAAGGACCCAAATGCCCCCGCTGAACCCCACAGCCTCTTCCAGGAAGCAAGGCCTGAATCCAATCGAAAGCCAGAACTGACGGACCCGATCAAACTGGCACCGGGTTTCCACCAAAATTACCATATCTGGTTTCTCCTGGCGCATCATATCTTTGATAAATAATCTCCCTGCTTCTCGCAAGGCTCCACGAACATTCCAAGACAAAACAGAGAAGTCTTCGAAACCAATCATTAAAACCAAATTTACAGGGGGAGAAAGCTGGAGGCCTCCCTCAACCTCATGAGGCTTATGTTTACTGCTCATCATTGGATTTTTGATCCACGTGCATGCTTGTGCACATAGAAGCTTGCTTTATTGCATCATCAAACTTTTTGAAATATTTGAGATACTCCTCGGAGTCCTGAATCAGGTGTGCCGTTGATCCAGAAGCCAGGTTTGCCGCCATTGGATTGTCTCCTTGCCCTAGGGTTTTCGTGGGGGACGCGTGTTGATTCAGTGACAAAATTGTAGCCACCTCCCCTCTTTGTCCCTTCTTGGCTTTTAGCCCTCCATGTGTCCTCGTGGGGCCTGTAGATTTCCCCATATTAAATTTATTGCCTCCTTGGATGGAAAATTCTGTTTTCTCCTCTTTCTTCTCCCCTTTTTTCTCCCTTGCTTTTGGTGTCTCGTTATAAATCCTGTTTGACTTGTTGTTATTAGCTTTGGCTTCCCTCAGCTCAGCCTTAACCTTCAGTGGGCCCCCCGTTGGTTTATTTCTCTTTTTTTTTGTCACAGTCATCCAGGATCCAAAAGTTTCCTCCTCAGGTGGTGGGGTTTTGTCAATGATTGCTTCCTCAATACCGATAATAATGGCCCCATGATTGACTCCAATCTCATTGGCGGAATCAGCGACGTTATTGTCAACCACCATCCCATTCGATTCAAAATTCCCCTTGAATTCCGCTGCCTTCGAATGCTGGCTCAGATTGTTGCCATTACTCTCCGGGCCTGCATTAATTGTTTCATCTGGCCTCTCCACCGTCGCCGAAGGCGTTGACACCACCGTTTGACCCTCCATCATCACTGACGTATTCCCCAAAGGCTTTTCTGGTGCTGTATTGGTTTTATTTGGCGGCGAGTCTCTGGTACACTCCCGTGACCTGTGTCCATAACAGCCACATTTGGTGCAAATGACGTGCAATCCTTCATACTCAATCTTATACCAATCATCCTCAATCATGATCTTCCCCAGCACAGGGTTTGAAAGATCCAATTCCACACAAATTCGGGCAAACTTCCCTCTGTTCCCTCGGAGTGTGTTAATGTCCACCCGAATCGGGGTGCCGATAACCTGAGCCACTGACATCAGAAAACTTTCATCATAGAATGCTGCATTCAGACCCGGTATCCGGATCCATGCCAACGTTTTTGTCACTTTCGCCGTCGGCGAGATGAACTTGGGGCTCCACATCGAGACTGCTAAGTAATGATCAAAAATCATCCGTGGCCCTCCACCTATCACCTTCCTCTTGTCGCTTTCTAGATCATATAATATTATTTAAATTTATTTCTCTACTTATATAAGTATAATTAATAAAGTTTGAGACATTTTTCATTGTTTCTATCATATCCTATCAATATTCTGTCCACGTCAAGCACATTATAGGACAAAAGTCTATCCTGCTCTTATCATATCATGTCTTTATCCAATCATTTATCATATCTTTTGCTCTAGTCCTATCCTGACTAACAAACGGACCCATAAGTTTGAAAGGCCCATCATACAATCTAGAAACATCTATCCACTTGATATTATGAGTTAAAGATAAGTACACTCAATTCCCAAATACTAAACCCTAACTCCCATTACTCAACCAAATACCGACTAGATAGAAACTTGAGCACACTAAAACTCATTCTGCTAAAACATACTCAAATCTTTGTCAAGATCTTTTGATCTCCCTCATTCTCATGGTTCCATTAGTGAAGACAAAACTCTAAAGGCGATTCAGTTGAAAGCTGGATAACAACCTCTGCCTACGGGGAAATAAGGAGGCTCATGCTCAAATCCAATCCTCCAATAGGGTTTTCCGCCCAAATCACGCGATGAATGAAGTTACAAAGCTTTGAAATTTTATCTTTTCTTAAATTGGTTTCCGCCTTTACTCACTCTCACATACATCAATTTATGATAGGGTTTCCGATAAAACTTAAAAATCTAGTCCTTCAATTGAGGCGCCGCATTAAATATACTCATTTTACTCTCTCCATCTAATCTTTCAGATCTGATGTCGACCTTCTAAGCTTTACTCGGATTAGGTATTTACCATCTCTTTCTTCTTAATTAACCAATTTCAATTCTTCGTCACATCTAGCTCCCCAATTCCATTTTTTCATTCATTAATTGCATTATTTTTTCTTTACTAAGGTTTTTTCTAAGTTTGTTGTTGGACTGGGCGAGACCCCAGGGTCCCTCGCCAGGAGACCTGACCTTGGGCAGGGAACGCGCCATGACCTGGGCCTCCCTTCCCGAGGCCCAACTGGCCCATTTTGCTAGGATAGAGGCACCAAAGCCCAACTCCACCTTTATAAATAGGAGGGGAGTATCAATTGTAAAGGATTCTTAGCTCATTTGAGAAATAATAACATTGAAATTCAGTTATATTTTCTCTCTCTAAGCGGTTAAAGCTTCTCTCTCTAAGCATTCACATAACTTTCCTCACACTTTGGGTACTACCTTCCCTCTCTATGTTCTAGCACGGAACATTTGGCGCCGTCTGTGGGGAACAGTAGATTTCTATTCCCGGACTACGTGGATCGTGATTCAGAAGAGTGAAGCTTGTTCTTCTAAGCAATTGTTCTCGAGTTTTTTGAAGATTGTGATCCAGAAGAAGATTCTTTGATTTTCCGTACAGTTTCTTCCGTTTCCGAGTTTTTCCGAAGAAATTCTCCAATTCCGATGGAAACACGTCGCAGACGACGTGATAAGGATCCTGAGCATCGACATGTTTCGCCGATGCGCCGCGTCAGAGGCATGCCACGACGTGCGCAGGTTCAACGTGAGAAGACGGATCAGGTGACTCCTCCTGCTCCGCCTCCACCTCCTCCTTCTCCGACGCCTCCGTTGCCCTCACCGCCGTCCTCGCCAGAGCGGCAGAGGTCACCCACAGCGTCAGGAGGAGAGACTCAGGCACCGATCTCCAGCCAAGATTGGAGACGTCTGATTAGTAGTATTGACGATATTCGACAACGAAACGAGTATCTCTAAGAGCAGCTAGAGTATTATCGTTTTGAGCAGCAAGATGAGGGAGAGCGCGAGGCAAAGACTGTGGCTGAGTTCAAACCGTTTTAAGCGGCGGTGAGAGAAGTTGCCATTCCAGACAATATGAAGAATATAGTGTTGGAAACCTACAGTGGAAAGGCTGATCCCAAGAAGCACCTGCTGTATTTCAACACGAAGATGGTGATCAGCGCCGCTTCTGATGCGGTCAAGTGTAAGATGTTTCCAGCCACATTCAAAGGCACAACAATGGCGTGGTTCACGACTCTACCACGAGGATCCATCACGAACTTTCGTGACTTCTCATCCAAATTCCTTGTCCAGTTCTCGGCGAGCAAAACTAAGCAGGTGACGATTGAAGATTTGTACAATGTGCGTCAATCTGAGGGCGAGACTTTGAAGCAGTACGTGAAGCGGTTCAGCGCTGCGTTAGTAAAGATAGAGGAATCCGAGCCAAATGCCTGTGCCCGCGCCTTTAAAAATGGATTGCAGCCAGGAAAGCTAAATAGTAAATAGAGCCGAAATCCAGCCAAGTCAATGGCGGAGGTGCGAGCCCGGGCGAACACGTACATACTTGACGAGGAGGATGACGCTTTTAAGCGGAGACGCGCGAAGGTAGAGAAGGATGGCAACCAGAGGGACGTGTCACCAGAAGATAAGCCGAGCAAGGTGAAAGTAGAGGGAAGCAGAAGACAGGATAGGAAGGTTCGAACAAGGGAAAAGGCGCCGAGGGAATCTTTGTATCCTAAAAAGGAAAATTTTGAGCGGCGCCGGCCATGGCATCAGGCTGACCCTCGTCGCCGAGAGAAGGCAGGAAAAAGCTTGAACGCCCACCTAACAGAGCTGCTGCGTGAAGTTAAGGCGACGCACACAGTTTAGGAGGGCGAAAGAGGGATTGACCCGCCGCGGGCAACGACAGACAAGACCAAGTGGTGTGAGTACCACCGTTCGGCAGAACATGACACGGGGGATTGCTTTTCTCTGAAGAATGAGATCGAGAGGCTGATCTGAGCGGGGTGGTCACAACTGAATGAACGTGGCGATCGCTAGAACGGGGAGCGACAGCAGGGGAGCAGGTACAGGGGGTCTCGCCCGCAAGACGATCGCCGGTGGGAAGATCATTGCCACACGCCGAATACTGACAAAAAGGAGACGCTGGCCGCATGGAAGAAAGGAGCAGAGGAAACCTTTAATAAGGATCTTGAGCCACCGGTTGGCACGATAAATAAAATTGCAGGTGGTTTCGGCGGGGGTGGTGTAACAGCCTCAGCAAGGAGAAGACACGCTAGGGCGGTGACGTCGGTGCAACAATATGAGACTCCTTTTGGGTTCCAGCATCCCGACATTTTCAACGAGAGACTTTGAGGGGGTTAAAACGCACAAGGATGATCCTATAGTCGTCATGATCAGGATCAACAGTTTCAATGTCCGCCGGGTCCTTCTAGACCAAGGCAGCTCTGCTGATATCATCTATGGAGATGCATTCGATCAGCTGGGATTAACGGATAAAGATTTAATGCCTTATACAGGAACTCTGGGGGGTTTTCAGGCGAGCAAGTTTGGGTGCAGGGATACATAGATTTGGACACAATCTTTGGGATCGATGAGAATCCCAAGCTCTTTCGTGTGAGATACCTCGTGATACAGGTCGTAGCTTCATACAACGTCATTATAGGAAGGAACACACTTAACCATCTTTGTGCGGTAATCTCCACGGCTCATCTGGCGGTTAAGTATCCGCTGATGTGCGGAAGAGTGGGAAAGATTGCAGTCGACCAAAGGCGAGCCAGAGAATGTTACAATAACTGCCTCAGCATGTACGGCAAAAAAGGAGCTGGCGAGGGGCATCGGTGTCATGAAATAGAGATTCAGGAGGGAAATAAGAACAAGAGGGGTAAACAGGAGCGCAGGATAGAAGAGACTGCCGGTGATAAGGTAAAGAGACAACGAAAGAATCAAAGGCAGGTAAAGGAGGTTGAGGAAACAGAAAGAAAGGGACTGTTCACAGACATTATGGCAGGGGAGCGCTGGGCAGGGATAATTGATGATCTAGAAAGGTACAAATTCAGTATAGGAGTGTTGGCAATTGAGCCCAGGCTCACGTCTGAACAGGAACGACGTTTGCAAAAGTTGGTATAGGAAAATTTTGACCTCTTCAGTTGGAGCCCTAAATATATGGAATTTTGGGAACTTCCGCAGTTCAGGACACCAGCTCTGATAAGCAAAGGACCGAGCGTGCGGGAGGTAAAAAGGGCGGTGAGCCCAGGGGCAGACTTAAGAATTCTCCAACGCCAGGAAGGCGAGGAGAAAAGAACAGAGCTGTTTGGACAGGATTGAGGTAAGCTAGAGGCAGAGCGAAGAGGCCCGACCTACCGCATCGAGGATAAGGGTAAGGCCAGGGAAAGGCAGCGGAAGTCGGCGAGAGGATAGGTCTTCAGGGCCAAGAAAGGTAAGAGGAGCGTGCAAGACGGTGAATTGACAACCCGCTGGCAAGAACGCCAAATCCGCAGCGGCATGGAGTGGGTGGTGAGCACGTCTGGAACAAAGGATGAGGCTCTGGGCACGATACTTTGACCTGGAAGTTCGTTGACAAGGGCGAGAGCGCGGCGGAAGGGTCAGATCAAAACAAGTAGGATCAAAAATAAAGATGCACTCTTTTTCTCCGACACGGGTGTTTTTTAACGAGGGATCCATCGATGTAGAAAGAAAACTTCTATTTAGATGAAATGCAAAAGGATATTCATTAGCAATACTCCTAACTCAAATAACAAAGATAAGTTCGCCCGGTGAGAAAAATTCTCCGAAGGTGGCAATCCCAACACGACCTTGATGTTTGGGGATTGCTCCGGGAAAGTCCGGCGCGAACCGATGCTACCCAGTTAGCAACTCAATTAACACGTCACGTTTGCTCGGTGGGAAAAATTCCCCGAAGGTGGCAATCCCAACACGACCTTGATGTCTGGGGATTGCTCCGGGAAAGTCCGGCGCGAAACGCTGACCTCTCGTTGGCGATGTGTGCGGGAAAGCGACTCATCCCCAAAATGGGGTGGGTCCTTTATCCCCTTAGTCTCCCCGAAATCTAGGAATACGAGGCCTCCCCGAAATATGGGCGAGCAAATAAACTAGGCATAAGTCTGGGCAAACCCATATGGCCATTGGGCCCCCAGCAGTGTAAGCCCTTGGCGGGATGAAACCGCCAAGGCCACACCTGCTCTTACATGAAATATTGGTGTGAATAAAAGCCTCAAAATGAGCAAAAGTCCTAGTTTCTTCGGCACACCTTCAAAATCGCTACATGAACGCAAGGCGAAAATTCGTAAAAATTGCCTAAAATGGCGACGAGCGAACGCAAGGCGAAAATTCCTAAAAATTTCCTGAATGGTGACGGGCAGACGCGAGACGAAATCAAAATAAAGAAAAATATAAGAACATTAATTGATTGCAAAAGATGTATAGCTATTTTTACATTGACGATTTTTCCCTCTCAATTTCAACAACGGCGAAACGCTCGGCAATGAAACCTGGAGGATCGTCAAGGCCAACAAGCCCATGCGAGGTAATCTTCTTGAAAGCTCCCATTCCATCAAGGTTAATTCCTTGATAGAGATGTTGAACCTGAGCCTTGGCGAGAAAGAAGTCGCGGCCACGTTCTTCCACGACCTCAGCAGCAACGTCAGCTACCAACCTGGCTTGAGAGGTTTTGATCTTGGAGTCCATATCCGCGAGGGCCGGGTTTCATGCCTCAAGTTGTGACCTCACATCAGTCAGGGCCTCGTTCGTCGCTCCCAACTCGCTCTGAAGGAACGCGATCTCCTTGCCTTGAACGATGCCAGCGGCCCTGCCGGCGTTGATTGTCTCCGTTTTTGCCTTCATCTCCTGCTGAAGTTCATACCAGTCCAACTCCAATCCGTCCGTCCTTTCCTTGCAAGCAGCCAGGTCCTGCTCGTGGTAGTTCATCTCAACGCCTACGTTGGTCAGTTTCCTCGTTTGAGCTATCACCTGGGTCAGCAACTTGTCCCATTCCTTGTGAGCCTCCTGCGTGGCCACGCGGTAACCTTCAGCCTCTTGTTGAAGTTTCTCCACTTCTGCGGAAGAAGCTGAGTCTTGGGATTGTTGGGCGAAGAGGCACCCCACTCGCAAGAGGTGGTTGAGGGCTTCCTGCGCTGCGATGTCAAGGTCAGGAATCTCAGCTGCTCTCATATTGCCGTGAAAGGCGTTAGACAACATGAAGTCGATGGTGGAAGGCTGTTGGCTTGGTGAAGGTCCCGTTTGATCGTCGGTAGTAGCATGGTTGGTTTCAGGACTGGGGGGGGCAAAAGACTGGCGACGCTTGGGGGGTTTGCGCCTTCGTCCTGAGGGCTCACCGGTCGGGCGAAAGATGCTCCAGCTGGGTCCGCCCCGACTGGATCAGGGGAAGGAATTGTTTGGGGGGAATTTTCAAGAGGTTGTTGACCAGGGGAAACCCCCTCTGGATAAGGTGAGGACTCAGCACCGCCCAAGGGCTTCGAAGTCTCTTCGCCCGCCAGGTGTGGGGCGGACGCTTCGCCAGCTGGAGGTTTCTCGCCCTTCTTTTTCTTCTTTTTCAACTTCTGAGGCGAGGAAGTCTCGACCCCAGATTTTCCCTCTGGATCGGGGTTAACGTTTTTAGATTTCTGGGACCTCTTCGGGGGGGACGACGGAGCGGCGTCACCATGGGATCTGGGAACCAGATTGTCAGTAGGCTGCAATGGGGCGACACCTAGTGTAGCCTCATCATACCCAGTTGCACCTGGAACAGGCTCAATTGAAGAAGATCCTTTGACCTTCTTCGACGGAAGAACGACAGTCTCGGCGTCAGAATCGGCGACGACGCGTTTCCTCTTGCTCACCTAGGTATTGAAAACAGGAGGAAACTCGAGTTAATCGGCAGTTAAGGCGCGCTGTAGTGCGGCCACAGTAAAGTCAATCCCTTCTAGGAGGGTGTGGAGTGTGTTTTCACGAGCGGCTTCGAGCAACTGGGAGCATTCAAGGATGGGGAACCCAGCGAGGAAGCCGAGGATGGCTTTGTCTTCATTATCCAGTGATGCATCGGATGGCGAAGGAACGTCGCGGGGATCCTCGGTCCAATAAAAAGGAAATGAAGCAGTCCCATCCCGGCGTGTGAAAGCTTCAGGATAGGAGGGGTGCACGATTATGCGAAAATATCGGCGCCCGGGCCCCATCTTGATATTGCTCTTATAAGGTTGGAGACGTTGTCGACCCGTTCGGGACTTCAGGGAGACCCACCCGGGAGTCTCGGATTTCAAGGATCTTGGCTCCACGCCGTAGAAGTAAAAGAAATGGGAGGTTTTGGCTTCATGGTTGACGGCATCACACAGAATCTCGTAGCATCGAATGAAAGCCCAGGCGTTCAAGTGAAGTTGGCTTGGGGCTACATTAATCTCCCTCAAAACCTGGCAAAGAAAAGGGGAGAAGGGTAGTTTGATCCCCAGATCAAGAAAGAAGTACTCATAAACATAAAAGAAGTGGGGCTCTTCCGCGCCTTGTTCGAGTGTGCGACACTTCTAGGGGCGACAGCTGCTCAAGCCCCGACTGGTGATAAGGACATCTTCGAGGGATTTTTCGTGGCATAACCCTCCGACCCGGCGGGCCAGCTCAGCGATGGATTTGTCGGTGGACAACTCAGAGGGCTGGCAGATGGCCTTTAGAATGGGTTCCCGGGCAGCAGACGGAGGGAGGGTGGAAAGGACTTGGTGCCAGAAGGCATCCTTCTCATTTTCACTGAGGGGAAGCCCCCCGGTCGGAGGAGGAATGGCCTGGACGCGAGATGTTTGAGCGGGGCTTCGGAGTCGAGAAGATCTTTTGGTGCGGGCGTTGAGGTGTCATCTTTTTGCAGAAAGGAACTGAGACGGAAGAGGAGAAGATGCTAGGGTAATAGCTTGGTTAACTTTGCAAGGCTGTGGAGGGTTTCAAAAGTGGCAAGTGAGAGAAAGAAGTTGAATTTAAAAGTTAGGATAAGAAACGGTTGGGAAATCGTGCCCCATCATGGCAAAGGTGGAATGATTGCCTCAGGAGACATGGCATGGATTTTAGAAAAACGGGGGTGCCGCATTAAATGTAAGCCGCAACGGTTGCTGCCGATTGGTTAAAATTCAAATTGTCAAAGTTGTGACATGGCTGGAAGGGACATGTCTAAGGTAGCGGTTGAGATTCTGTGGATTTACTGACCTTGGCGTCACTTCAAGGCACGGCGCATGGGATATACACAACGTGCGACAAAATATCACGATTCAAGGCACGTGCGCAACTATACTGAGGCGGGCGGACTAAAGGTCGTCGCCACAAGTCTGCTTGTGGACTTGGGTCACCCGGAAGAGGAGGACGCGACTGGAGGTCCAAAAGTGTTGATTGCAAAAGGCTCTATTTATCAGGCCATGTTGGCCATTGTTCTTCACTTCTAGATTTTAAGTTTTTAAGTTTTAGTCAGTATCCTTAGGGATCTCGCCTTATTTCTTACTTAAAGACACACTCAGCTCCCATGCTTCGAGCTCGGTGTCTTGTGGACTTGTGGACTGGGCGAGACCCCAGGGTCCCTCGCCCAGGAGACCTGACCCTGGGGGGAACGCGCCATGACCTTGAGCCTCCCTTCCCGAGGCCCAACTGGCCCATTTGGGTAGGATAGAGGCACCAAAGCCCAACTCCACCTCTATAAATAGGAGGGGAGTATCAATTGTAAAGGACTCTTAGCTCATTTGAGAAATAATATCATTGAAATTCAGTTATATTTTCTCTCTCTAAGCGGTTAAAGCTTCTCTCTCTAAGCATTCACATCACTTTCCTCACACTTTGGGTACTACCTTCCCTCTCTATGTTCTAGCACGGAACAGTTGTGATGTCTTCTCCATTTGGATTAATAAGCCCTGGTACAACTCAACATAGCTCTACAATCGTTCATGTTTAATCGCTCTCTGGATGATTGATCTATCTTTCAACAATTGTGATTTCCTTTATTAATACACACTTAAAGTACGATTTATATTGAAAGATAAACATATGGTAGTTTGAATATTTCATTAATTATATATATAATAAATAACTTATGTATGATGTTAGCATCCAGACACACATATATATGTATATATATATCTATATATATCCATGAGTTCATTGCTGGCCTCCTTTCGTGCTTAATTTATAATCTATATAGTACCATAAATTTGATCAGAAAGTAAAACTTAGATGTCACGAATTACTTACCATCGTTGACAAATGTATGCCAAATCCTTACCATGTGGTTCTATGTTATAATGTGAAAACCAACACTGAGAAGCTATGTTATATTGATTTATATGTTGTGGGATTGGGAAGGTTTGTTCCATTGGTTTACAATTTTACTTTCTCTTTGGTTTTATGTTCTTTTTATAATGTGTAATTCCTATCCTCTTTTTCATTTCAATTAATAAATTCATTTTATGTTAATAAATGACCACAGTACCACATTTCTAGGCCCATAATTTTTAAACTTCTTTTGTGCAATAATAAACATTTTTACAGAGTCATATAACTGTTCTTTTGCGTAGTAGACATATCTTAATGCATATTTTTACCTTATGCTGGATACATTTTAATTCTAAATGCATTTTTCTCATATGCTTGATACATTTTACTTAATTAGTTAGCGAGGGATAGAAGAGAAGGACATTCTGAACTTTTAGCATATGAGAACAATGCCTCAACGGAGTTGTAGAGGTTGGAAACTCTTGAAAGAATCATCTTGTTCTCTTTGTTAGTATTTTAGCCATCAATAACATATTTCAATTCATTCTTACTCTATTTTCTAATCTCTGCAAGTTTCGCTATTACTTACCTGTGGGTTCCTCAGGCCACCCCAGCTGAGACATTTTAAATGTACTCTTTTATTTATGCCATGTAGGATAAATCTCTTTTATGTTTTCAGGGAAGCTTTATTTTCAAAAATGAAGAGCCTAATTTGAAAAGAGTAGGAGGTTACTTATATTTAGAGGGATGTTATGAAATGGAAGCTCAAGTGTATGCTGAAGGTAGTCTCTTCTCAAATTGTTTGACTGTTTGTGCAAAAGGAAGATTGTTTGACATTGACTTCTCTTACATTCAACACTGGAAAAAAAATGAAAGTGGTGACCATGTTATGGTTAAAAGTCATGATGTGAACATAATAGAATAAAGTTTCCTGGAAAATTGTGCTCATAGTTATCTTGATCATAAGGATATTAGTTCAATGATGAAGTTCGTTAGAGCTTTCACACTATGAATTTGAAGCGTGACTTCTTACGATCGTTGAATTTACTGGACGAGCTTCGTGTGATAGAAGAAGAGTTAGGGAACTTTTTGGAGGCAATGAACATTTCTATGATGATGAGTGATATTCAACGTGAGGCTGATCTTCTTGGAAAAGCTGGTAGATTCAAGGAAGCTTTTGATCTTTTGCTTTACTACATACTTGTGAATTCTTTTCTGTCTTTAGGAACCCAAGGGTGGCCCTTAAACCAGTTTGCACAGAAGGTTGAGCTTTTATGAATAGCATTGTCATTCTCAAAGTAAGTTTCATGAAGCTTTTATGAGCATGCATCTGTGGAAGCTGAAATATTATTAGAAGATCATAGTAACATTTTTGAATTAGCTATTTATTTGAAATCAACTCACAGACATAGCTGTATCGGAGATGAAATATTATGTTTGTGGAAACTTTTGGATGCTCATTTTCATTTGAACTCCTCTACATGTGTTTGGAAAGACAGTGTGATTAATGATGCTGCTGAAGGAATGATTTTCGAGAATCAACTTTTTGCGGAGACATTTTTTTTTGTTGGACATGTTGGAAGGATAACATTGTTCATATATGGAATGTCTTCCTAGTTACAAATCGCAGGATATTGACCAGCTTAGCAGACATGTTGGAAGGATAACATTGTTCATATATGGAATGTCTTCCTAGTTTCAAATCGCAGGATATTGACCAGCTTAGCAGTTATTGAAAATTTGCATTGAATTATATGGGTGTTCGGAAGCTAACATGTAATCTAAATGAGATTTACTCTTTGCTCGTTCCTTATGCTAATTGGGTGATAAAATTGGGCGATAGGTTTATAAAGAAGAATGGAAGGTCGGTTTCTGTTGATATTCATTTGTATACTGGTAGAGTGATATTCATTTGTATACTGGTAGACTAATATTCACTCGCATACTGGTATTCATTCGTATGCTACTAGACTGGTTCTATATGAACTGAAACTAGCCTTCCATTCTTCTTCAGAAAGCTATCACCCCAATTTTATCACCCAATTAGCATCAGGGACGAGCAAAAAGTAAATCTCATTTTGATTACATGTTAGCTTCCAAACACCCATATAATTCAATGCAAATTTTCCACAACTCTTAAGCTGATGAATGTCATGGAATTTCAAACTTGGAATACATTCCAATATATGAACAATGTTATGCTTCCAACATGTCCAACAATTAAAGAATGTCTCTTCTGAAAGTTGATTCTCCGAAATTATTCCTTCAAAAGCATCATTAGTCACACTCTGTCTTTCCAAACATATTTAGTGGAGTTCAAATGAAAATGAGCATCCAAAAGTTGCCACAAAAATAATATTTCACCTTCGACACACTTATGTCCACGAGATGATTTCAAATGAATCGCTATTTCCAAAATGTTACCATGATCATTGAATAATATTTTAGCTTCCTCAGATGCATGCTCATAAAAGCTGCATGAAACTTCCTTTGTAAATGACAATGCTCTTCTCAAAAGCTCAACCTTCTGTGCAAATGGCTTTTGTAAGACCCAAGATTTTAAGCTTAGAATAAGTGGAAGAGATTTCCATTTACGATTAGGCTTGATGTATCGTGAAAGGAAACCTGAACAAGAGTTTACCAAATGAAATAAATTTATGAAGGAGAAAGTTCAGGAAAAGTCAAAGGATTGTATCGAAGTCGATTTAAGTTATAGCACGACTAATATTCGCATTTAAAACCTAGGACAAGAACCTTAGGAAACAAAACTATGTTCCAGCTTTGGAACACTATAGGAATATAATTTCCAACAAACTTCCAGCTTTGGAACACTGTAGGAATTTAGTCCAAAAATCTTTAGAGAAATATTAGAACTTCTCTTTTTCCATATATCACAATCATTTCGAGGCGAAACTCTAGGATCTACGAACGTCCGATTCCAATCATCGGAAGTTTGCCGAAACCGAATCCCTGGTTTTTCAAAACCCTAGAATCAACCGTCAATGAAGACTTTTTCTATTCAGAGCTTCAAATGAAGATTCTACACGCATACACCCATTTCTCTTGATGATTTCAATCTTTCTTCAGAAGGAAGTTTTCCATTCCGACATTCGATGCAAAAAGTAACTTATCGGGTAAAATAGTTTTACACCGACTTTGCATTAGTCACCTAAAATATAAGGAGACCTCATTTTAGTTTTGGAATTCTTTCGCCAAAACCTATCTTAGAATTCATGGAGAATGAAGCCGGAAAAATCAGATTCGCGAAACTTTCATTTTACCGCGTTTTGCCAACCTCTATATATAGCCAAGAAATGAGAAAAAACAAATATCTTACCCATTTCATCCAAGGAGGCCGCGAGTTTGAGAGGAGAGGAGGAGAAGAAGATTTTGTTCAATCCTTGCTTGATCGTCGATCAATCAGTTGCTACTTCAAGGCTTCGAGGTATAGTCGCTAATCCTTACCTCTGATTGCTTTTTCCATAGCTTTTCTGTAGAGTTTTCTGAGCGGATAGTTTATGGGTTTTTGCAAAACTATCCTGAATCTTTCATTTCTGATTCTAAACCTCTTCTATATGTGCCCAAGATCACTTCTGCCGGATTAGATTTTCCATTATGTCGCCGGAATTCCGCCGGAATCAATTTTAGCCTTAAATACCCATTTTTGGAGTTTTTGAGGTAAAGCTTCAACCTTTAGGCTAAAAACTATCGCCTTAGCTTAGTGTTAGTAGGATTAGTTGTCATAAACGTCGTTAGTAACGTCCCTGCAAAATTTGGTTTTTGGGATTTCAGTTTTGAAATTTCTAAGTTAAAAATCATGACCAAAATACCCCTGCGACAGTTTTTGATCCGATAATTTTTCCGAGTTCAGAATACCCTTAGTTACGGCTAACGAAAGCATAGGAACCAAGTTTGATCGAAGAAAAATCGAGCCCCACAATTGTGAAAAGTGGCCGAGCCCTATAGGGGAGGAGGGGGAAAATTCCTTTTCCGAAAACTTGTCCTTTCGCGCTAGATTATCGTACCTCGGAGTATGAACTACTTCGTGTAACCTTAGTGAGCATTGATAGCTTAGTTTCCGATAGATTTTGATAGAATTCTGTGGTTTTACTTTAAAGGTTCTTTTGAAGAATTTCCTGAAGATCAAGGAGCTCATTGTGAAGGAACGTTTGAGGAGAACGCTGGAATAACTAGAGGTAAGGGCAACTTACCTTACTAGCTAATGCTTTAGGTGTCGACGTATTCGACTTGATTTACTGTTTATGCACTTGTTTGTGTTTTGATTGGGAAAAGTTTTCTGAGGCTTCGGCTGACAATGTAGATGATTCATCTACTGAATGTTTTTGAGAGTGAATTACATGCTATGTGCTATGTGGGTAATCTAGGATGTGTGGTGCATGACTTATATGCTAAGTGCTATGTGGTTATTGCTTATTATGTTGATATATGACATGTTGATTGATGGTGCTGAGTTATTTATGCTTTAGCAATGAAATCTGAGTTCTGAATAGTGAGAATAGCGGGCAGGTCATGCCGATTTTATTTTGAGAGTTTTGAGAAAGTTCGATAGGACGAATGAGATTCGGGCCTTGTTATGGTGTTTTATGGATCGAGACATTCTCTGGAGTCATTTGGGGATTTGGAGATCCCGAGAACTTATAGGATTTGCGATAAGACTAAAAGAATATTATTTTGAAAAGAAAACTCATAAGACATTAAACAACCTCTAAATCTTTAAGTAATGGCGTTAAACTCGAAAGGAAGCTTAGGATGAAGATCTTAGTTTTGGAAAACGAGAAGTGTCGTCGGATCCAAGTGTTGAGATATTGAGAGGTTTTGAGTATGTTGATACTCTTGTGCTCTCGGAGCAGTTGTGTTGTTGGGCTATCTGAGGGATAAGCCGGGAGACTGATAGTTTTCGAGTATGTCGATACTCTTTGCTCGCTGAGCAGTTTTTGACCATCGGATGGAGATGAGTCGGATGATTCGAGGAATCATCATGAGTTAAGTTTATGCCTTCGGGTACAGTTTATGCCTTCGGGTACAGTTTATGCCTTCGGGTACAGTTTATGCCTTCGGGTACAGTTTATGCCTTCGGGTACAGTTTATGCCTTCGGGTAATTCGGACATCGACGGGGTATATGATCGACCGTGAGGTTAGGATCGACCTGTTGATTGTCGGGCATAGCGGAGGGAAAAGTCGACCCGCAGGGTTAGGACTGATCCGGCTATGTCAAGGTTGTAAGTGACACTCGGGAGTTATGGTCGATACAATGCCAGTGTTAGGACCGACTCAAACGTGCCCAACCTACTCTTTCTGGAATCGTCGAGAGTGACGTTGCATTGACATATCATGCACTCTAATTGTATCGTTATGTGTTTTTGATGAGTTGATGTTGATAAACATCGTTATGTGTTTTGATGAGTTGATGTTGATAGATATCGTTATGTGCTTTGATGATGGAATTGTACTAGAGTGTTGATAACATGCTATGTTTAAACCTTAGGGTAGACAATGCAGAACTTATATGTACATAGACAACATATATATATATACCCCTTATACTTTATCTGGTGTCTTGTATTCTCTATCCTATATTCCGTAAGTTGACCCTTGCACGTGCTACCTGTGTTTGGGGGGCTATGTATGCTTTTTTTTGTCAGATGTCGTTGGTGGATTCTTCCGTGATTCCTCGTCGTTCGGGGAAGACCCGGAGCGAAATGACTACTATTGAGCCTTCGACGTGGACCCGGACTTCATGCATGACCAGATGGGAGTCGATGATGGAAGTATGGGGGATGGGTGATTAGAGTCTATTAAGGTTGGGTGTTAGTGTCCTAGCTCTGACTTATTCTTATTTTTGAGGGCTTGTGTTGCTGACACTTGATCTAACATTTTGGGATTGTACATTTTGCCTACGGGCGTTACACTTTTCTACTTTCCGTCATTGGAGGTTACTCGTGACGAGGTCGCTATTTACAGCGGGGGATGCTATATATATTGTATATTAGTTCTGTTGCCTTTCGCATTTGGGCTTTATTTAATTCAGTCTTGTCTTAGTTATTATCAAAAAAAAAATATTTACGTTTTTCCGCATTAAGTTTACTTTTGGTTACTAAAGTGACGCCACCGAAATCGGGGTGTTACAGCTTTAAGGGCCACCCTTGGCTTCCTAAAGACCAAAGAGAATTTACAAGTACGTAGTAAAGAAGGAGTTCAAAATCTTCTTTGAATCTTCCAGCTTTTCCAAGAAGGTCAGCCTCACACAGAATATTACCCATCATCATAGCAATGTTTACTGCCTCTAGAAAGTTTTCTGATTACTCTTCTAACACAAGAAGCTGATCCAGTAAATTCAATGATCGTAAGAAGTCACGCTTCAAATCCATCGAATGAAAAGCTCTAACAAATTTCATTAAGGATCTGACATCTTTATGATAAAAATAATTACGAGCACAACTTTCTAGGAAATTTTGTTATATTATATACAGATTATGAGTTTTAACCAAACTAGGGTCAACATTTTCATTTTGTTTCCGGTGTTGAATGTAAGAGAAGTCAATGTCAAACAATCTTCCTTTTGCAAAAACAATCAAACAATCTGAGAAGAGACTGCCTCTAGCATACACTTGAGCTTCAATTTCATAACATCGCGCTAAATAGAAGTAATCTCTTGCTCTTTTCGAATCAGGCTCTTCACATTTTTGAAAATAGAGCTTCACTGAAAGCATAAAAGAGATTAATCTTACATAGCATAAATAAAATAGTACATTCAAATTGTCTCAGCTTGGGTGGCCTGAGGAACCCACAAATAAGAAAGAGGGAAACTTGTAGAGATTAAAAATAGAGTAAGAATGAATTGAAATATGTTATTGATAGCTAAAATACTAACAAAGAGAACAAGAAGATTATTTCAAGAGTTTCCAACCTCTACAACCCCGTTAAGGCATTGTTCTCATTTGCTAAAAGTTCAGAATGTCCATCTCTTCTATCCATTGCTAACTAATTAAGTAAGACGTATCAAACATATGAGAACAATGAATTTTGAAGTAATATTAATCCAAAATGAGGTAAAAATAAGCATTAAGATATGTCTACTAGGCAAAAGAACAGTTACATGACTCTATAAACAAGTTAATTATTGCACAAATGAAGTTTGAAAATTATAGACCTAGAAGTGTGATACTGTGGTCATTTTTTAACATAAAATGAATTTATTAATACAAATGAAAAAGAGGATAAGAAATTTTTTTTAGCAAAAGAACATAAAAAAAGCAAGAAAGTAAAATTGTAAACGGATAGAGCAAACCTTCGCAATCCCACAACATATAAATCAATAGAACATAGCTTCCAATTTGTGTTGGTTTTCACATTATACCATAAAACCACATTGTAAGGATTTGACATACTTTTGTCAAAAAGGGTTGGTATCTTTATGAAATAAGGATATAAAAAAGGTTTTATCAATTAATAAAAGTAAGTCTTCCAAGCTATCCCAGAATAATTCAAAATTCTTATGCATGTTAATATCTTTACTACCGCCATCTGATATCTGATTTGAAATAGAAGTACAACTTTTGTTTTGAAGACTAGCACAAATTGTGGAAGGAAACTCCTCAGAAGTTGAGTCAGAAGATTCTCTACCAACGTTGTGAACTCTATCTGGAAACATCTTCTTCTATATAAGCTCTTGTTGTCGGCATACAATGAAATCTACTAACCCATCATCTGGACAAAAAAATCCTAAAGAATTGTTGCATTACTTGACAATAACTAAGGGATTGTCAATCACTTTAAGGGCCCGTTTAGTGGACAGGATAAGCAGGACAGATAGGATAATGCAATCATATCCTGCTCTTATCTGTTGTTTGTTGCGCCCACAAGATAGGATCATGCAATCATGTCCCTTATCCTATCATGTACATCATGTGGTAAATTTATCCTGAGGGGGGGGGGAGTTATGATAGAATTATAAGCAGTTTTCGATCATGTTTTAGTACCGTAACCCTAAATTCAATTATTTCAATATCTATATTTAATTTAATTTATAATAATATCAATTGATAAATATAAAAATATTAATTTTAGTAATATACTAATTTTATTTATTTATCAATTACTAGTTGTTATTGCTAAGTTAATTTTTTTATTTACTCGTAAATTTAATTAAAAATGAACTTTTATATTGGTTCACCCCAGAACGATAGGGTTACATCCAGTTCTCGGCGTTAACCGAGATTTCACTAAGGGTGAGTTTCAAGGACTCCTCCTTATATGTATTCTTCAGTTTTCCTCCTCAAGTAAGAATATTATTTAGCAACTGCCTCTCCAGGCATTGTGTATTATAGCCACACCAGGCAAGTATTATTTCAGAACTGTCTTTCCAGGCATTGAGTACTCTTAAGGCCTCTCCAGGAAAATTATTCCTTAAACTGCCTCTCCATGCATTGAGTATTCTTTGTCTCTGCCTCTCCAGGCAGAACAAGTATTCTTGTCCATGCCTTTCCAGGCATACAAATATTCTTTGTCCCTGCCTTTCCAGGAAGTAGAGTATTCTTTGGCCACTGACTCTCCGGGCATTGAGTATTCTTAATGCCTCTCCAGACTCACCGAGTATTCTAAGGACTCCTCCTTTCCGAGTATTAGACGAGACTCCTCCCTACAAGTATAAAGGACTTCTCCTAAATGATCTTTTTCAAAGACCATTTCTCCTACTTTACAATCTCTTCTTAATAAGAGAGATAGTAGTGATATGAAGCGCTAAGAACTATAAAGTATTATAGTATTCCTTTATGTTCTTTTACAACAAGAAAGAAAATAAAAGATCTGACTCCTAAGTGTGTTTCTTCTCGTTCCCTGAGGCTGATGAATATGTCTTCTTTTTAGCTTGAGCCTCTAGACTTTTCTTCAGGCGACAAGAATATGTTCTTGATAGCGCGTCTGGAAATCCTGAACTGGGTTAGGATATTTTGACTGAATCCCAATTCAGATTTCTAAAAGTCTTGTGTTTGGACATGCCAAAGCCAACATGTGAAGTCTTCAGTCTTCATATTTATAGCTCCTGGTGAAGGTATGAAAAACGGTAGAAAGGGGGGGTTTGAATAACGTTTTCAGTACAAAACTACCACCTTAAAGATTTTGGCAAATCTTTCGAGAACTTAAGTGCTAAAGATAAGAGATAGAAAAGCACACAAGGATTTTATCCTGGTTCACTTGATAAATCACTCAAGCTACTCCAGTCCACCCGTTAAGGTGATTTCTTCCTTCTTAGAATGAAGGCAATCCACTAATCTGATAATTGTTACAACTGCACTTGAAACCTACAAGTGACTAACAATTACACTGACTTAGCTCACACTAAGATTCACTCTCTTAGTCTTCTCTAGGATCCGATCAACCTTGATCTCCTAAAGGAATCACCACTAAGATTCACTCTCTTAGTCTTCTCTAGGATCCGATCAGCCTTGATCTCCTAAAGGAACTAAACAAACTGTTTATCAAAGAATTGTTTACAAGAGATTTGCTTCTAAAAAGCTAATAGTAAACACAATGAATTTCAGATGAAAGAAAGCTTAGAATATTTGAATATCTTGCGCGTGTGTATTGCTTCTTGCCGCTTCTTTCAATCTTCAGCCTCTATATATACTCCAAGGATTAGGGTTGAGCGTTGCATGGGAAATGCTACCGTTGGAGGGCAGTTCTGGAAAATCCAGCTTCTGCTGTGGCTGAGAACGTTAGGTAGGTCGTCAGGAAGGTACACTTGCTTTTGTACTTGGATAGCGACTTGACCTTTTAACCTAGGAGACTTCTGATCAGAGGAATACTTCATATTGGAACTTGTGAAGCCGGTTGATCAGAGTCAGAGGGAAAGCACAGATCCTCTGACCATTGTATCTTCTGATTCTGAACTCAGAGGGAAGAACATGGCCATCAGAGTTTCTTGCTTCTGGACTTCAGAGTTTCCACTATTCAGCTTCTGGATCTTCAGAGTCTTCTACACCATCAAAACATCTGAACCTTCAGTGTTTCTTGGTTATCAGAACTTCTGGATCTTCAGAGCTTCTAGCGACTGAGTCCACATCAGAGTTTGTATAGCTTCAGAACTTCTGAAGCTTTTCCACTGTTCATACTGAACATGGTGAAAGCGAAAGCGTTGCTTGGGTTACCCTTTATACACAGTGCTTCTGATTTGTGTGAGATTGAGTTGAGGTCAGAGCCTGTAAATAGCACACTCAGAAAAACACGTTAGAGTACCACAATTGTTCATATCAAAAGGTTAACTTGTAATCATCAAAACATAGAGTTGTACTACTAGATCAAAACTTGATCTTACACCTGGTCCTCTGTGAGTAGAGATATAGCCACGATGGTCTTCACATAAATTAGTACCATTGCATCAAACTGTGTTGAAGTCAGTAAAGTGTGTTAAATTGGTACAGCTCGATGCAGACCTAATGCCTTGGAAGTTGCACTCTGTTTAGCATAGGTCGGAGCTACAATCTGTTGAGATGACCAAAGGCTCTTTGATGGATGGAGCGTTGTGTCTCTAGCCTTGGTTAATGCACCGTGTTTGATCACGTGCTGCTGTAGATGTTGAGACTTCTTTGATACGCTTCCTTGTGGACTTTCTTCATTCAGACGTTGATGCATATTCTACTTAAGCGATAACTTGAATAACGTCATCTCTTCACCTTTCAACAGATGTCTGTCTTTCTAATGTGGACGATGAATACAGGCAATATGACTTGAACTTCTTTCTTCGGAGATGAATGAACTGATGATGTCTGACTGAGGAATAGTCGGCATAGACGATGAACTTCATCCTATTCTTAGAGAGATAAGGGAAAACTTTAGATATGAAGATTATTATAGTTTCCGTAGGTCATTGTGCATATATGATGGTAGCTTGAAGCTTTGAGAGAAAAGATCAAGTGTTTTAGGATTGTTATTTTGGTTAGTCCTTGTTTCATTGTGAACAAACCTTGCTCATTGATTCTATAAAGCAATGTTGTGTTCTGTGTTCCTTGAGTGTTAAAACTCCGATTGTTGTTGTTCTTACCAATCATTGTGGCAGTGATTGAAAGAAAGTGAGAGGAGATCTCATACTTATGGAGAAATACTAAGTAGAAATACACTGGGTAGATTAGGAAGAGAACTATGAACTGTGGTGTTCATGAGTGTCTGTATTTCCTATATCTTGAGATAGTTAATTTCCTTTCTTTTGGTGAAAACCCTTCAGACGTAGGTGAAGTTTCACCGAATTGGGTTAACAACTCTTGTGTTGTGTTTTGTTTCTTTTTATGCTTTTGTTGTTGTTTACTGTTGATCGATTTTCGAACCTATTGTTCCAGCATCGCGTAGAACATCTGCTATACGGGAACTAGAATTTCAGATATGATATTGTATGCCATCAATTCTTCAAGCTTTTTGGTCTTCCCTCTTCATGAGTTACCTGCTGAAGCACTTAAGGACCAAGACAAGGAAAAATATCAAGAAATTCAAAGGGCTTATAAGCACAAAAGTCCTCACAATTCCATGGAAAACAAATGCAAGTCCTAAACTCTAAAAAAACACAAGAAAGACCCTTATAAAACTACATAATTACTAAAAACAAACAAAAACTCAAATAAAGATAAAAATGCATGAGAATGCATGAAACACTACATGAGACAAAGAGAAAAGACTCAAAACTAACAACGAAAAGACCCTAAAAACACTACTAAATCCGGGTCATCACACCACTATACTTAACGACAGCTCGCCCTCGAGCGTCACTACGATTAGCTTGCCCTCAAGCACAAAGAATTACTCCCAACACACATGCCAAAAGAGGGATACATTTTCAGAAAACCGGGGGATCAAGTAAATGTAGTGAGTTCCAAGAGAAAGATACAACAATCAACCTTGTGCAACTCTTAGACAAAGAAGAATTAGAGTCCACTATGAGAAGCATTTAGAGCTAACATCCTAGCATGAGACAGTTTTTTAGTGCACTGAGCACACAAGCAAGTCCATAGGTTCTGAGAATCATTCACTCAAGAGCAACTAAAGTCGAACATGCATTATTCATTGAGACTTCCAAATGGCTGTAATGTTGGCTAGGTAAAGCACATGGTAGGTGGTCCCTAAGGAAGACTATGGCTGCACAAAAATCTGAGTGTGGTCCTTCATGAAAACCGGAGCTTAAAGCAATTGATACTTAGCACACAAGTCTCTCAACCCCTTGTTATTTCAAAACTTTTTTCTTTTTTTTTGGAACTCCATCTGTACCATGGAGTTTATTTTCTCATTTTCTCTTTTTTTGGAACTCCATCAAGGCCATGGAGTTCATTTTCTCTTTTGAATTTTTTTTCAATTTTTTTTTTGTTTGGGGCAAGAGACAATTGCACTTTTCATAAACTAGCTCCATTAAGATTTAAGGACCACAACTCCTCATTTAATCCAACCAATCATCCAGCGCAATAAACAAGGTAACAATAGAATCTCCATTAGGCTCAAAAGGGTCGACTAGGGACAAAGATGTTATAAAACAAATTCTGAAGTCCAAGAAAACCTACCAGTCTCAAAAAATGCAAGTCTCCTAAAGCTACTCACGAGGGTGGGAGAAATGAAACACAGAACAAAGAAGTGCAAGAGAGTCAGGATCCTCCAGGGAAATTATATATTGAAGGGTCAAAGATGGACCCTTGTGGACTCACATCAACTCTATCCTCAAGACAACACTTAGAAGACCGAAGTCTCTCCCTCTCTTTCCCAAACATACAATCACTCCCCAAAAGAAAGCACAAAGTATCAACTTAAAAACATTTTCAAAACCATCATCATGTGAGTGAGCAAGACTTGGGAACATGTCATTTGAGTAAAGGGCATAAAGACCAAGGTATAAAAGACTCTAAAAAAAATGCATGATCAAAAAGATAAACAAAATCTATAAAAGAAAAATATGCTAAAAATGCATGGACTAAACTCAGAGTAAGAAAAGAAACCTCCTTTCAAGTGATTGAGTGCCTCCAGGTGTTCTCCACTTTTATTTCCTGAAAAACTAACAAAAGAAACAAAAACGTAAATCTGAAAAAAAAAATGGGTTGTCTCCCATTCAGCCCTAAGTTATAGTCTTAGGTAGACTATACTTCAAACTCGTAACTCAAACAAAAAATCACAAACAATCCCCGGCAACGGCGCCAAAAATTTGTTGGTAATTCCGCAAGTGTACGAGTCCACCCGGTTTTAAATATCGAACCACATGGATTGTGAGTGACTAAATTCGGTTTAAGCCTTGAGTGTCGATGTTTGTTTTATTGAAATAAAGATAGATCGAAGTAGTAAGAGGAAAATAAAAAGAAAATTCAGAAAAGAAAATGCTTTGGGTTCTTGCTCAACTAGTCAATTCAAGCACATCATTCTAAGCATATGAACTCATGAATCTCTCCTTGATGCTATAGCCTAGTTACTCACTTATTGATTCCTCACATAAGCAATTCTCCCATACTAAAAGCTAAGCCCAATTCCTTGTGTACTTAGTCATTTATACGAGGTTTTAGATCATGCAATTTCATGCCAACAAACCCCAACCCTTCCTCTATTCCTAGTAGCCAAAATAGAAAGGGTAATCCCAAATCGGTTCCCTAATCAATAACAAACTTCCGTTCTGATTATAGAAAAGCATAAAGCAAGCATGCATACAAGCTTAGATTGAAATTCAGAAAATGGGATTCAAGGAAAGAAGAAGATCATGTGGGAAAGAACTTAAAATTATAACTTAAAGATGAAAAGTCTTACATGAAAACCAAAGCATAAGAAGAGAGATTAGCCAGCCATGCTTGGCTAAGAACATGAATTACAAGCTTGGAAGCCTTCTCTCACTCCCCTAGATGATCCTCTACCTCTGAATTTTACAAAGTATGAAAAGATACAAAAGAAAATGACTAGAATCCTATTTATAGGCAAAAGGGGCGTGTTTTCTGCCACCAGGGCGCTCAAGCGCCAGCATCAGATGTTGGCAGAAAACACCTACTGTTTAGCTGGCGCTTAGGCGCCAGACAGGGGCGCTTGAGCGCCAGTCACACGATCTGATGGTCTTTTTGGCTTCTTGTAACCCGCCTTTGAATGTTTCCATCAATTCTTCAAGCTTTTTGGTCTTCTCTCTTCATGAGTTACCTGCTGAAGCACTTAAGGACCAAGACAAGGAAAAATATCAAGAAATTCAAAGGACTTATAAGCACAAAAGTCCTCACAATTCCATGGAAAACAAATGCAAGTCCTAAACTCTATAAAAACACAAGAAAGACCCTTATAAAACTACATAATTACTAAAAACAAACAAAAACTCAAATGAAGATAAAAATGCATGAGAATGCATGAAACACTACATGAGACAAAGAGAAAAGACTCAAAACTAACAACGAAAAGACCCTAAAAACACTACTAAATTCGGGTCATCAGTAGTAGACCTGAGATACAAGTAAACCTAGGTTTGTGCTACTTTGTACAAGCATTTCTTTGTGTATTGTAAATGAACCCTAAATTATCTTTGAATAAGTATAACAAAATAATGCAGATTTTGAAAAATTTCACCTAATATACAAAAAAGAATATCCTTGTGCATTGCACATAATAATAATAATAATAATAATAATAATAATAATAATAATAATAATAATAGAAATATTAAAAATAATAATAATAATAATGTATTCTTTGTGATAGAGACTTAAACCAAATCTCATGAACTTTCTCTAATAAGTTTGCAAATCAACATTTCTAAATAATTCTTCTCGTTTTCTACTTATTTCATTAAAATATTCTTTCAATCCAACTTCAGTATCAATCATTTTCCATATAATAAAGCTTCTATTTAAAAAAAAGGATAAACATAATATAATATCTTAGAGTTTTAACTTAGTGACAAAATATGAAATGTTACTAGATACTTAAAATTTTACTTATATTCTAAGATACTTAAAATTTTACTAATATTCTAAAACGTATTACAATTATAAGATGCTGTATAAATTAAACTTATAATTTATGAAATTTTAGGCACTTATATATTTAAGACAAATTTCAATTATATTAATTTTTTAAGTATATTAATAATTCTTGGCTTAGTGAATCTCCACATGGGTACATTTGGGTAATAGATATAGCAATGGAATAACTATATTTAGTTGTTTACATAACTTAATTATTCATAGGTGTTGTAAAGACAATAATCAATAAAAAAGTTGTATCTACATACGAGTAATTATATATGAAGGCAAGCATGCATGTGCGTAGTTATGTAGGAAAGCACACATATGGGTTAAAATAATGCATATGTTGTTTAATAAGCATGCATGTGTGTGGAAATTTGATGTACTTACAACTCTATTGTCTTTGCTTTATGTTTACTTATTATTATTATTAGTTACTTAGATTTAGAGCAAATCCAGGGATCACATATATTTAATATGCACTCACATGCGTGCTTATTAACCTGCATATACATTATCTGCATCCACACGCTCTCTTGCTTATGTAACTACATCCACATGCGGGCTTGCTTTCATAAGTACATGAATACGTGCTTGTTCATTATTATCTTTACAACCACGATAAAATTTGCACGTATAATACTGGGATATATTATTAATAATTTGAATAAGAAATTAAGCATATTTTTGAAATATTATTTTCTTGTTAAACATGCGTGCTTGTTAAATTTAAAATTCATATCGGAACTTTATAAAATGCTCAAATATATAAAGATGTTGTTACTTGTCTTCTCCGAGCGTACTACTAAACAATAACATTTAACCTTATTTCTATCCTTAGCTTCCAAACCTTTAGCTAGTTAATTACAATTTTTCTTTGCTTATTTATTAGTTACGTACGTGCGTATAAATTGTCACCATGATTCATTGTTATTGCGGATGTGTGACCTCAACAAAAAATGGTATAGTGCATGACACACGTATACCTATTGTAGCTTCTCCACATCGAGATGAAGACAAAGGGAAAGATAAAGGAGAAAAAGAAACAACAAAAGAAAAGGAAAAAGAAAAATCAAGTGGAAGCGGAAGCGGAAGCGGAAGTGGAAGCTAAAAGTACGAATATAATGAAAATCAAGAGGAATGATTAAGTATTATTTATGTTTAATTAGGAATACTTAAGGAGTCTATGTAATTTACATTACAAACTTAATAAAGAATTATTATTCAAAACCAACAAGTAATTTTTGCACACGTTCATTATGAGATTTACTTCTGAACTCTAAGCATTCACGATTTTCTTCTTGCTTTGTTAATATTTATATGGGGTCCATTCTTAAGTTTATGTTGGGGTTGTCAAGAGGTGGGTTTTTTCTCTTAAGGCTCTGGCTTGGATCTAACCTTTCCATATATGAAAAATTTCTTCATGGTCTGGACTAAATGTGGCTTCTTTGGCTAGGCACCGGTGGCATGTCATGGTTCAAGTTGTGATGTGAGGTGTCTTTCTCTAATTGTTGCGATATGAAATGTGGTCTAGATGGTGTGCTTTTGGGTTTGTTGGTATCTTTATTGGCGTTGTGGTTTTGGTGCTGAGTTGGTTAGTTGTGTGAGTGTTTGTAGTTTCTTGTTATTTCGAGGGTATTCATTTTGTAGAGGTACACTAGACCAATTCAAGGGCAGTGCTAGCTGAATGTTGGTCGTTTTTCGTGAGAGGCTCTATGGTCTTGAGGGGCCATATTTTGTTTCTATATTTTGTCAAGGTTTAATTTTTTCAAGGGGCTTGTGTGGGATGTTTCTTATTCTGCGTGGCTTTTCATGAGGCAGCTGCTAGTTATTTTGCTTATCTTCCCTTTGTTTCCCAACCAGTTGCTGGCGTTGGTGTTTTGAGCAGTGTCATGTCATCTTCAAGTTGGGTAACGTTATTTGTGCTAAGGTCATTCTTTTTAAAAAAATTTGGGTTGATTTTTATTGGTTGTGTGTTTCATGTTACACGAGGGGTTTTGTTTTGTCAAGCGGGGAGTTTTCTTGCCTTAATCTCATATGGAAGTAATGTTCTCATAGCTTTCTATTGTACATAACTTCTTTTGTTTTAGAAAAAAAATAAAGAAAAGATTGCAATATCATTTTTACCATTTCAATAATCAGTTTTAATTAATTATAAAGATGACACTATTATACAAATCACCAAATTTTACTACCTATGGCTATAACCTCACTGCAAAATAAATTGCCAATTTGTAAGTTTTATGTACATTCTTTCATAAACAATTGAAGAAATGAAAAAATGTTATTTTGAAGATGTTTGGCCCACGCTCTCCTAGGGTTTTAGGCATTTGATGGCCCATCGCTTTCTGCGTACGTGTCTAACAACGACTCTTCATGTCTTTCTGTGGCGGACTCCTCCTATGTAGGGTTCGGTGGGTGGGTGATCGTATTATCTTAATTAATATGGTGTTTGTTTAATCTCTACCTTCACAGGTTTATATTCTTAACTAAGGGTTTTCTTCTCACTGGTCCTTCTACGTTTGTTCTGCTGCTTTCAGTCGCATACCCACTGGTGTGGGATGGGCCTTGGAAAGAAGGTAGTTATGGCGGGATCAGAGGCAAAAGTCCTCAATTTCGGTGTGTTGCTCTAGGTTAGGTAAGAATTTATGGCAAGTGGGGAGGCTTATGTGTCAAGGCTCTTTCAATGGCATAACATTCTGTAATGCATTCCAAAAGTTATGGAGGACAAGGAATGGTGTTGAGGATCGACAAGTTAATTTTAAACTCTTCACTTTTCATTTCTCTTCACGTGGTTTTGGATGTCCTGGATATTAATATCCACTCATCACAAGTCCCTTTAGTGTGGGTTCCGTTCTGGGTGCAGGTAAACAATCTGCCATACAATTTCTGCCTTGAACCAGTGGCGAAAGCTCCCTGAATCTAGGTGCCTTTTTTATGTATCAAGGTGTGGGTTGATAGATCGTGTATTAAAGTATCATGACATTCAGAAGGAATTAGAGGGGGGAGATCTCCCTTATGCTGGGCTTCGGGGCAGAGGTTTCATATGGGAATTTTGATCTCCAGCGTCGAACTAGTGTGTCTAGTCACTCATGCTCTCAAGCTTCATGATTTTGTGAACCAGGGTCGAGAAGATGATTTTGATGATGTTGTTCAACAAATACCGATGGAGAAAACAGGTTCTTCCATTGTTATGGAGGAGCCACCTACTGTTTGTTGATGCTTCTAAGGCCAAATTAAAAGGGTGAACCCATCTCAAGATCTTAAGACATCGTAGGTTGCTGATTTTCGTTCTCTCTTTGGGCACAAATAAACCTCCGCCACCAGCAAGGAGGGACGTAAACAAAATGTTGATGATGGATTGTGATCGGCGGAGGATGCGGTGCAGCCCCATCAACCTCAATGAGGCTGTTATCTTGGAACTATCGTGGGCTTGGAAACCCAAGGGAAGTTCGGGCCTTGAAGAGGATCATTGTTTCCTAAGAGTCCCGACATTGCCTTTGTTTCAAAGACTCGTAAATCTTCCCAGGAGATGTATGCTCTTAGCTATTTGTTGGTCTTTCTAATAAGTTTCCAATAGCGTGTGCAGGTAGGGAGAGATCCCGGGTCAGTGGTGTGTACTTTCTGTGGAGTGTCAGGTGGTGGTTCAGAATATTCTTGCCTCGCTGAATCATGTTCTTTGCATTGTCGACCACCCCCTTTCTCAAACCCAAATGCATGTTCTTGCAGTTTATGGATTTTCTAAGGACCAGAACAAGTGTTGTAATAGGGAGCGGAAAGGAAAAATACATATATATATATATATATAAACAAAACAAAATTTTGATAATAACAGTGGTTAAAAAAAATTAAAAGTAACCAAACTTAAAGGGAAACCCACGCAGCCCCCAACACCCACGATCAAAACTGCGTCCCTCATCCTCACTCTCGAAATCTCTTTTTCCTTGCCTCACCATAAAAAACCAGCTGCACTCTCGTCTTCCCTTCTACATGTTCTTTTTGTTCTTCACTAGAAACAACACCAATTGTCACCATGAAAAAGACACGCCAATGAGGAGAAGTTTTGGGTATCCATGTGAAAAGGCTCCTAACAAGAAATTGGGAGATAGGGTTTGTGCCAAGGAATGAGAAGAGTACCCACCCCTTCACGATTACTTAGTCGGGTTATTGAGGTATACCTATCACTTATAGATTTAGAGAATGCTATTATAATATATGTTGGATTTGAGTAGGATTATTTTAGGGGTTTGGGTACATAATTGGGGATTTCATAGTTGCTCACGGGTAGTACGACATAAGATAATTGTTGTTGAAGGTTTGAAGTGGATTTTTGGTGTTCAGATCTGCCGGTTAGTGGTTCGTTTGGTTGTCGCGCAGTTGTGGAGAGCAATCGTGTTGGTTCTTCGTAACTGTGAGTGGTTTTCAACTGCTATGACACATTTTTAACAGTCTTATAACTGATTTAATTACTTTATCATATTGCCTATTAATCTAAATTGGGGAAACATGTTTTTTATATGTTTGACTATTATTCTTGAACCTTGAAAGCTGATTCTATGGAGCTGATTTTGAGTATGTTTTATGAGTTGATATGAGAAGAGAATGACATTGGTTTAATTTTGAAATTTTGTGAAATTGAGATTGTGAACTTGAAAAGCTTTTATGAGCATTGAAAAGTTGATGTTGAGAATGTTATTTTGAAAAACTTTGATGAGTATTGGAAAGGTGATTTTGAGACTGTTGATGAGACTTGATATGATTTGAGAAAATGGTTTTGGGGATCCTTGATAGAACCTCGTAGCCGTTAGCGGAGGTAACGACCTAGGTGCACCTAGCTAGTTTGATTCCGGGAGGAGAGGGCTATCCGTTACATGGAGCCGCCAGTGCACGGAAAGGGCTATCAACGAGATGAAGCTTGCCCCGATGAGAGTGATGAGATATGACATGATTCCGGGTGGAGAGGGCTATCCGTTAGATGGAGCCGCCTCTTGGGTAAGATAATCCTTAAGAGGAAAGGGCTATCAACGAGATGTAGCTTCCCCCGATGACACGATGCGACTTGAGAAAGGAAAGGGCTATCCGCTAGATGGAGCCACCCCTATCGGAGAGGCCATCCCTTAGGAGGAGAGGGCTATCAGCGAGATGGAGCCGCCTCATGGTTCTACATGTGTGACCCTATTAATTATATTTCTGGTTTTATGTTTTTCATATCTAGACATGATTTTAACTGTATTTATTTGAAATGGTTATTTATGAACTTTATGATTTTTGTCAAGTTCATTGTTGAAATGATTTAAACTGGTATTATTGATGATATAAATTGTTTATACTGAGCTGAGAGCGAAAAACTCGTGCCTAGTTTGTTTCCCCTTCCTGTTCATGGTGGTTGTTGACTGCTCACTAAGTCTTTGTGACTTACCCCATTCATTATTTCCCTTCACAGATTTTCAGGCAGCTTAGTAGCAGACTGTTGTCAGATTCATATCATTCGACTTATTTCCTTTAGCAGGTTGTCATATTGGTGTCTTTTATTTAATCCTGGTTATCTGCAGCTATAGGGAGTCCTAGGTGGATTTAGATTTGGGATTGTGATTTATTGTTATATTTTAAGAGTTGGCACTTGAGTGCTCGAGTTTATTTTATATTTCACTTAAAATACTGGTTATGGAAGAACTTATTGGCAGATGTTGTTAATTTGTAACTATTGGAATTACAAAAGAGATTCTAGTGTTTATATATGTGTACAAAGATATTTTGAATAAATTGTTTGGAAAATGATTCTATGAGGAAGAGGCTTGCCAGGCTAGGGTGGTAGTCTGTGCGCCGGTCACGGCTTAGGATTTTGGGTCGTGACAAAGTTGGTATCAGAGCTTTGGCTGTAGGTCCTAATAGCTGCAGACATGAGATGATAATGGAATCTTCCTAGTAAATTGTGAACCGCGGCACAACTTACTTCCAAGATGCTATTAACATCTCATGAGAGTCCTAAAGTTGTTTCCAAAGTGTTATTTGAGTTCGTTCCTCATTCACTGAGTTCAGAGTCATGTCTTATATTTGATGAATATTCTTTGTTCTGTGAGGATGCCACCTAAATTAGGATTTTCATTAGAAGATGAGTTAGCTTATTAGGATCGATCCTCTTTAAGGTGGTCGTGGCCGACTTTCTGGTTTAGGCCAAGGACCATTATTGGTAGGCGCTGGTTGTTCGTTGTTCTAGCCAATATTAACGTGCTTATATTGAGGCGAGATAATGAAATTCAGGGATTAGAGAGCTTACAGTTGGCATAAAAGAATTATAGCATGATTTGCACTAACGCGTTTGAGTCATTTTTGGGGCAGCAACAATCCACATGAGACAATTTATGAGTGTCAGTTAGGTGTTGGAAAAATTAAGTGCCACTAGAGAGATTGAGGTCAAAGTGATTGGTTTTGTGTAGCTAATTAATTCTCCTACTTTACACATGCAAGTAAGGATCCACAAAGGAATATTGGTGCTTTAGAGAGATTGTGGAGAGAACTTTGATGCGCATACATTAATGCGGTAGAGTTAATATAGTTTTATCTTTAGGTTGTGGTATATGACTAGATTGATGACTTTATGCGTATGAGAGCACTGAGATCACCTCTGATAGAATAAGATGAATTTTCCTAGAAATTCAAGAATCATTTCGTAATAGAGAGAGCTAGAGAGCTTAGCAAATGATTTGAGCTGCTAGAGCAGACTGAGGACAATAACTCTCGAGAGTGGTTCTAGTGGATACTTATCAGTATTTGTACAAATTCAAAGAGTAGATTTTTGGGGTCTTTACTATCCATTGTTATTTTTAGAAGCATTTTGCGCAATATCTACACCTTGTCCTACTTGTGTGAAGTTTCATCCTGTAGCCTGCTTTGGAGATGGTTAGGTGTGCTGTTAGTGCAATTGGACATGTCATATTATGAGTAATTGCCTTGTGGTTGTGGTGCAACCTTCCTCTAGTAATGGATAAGTGTTATTATGAGTAGCTTTAGCATTTTACCTGCTCCCTACAACACTTGTTAGACAAGCTATGAGTTCTTTTGGCCGAGATCATGGAGTACAAAAAAAAATTGTAAATGAAATGGTAGTTGAGGTCAACGATATGTTAGGAGAGTCGAACTCGAGTCTTTTCTTTGGCTCATCAAGATGATTAGGCAACCAATGCAATGGCAGTGTGTATGTACTCTTTATATTATCTTGAGATAATTATGTTTTTTTAATGCTAAAGATAAATACTCTTTTTATCATGGTAGTTAACTTAGTGAATTATCTTCTTTCCTGAAGAAGACGTTGGTCGTTACTGCACCTCTTTGGGAGCATTTGGTAGTTGAGTTTGTGTACCATTCTTTTTAAGGTATTCATTGGAGATCGATTGAGAGTTGTTGATAGTCTTTATAGCTTAGGATATGATTGATTTTAATATGATCTTTGGATATAGATTGGATAATCTTTTGTCAACGATACTTTGGATTCTCATAACAAAGTAGTGAAGTTTAAATTACCTGGAGAGTCATTTTTCTCATTTTCGGGAGATCAAAGTTGGACATCATATAATCTAATTTTAGCTTTGAGAACTAGCAAGTTACTAAGGAAAGGGTTGTCATGGATACTTGACTTTGGGTAAAAGGATACTCAAGCAGTTGAAATAAAAACAGAAGATATTCTAATAGTGTGTGAATTTTTGAATGTAATTCTTGGTATACCGCCCAACATGGAGTTAAAGTTTCTCACAAACTTGGTTCCTAACACTAGTTTAATTTGTGAAGAATAAAGATTGGAGTATACAATTATGTGTTGACAATAGGCGGTCGGATAATATGACAAGAAAAAAAAAATAGCAGATACCTTGCATAGATGAGTTGCTGATTGGTTGCATGTGCTCAATTGTTAAAAAAAAAAAATAGGACTTGTGATCTAGGACCATCAAGGGAATATTAAGGATAGAATTTTTAGACAACTTTCAGAACATGTTGTGAGCATAATGAGTTATTAGTCATGCTTTTGGACTTAGGGATGCCACTACTATTTTTTATGAATTTAATGGACTGCATCTTTAATCATTCAGGGATCATTTTTAGGTTGTTCTTGTTGATTTGGTATACTACTAAGACAAAGAAGAGCACTATAAGCTTGTTCATGGTAGAGTTATGTATAGGCTGCCCATTCCAGCTCAATGTTGAATTTTTGCAATTCGTTCTACAGTGGACAATGTGGTTGATGGCATTAAACATGATCAAGGTCAAGATTTGTATGTGGTGAGGATGGTAGAGGATTTTTTTTAAGTGAAAGGTTCCACATTTTTCAATAGACTCTGATGATATTTTATGACTTGAATGATAGTGTGTGTGCTTAATGTAGATAGTTTGAAGGGAAAATATTAGAGGATGCTCATAATTATTCTTACATGGTTCACCTAGGATACTTGAGAAAATTTTATTGGTGAGAAGAGATGAAGAAAAATGTTGTAGAATTTGTTCCTAAATGTTTAGTATGTTAGAGATGAAAGATAAGCACTAAAAGTCAGAAGCGTTACATCAATATATTGAGATACAAATGACAGTTGAAGAATATTGTTATGAACTTTTTGACAAGCGTACCTTGAACCTCCAAAGAGTATGATTTAATATGAATTATTATATATAGATTGACTAAGCCTGCACTCTTCTTACCTATGAAAGCTTATATTACAGTAGAGTATGCTAAGCCTTACTTTGAGGAGATTATCTCTCTACATAGTGTACCTGTCCCTATTATTTTAGAGTGAGGGGCTCATTTTACCGCACAGTTTTGGAAGTCTTTCCAGATTGTTTTAGAGACTCATTTGAATCTAAGTACAACTTTTTATCCTAAACTGACGGCTGATTTGAGAGGGCTATTAAGATCTGGGAGGATATGCTTTGACTTTGTGTTGTAAAACATGAAGGGAGTTCAGATCAGAGTTGTTTTTTTTTTAATTTACCTATAATAACAATTATCAATCTAGTATTCGGATGACACCATTTAAGGCCTTGTATAGTAGGCGATCACTAATAGGTTGGTTTGAAGAGGAGGAAGCTAAGCTTGTGGGTCCAAAACTTGTCAAATATGTAGCAGGGAAAGTTGAAAGTTAAGCTGGTTCACGATTGTTTGGTTAGAGTGGAAGTATGAAAAAGTGCTATGTTGGTAGGAGGCGACAACCTAAAGGTTGTAGTTGGAGATCATGTGCTTTTACGCATTTCTCCAATGAAATTAGTGATACTATTAGTTAAGAAAGGGAAGTTAAGTTCAAGATTCATTGGATCGTTTGAGATATTTGAGAGGGTGGCTATGTAGATTATCAATTGATATTTTCTCAGATCATTTTGGAGTTCACCCAATTCCATGTTTATATGCTTTACAAATACCTATATGTTTCTTCTCATGTTAGCTGTCATGAGGATGCACAACTAGATGAGCGTTTATATCATATGGAACATCAAGTAGCAATGAATGGTACACGAGAAAAAAGTGTAGGTTCTAAGAATATTTGTTGAGTGAAGGTATTTTGGAAAGGATTATATGATAAAGAGACGACTTGGAAACCCGATGCAGTCATGCATGAGAAGTTTTCTCTTATTGGATACATCAGGTTAGTTCAAACTTCAAAATTCGAGGACGAATTTTTCTAAGGGGGGAAGATTGAAACAACCCGTTTATTTGTAAAAAAAAAAAAGAAACGACTATAGGGAGCGGAAAGGAAAAATACATATATATATATATAAACAAAACAAAACTTTGATAATAATAGTGGTTAAAAAAAAATTAAAAGTAACCAAACTTAAAGGGAAACCCACGCAGCCCCCAACACCCACTATCAAAACTGCGTCCCTCATCCTCACTCTCGAAATCTCTATTTCCTTGCCTCACCATAAAAAACCAGCTGCACACTCCTCTTCCCTTCTACATGTTGTTTTTGTTCTTCACTAGAAACAACACCAATTATCACCATGAAAAAGACACGCTAATGAGGAGAAGTTTTGGGTATCCATGTGAAAAGGCTCCTAACAAGAAATTGGGAGATAGGGTTTGTGCTAAGGAATGAGAAGAGTACCCACCCCTTCACGATTACTCAGTCGGGTTATTGAGGTATACCTATCACTTATAGATTTAGAGAATGCTATTATGATATATGTTGGATTTGAGGATTATTTTAGGGGTTTGGGTACATAATTGGGCATTTCATAGTTGCTCACGGGTAGTACGACATAAGATAATTGTTGTTGAAGGTTTGAAGTTGATTTTTGGTGTCCAGATCTGCCGGTTAGGGGTTCGTTTGGTTGTCGCGCAGTTGTGGAGAGAAATCGTGTTGGTTCTTCGCAACTATGAGTGGTTTTCAACTGCTATGACACATTTTTAACAGTCTTATGACTGATTTAATTACTTTATCATATTGCCTATTAATCTAAATTGGGGAAACATGTTTTTTATATGTTTGACTATTATTCTTTAACCTTGAAAGCTGATTCTATGAAGCTGATTTTGAGTATGTTTTATGAGTTGATATGAGAAGAGAATGACATTGGTTTAATTTTGAAATTTTGTGAAATTGAGATTGTGAACTTGAAAAGCTTTTATGAGCATTGAAAAGTTGATGTTGAGAATGTTATTTTGAAAAACTTTGATGAGTATTGGAAAGCTGATTTTGAGACTGTTGATGAGACTTTATATGATTTGAGAAAATGGTTTTGGGGATCCTTGATAGAACCTCGTAGCCGTTAGCGGAGGTAACGACCTAGGTGCACCTAGCTAGTTTGATTCCGGGAGGAGAGGGCTATCCGTTACATGGAGCCGCCAGTGCACGGAAAGGGCTATCAACGAGATGAAGCTTGCCCCGATGAGAGTGATGAGATATGACATGATTCCGGGTGGAGAGGGCTATCCGTTAGATGGAGCCGCCTCTTGGGTAAGATAATCCTTAAGAGGAAAGGGCTATCAACGAGATGTAGCTTCCCCCGATGACACGATGTGACTTGAGAAAGGAAAGGGCTATCCGCTAGATGGAGCCACCCCTATCGGAGAGGCCATCCCTTAGGAGGAGAGGGCTATCAGCGAGATGGAGCCGCCTCATGGTTCTACATGTGTGACCCTATTAATTATATTTCTGGTTTTATGTTTTTCATATCTAGACATGATTTTAACTGTATTTATTTGAAATGGTTATTTATGAACTTTATGATTTTTGTCAAGTTCATTGTTGAAATGATTTAAACTGGTATTATTGATGATATAAATTGTTTATACTGAGCTGAGAGCGAAAAACTCGTGCCTAGTTTGTTTCCCCTTCCTGTTCATGGTGGTTGTTGACTGCTCACTAAGTCTTTGTGACTTACCCCATTCATTATTTCCCTTCACAGATTTTCAGGCAGCTTAGTAGCAGACTGTTGTCAGATTCATATCATTCGACTTATTTCCTTTAGCAGGTTGTCATATTGGTGTCTTTTATTTAATCCTGGTTATCTGCAGCTATAGGGAGTCCTAGGTGGATTTAGATTTGGGATTGTGATTTATTGTTATATTTTAAGAGTTGGCACTTGAGTGCTCGAGTTTATTTTATATTTCACTTAAAATACTGGTTATGGAAGAACTTATTGGCAGATGTTGTTAATTTGTAACTATTGGAATTACAAAAGAGATTCTAGTGTTTATATATGTGTACAAAGATATTTTGAATAAATTGTTTGGAAAATGATTCTACGAGGAAGAGGCTTGCCAAGCTAGGGTGGTAGTCTGTGCGCCGGTCACGACTTAGGATTTTGGGTCGTGACAGGTTTGTTGCTGAAATTCCCTCTCTCCTTCTCCCTACTTCACTATGGCTCTTCAAAGCAGCTAAATCTTTCGCTCAGAAATCTCATTTTTCCAACCATATTTGCAGTTGGAGATGCAGGGGGTTTAACAAGCTCACACTTCTCATTCTTGGATCGAAGATTGAATGAATATAATGAAGGAAGGAAGAAAGAATTTGACAGTGTTGATGGGGATGAGTAGAAGAAAAACCCTAATTTAATTGGGAATTTGTGTTATTTTTTTGGGAAAATTTATTTTTGGTTAATTAAATTAGGGTTAGTTTTGTTAATTGGTTTTATTTTTGTTAATTAAATTAAATTTCTGATGTGTTATTTTTTATTTTATTTTTTAAATCCACATAAGTATCATTAAACCAGTCAGCGGTCTAAATCAGCGAGGTCCTGCTCCAGACGTTTTGTATTCATGAGTACTTTTTCCACAAATATTTCCGGTCAGGGATCTGGTCCAGACGGCGACACAAAGACAGGGACTAATTTGAGGATTAAGCCAAAAAAAAATTACCAAAACAAATAAACCCATTGAATCATTACCTTTTTCTATAGGCAAATGTTAGTTGTTATTATTAATATTAGTAAATTAGTCATCCTCAAGGTTCGAACCCTAGACCCTTCATCTCACCTAACCCTTATGTCTAACTCTTACCACTTAAGCTATCATTTGGAGAACCATTGAATCATCAATAATGATATATACACACCTCATTTTTTAAACACTTCATTTCCACCTATTTTTATTTCTATCTCAATCATATTATCATCTATTACATCTCATACTTTTTCTTTTTTTCATGTCTCTCTCCTCCTCCCATCTCCTTCCACCTCAAAGAGAGGTGTGAAAGTAATTCAAGAATAATGTTACTTTCACACCTTAAGGTGGAAAGAGGTGAAAGGAGGAGAGAGACATGAAAAAAAGAAAAAGTATGAGATGTAATAGATGATAATATGAGAGAGATAGAAATAAAAATAGGTGGAAATGAAGTGTTTAAAAAATGAGGTGTGTATATATCATAATTGATGATTCAATGGTTCTCCAAAGGATAGCTTAAGTGGTAAGAGTTAGACATAAGGGTTATGTGAGATGAAGAAGAGGTGTGAAAGTAATTCAAAAATAATGTTACTTTCACACCTTAAGGTGGAAAGAGGTGGAAGTAGGAGAGAAATATATATGAAGAAAAGAAAAAGTATGAGATTTAATAGATGATAATATGAGAGAGATAAAAATAAAAATAGATGGAAATGAAGTGTTTAAAAAATGAGGTGTGTATATATCGTTATTGTTGAATCATTACATAACCTTTCACATAAATTAAACTAGTTGGGGACACCCAAAAACAAACCCAGCTTAACATTATATATAGAATCCAATCAAGAAATATATGCGTACAAAGAGTCTCAACACCCATTCAGAATTTCAGTTAAATATCTCAGCAATCAATTTGCAAATAAGATTGACAACACCGAAGCCATGTGGATAAGTTCTACTATACCGACGAAACCCACTGATTTTACTACTTGAATTAATGAATTCATGAGCTACTGACGCAGAAAATCCCCAACCAAACCTTCTATCGCTTTCTCTCATCCGTCCCTTTTGAAGAACATTCCCAAATAATTCCCAAATTAAGACAGAGACTTAACCATGCATATAGTAAACAATGTTAGAAAATGAACAGGCTTGATCGTGACGGAAATCACTTTCCTTAAAGTATTTCAAGCACTCTTTGAATTTGTCTTAGAGTTTGGATGCAAGAATACCGAAGATAATCAGCCTTTAGATTCGAGTTTGCACAAGACTAATGAAAACTCGAAATGAGGCGAAGTGGTTTTCTGGAAAAATCAGAGGATATGATCGTGAATCTTGAATTATGAACCTGCACTGTATTTATAGGTCAAACAGAACAATATATAAGGTTGCGACCCTTCATAAATTGTGTCTGTGACCAACAGATATGTCTGTTACCAACAGTCGCAAAATTCAAATTCAAAAACGAGCAAAACAAACGGACGTTACAGCAACCGCGTTGCCGTTGCCGTCGTTGCGTCGTGCTCAAGTGCCGCCTACAAGTCGCCACTAGCGCCTCTACGCCCACGCCCACGCCCACGCCCACGAGTGGAACATGTGACATAAAGTTTGGGACCACCAAACCATGCACATGTGACACTATATCCTCTCTTTGTCTCTTTGTTGAATGGTTGACATTTAATGATATATAAATGCTTTGAAAAGTTGCTCCCCTTTCTATGTGAGACTTGTTTCAAATTCATTCAATGCAAAATCAACACACTTGTCATTTTGGAACACTATGTAATTATTACTACTAGAGTAATTATTACAACAATCCCCCACTTGTTACATAAATGACAATGCCAATTCCAGAAATAGAAACACCTGAGTGTTAATACAGTTTAGTATCTTTCGATTTGAACTAAACCTTAGTAAATATTGTGCAGAGTATAATCGGAATATTAGGTAGCTGTGCTTTGAACCCATATTCCTAATGATCATACCGGCATAAAATTACACACACTCGTTTGTGGTCCTTCGCCTACATTTTCCTCGCCTAGCACTTTTTATGGCCATGTGCTTTCCTGTTTTCGTGAATTTTTATGAGAGAAACTACAACTCTCATTTCAGACGACACCATCTCGAAATTCTTATAGGTGAAGTTCATATCATATGTGATTTTCGCAAAAACACATATTTTGATCATGAAGTTCATTAAGAGTATATTGAAACTCAACCCTCAATATCTAATAGTCAACATTGTTGCTTAATGTTGCATTGTCATCCAAATCAACGATTTGTTGTTACCCATTGAATCTTAGGTTAAGGTTTTCTTAACTTCAGATTGGGTTGCTACCGTTGTTGGAACTCTTACTCAAGGAGTTTTAATCCCATACCTCTCGAGGTATTCTTTACTAAGTCTCTGTCCAATGGCTTAGTAAAAGGATCTTCTAGATTATAACTTGTTCGTATGTAAGTCAGTGAGATAATTCCATCTTTAATCATCTTTCTCACGAGAGAATGTTTCAGACCTATGTGTCTAGATTTCCCATTATATACTTCACTGTATGCTCTGGCTAAGGTGGCTTGGCTATCACAATGTATCAACACTTTTGAAACATTTTCTTTAGCCAATGGAATTTCCAATAGGAGATCTCTTAGCCATTCAGCTTCTTGTCCTGCAGAAGCTAGAGCCATGAATTCTGATTCCATGGTGGAGAGGGTAATACACGTTTGTTTCTTGCTCTTCCAAGAAATTGCACCTCCAGCCAATGTGAATATCCACCCAGTGGTGGATTTATGATCTCCAGCACTCAATATCCAACTAGCATCGGTATATCCTTCTAGTATTGCTGGAAACCTATCATAATGAAGTCCAAGATCTTTGGTTTTTGAACGATAACCAAATATCCTTGTAACTGCCTTCCAATGCTCACCATTTGGATTGCTAGTGTATCTACTCATCTTACCAACAGAGAATGCAATGTCGGGTCTGGTGCATTGCATTAGATACATTAGACATCCAATAGCGCTTGCATATTCCAACTGGGCCACTGCCCTTCCTTTATTCTTTTCAAGTTTGATGCTAGGATCAAAGGAAGTATTTACTTCCTTAAATCGTAGGTGTTTGAATTTATCTAACATTTTCTCAATGTAATGTGTTTGACTAAGTTCATAATCCCCACTATATCTTTTAACTTTGATACCTAAAATGGTATCAACTTGTCCAAGATCTTTCATCTTGAAAGAGGACTTCAGAAAATCCTTTGTTTCTAGGATTCCATCCATGGTATTGCTCATGATCAACATATCATCCACATAAAGACAAAGAAATATTGCAGTATCGTTCTGCACCTTTGTGTATAGACATTTGTCGCAAGAATTTGGAATGAATCCATTTGAAATTATGACCAAGTCAAATTTCTGATGCCATTGTTTTGGCGCCTATTTTAGACCATATAGAGATTCTACTAGTTTGCACACTTTCTGTTCATTTCCATGAAGTATGTAACCCTCTGGTTGTTCCATGTAAATTTCCTCATCTAGATCTTCATTTAAAAATGCAGTTTTAACATCCATCTGATGTACTGCAAGATCATTTATTGAGGCTAATGCAAACAATACTCTAATCGTGGTTGTTCTTGCAACTGGCGCATATGTGTCAAAGTAATCAATACCTTCTTTTTGTCTAAATCATTTGGCTACTAGTCTAGCCTTATAGGTATTTAATGTTCCATCAGTATGAAACTTTTTTCTAAACACCCATTTGCATCCAATAGGTCTTGAACCTTTTGGAAGATCGACTAGTTCCCAGGTTTGATTAGACAAGATTGATCCATTTCATCTCAGATTCCATCTTTCCAAAAAGAGGAATCCCTTGAAGCCATGGCTTCCTTATATGTTTTAGGATCATCCTCTAATTGTAGAATAATAGGAATTTTATGCACATCATTCTTACAATTACCTTCAACAAGGTAAAAAGAAATGAGTTGAGAATCGATTTCATCTGAACCTAAATTTTTAGTCTTTCGAATTCTCTTACATTTTCTAGGTTCAGGTTGTATTTCTACAACTTCTTGAGAATCTATATCTCGAGATTCCTCATTAGTGTGCGTTTCATAGTCTTTATTCTTAGTTATAAGATTTTCAAAGAATTCCACATCTCTGGATTCGACTATGACATTAGACTCAAGATTTAGAAGTCTATATGCCTTACTGTTTGTGGCATATCCGATGAACGCACATCTAGTTCCACGGGGACCCAATTTTGTTCTCTTTGGATCCATATTTTTGTAATATGCTACGCACCCCCACACTCTAAAATAACCGATATTGGGTGATCTACCCTTCCATATTTCGTATGGAGATATTCCGGTCATTTTTAGGGGTATCTGGTTCATAATATGACATGCGGATAAAAGTGTCTCGCCCCATAAATTAAATGATAATTCAGAATGCATTAGCATGCAGTTTATCATTTCTTGATAGGTTCGATTCTTTCTTTCAGCGAGACCATTTTGTTGTGGTGTACGCGGTGCAGAACATTCATGTATAATGTCATGTTCTTCACAAAAGGAATCGAATTCTGTAGAGAAATATTCTCCACCCCTATCACTTCTTAAAACTTTGATAGTTTTATTTAATTGATTTTCTACTTCTGCTTTGTATGATTTAAAGGCACTGAAAACATCATCTTTATGCTTCAATAGGTAAACATGAGTGTACCTAAAACAATCGTCTATGAATGTTATGAAATATCTATTTCCCCCACGGGTTAGCATGCCATTAAATTCACATAAGTCAGAATGTACAAGATCAAGTAAATTAGATCTTCTTTCAACACTTTTGAAAGGTTTCTTGATCATTTTAGATTTAACACATATTTCACATTTTTCAAAATCATGAATGATACATGAGATTAATTTGGATTTAATTAGTCTATTCATAGTACTAATACCAATATGTGCTAATCTAGAATGCCATAAGGAAACAGAATCAATCATATAAGCAGAATTGGAAACTTTATTAATAATGTTGTCAATAGTACATAATTTGATCATTCCCTCAGCAGAATATCCTTTTCCTACAAACACCCCATTCCGGGTTAATATAAGTTTCCCAGAGTCATACACAGATTTGATTCCTGGTTTTCCCAACAAATCCCCACTAACAAGGTTCCTACTTATCTCTGAAACATGCAACACATTAACAAGAGTAACTTTCTTTCCGGAAGTGAAATTGAGTTCGACAGTTCCAGTTGCGACAACCTTTGATCGAACTTCACTTCCCATCTGAACTTCTTGATCATCAGTTGATTCAGAGTAAGTCTTGAACGATGCTTTGTCATATGATACATGATGACCCTATTTTAGTAGTGTTTTTAGGGTCATTTCTTTGGTTGTTTTGAGTCTTTTCGTTGAGTCTCATGTAGTGTTTCATGCATTCTCATGCATTTTTATTCTTTTCTTTTGTTTTTATTTCGTTTTGGTAATTTGGTAGTTTTATAGGTAGTTTTCTTGCATTTTAAGTAAAGTTTAGGACTTGCATGGTTTTGTTGTGTTTTATGAAGGACTTCTTGTGCTAATGAGCTCTTGGAGCTTCTAGAATCTTCCTTGTCTTGTTGGTTAGGTTTGGAGTGCAGAAACTGAAGGAGAAAGAAGGCCAAGAAGCATGGAATTGATGAAGAACATAAAGAGGATTGAAAAGAGGAGTTTCAGAAGCCAAAAAGTCATTTTCAGGCGAGCTTGAGCGCCTAGGCGTTGGGAATGGGCGCCTAGGCGCCAATAGGGTCAGAGAGCATGATTTTCAACATGCAATTGGCGCTCAGGCGCTCTGAATTGGCGCCTGAGCGCCCAGTTTCGTTCATTTTGCCTATAAATAAGGCTTAGGCCAATTTCTTTGATACATTTTGACATTTCACTCATTTTTGGTCAAGTTTGAGAGCTGAGGAGAACTTTGGGGCCAAGGGAGGCTTCCAACTTGTACTTTTCCTCAGGTTTTATTTACATTTTCTTCATGAATTCACTAGCCATGAGTGGCTAGTTCTCTTTTTGCTTTGGGTTAAGAGATTCCATGAAATTTTAGTTTGTTAATTCCTATCTCTATGCATGAGTCTTGATTTAATCTTGTATTTCAATTCCTTATTGCATGTTTAGCTTTGGTGCACCTTTGCTATAGGCTAGATTATAATCAAATGGAAATTTGTTATGATTTAGGGACATGAATTGGAATAGATCCTTCTATACTTGCTTCTAGGAATAGAGTGAGGGTAGGGTTTTGTTGGCCTGAACATACATGCTTTCATACCTCTTATGAATGTTTAAGTACACAAGCAATTGGGCTTATCTTTCAATTTGAGAGAATTACTTTTGTGAGGAATCAACTAGTAAGTACATAGGCTATAACAACAAGAGATAAATCAAGATATCACATGCATAGGATAGGTGGACTAAAATGGATTAGTTGATCAAAAACCCAAGGCAATTTTCCATCATTGTTATTTACATCATTTTCAACATTGCTCTTTTGCAAAACTTTACTCACAAACAACCAAAACCAATTTCTGAAATTTACTGTTTTAAGAACTTGCAAACTTTAGGCTTAAATCAACAATTCTCACTCACAATCCCTGTGGTTCGATATTTTAAAACCCGGAGGTATTCGTACACTTGCGAATTGTCCAACAATACATGAACAGAGGCACATGTATCATACCACCACCCTGGGACTTTACCCTTTACAGCCATAACTTCGCTCACAGTAGCGATTATTTCATCATCAACTTGGACATCATTCACTTCCTTTTTAGCCTTGTTTTGTCTACAGTCTCTAGCAAAGTGTCCAGGCTTTCCGCAAACATAGCAGCCACCCTTTGGACCTTTTGTTCCATTGTTGTTTTGAACTTATTATGTTCTTTCCTTGGTCCGAGATGTTGCTGTTTACCATCATATTTTTTCTTGCCTTTTGCAGTCACAACATTTGCCTTATAGAAACCAGAAGACTCAGCCTTGTCTCTGACCTTCGATTCCTCCTTGATTCGAAGGTGTTTCTGAATTTTCTTCAATGAGAAGTCTTCAGAATTGTGAAACAGTTTCTTCCTGTAACCATTCCAGGAAGGTGGCTATTTTGCAATGATTGCACCAACTTGAAAAGCTTCAGGGATGTCTATTTTTACTGCCTTTATCTTATTTACGAGAACCTGTAACTCGTGCACTTGTTGCAGAATAGGTTTTGTATCCAACATTTTGAAATCGAAATATTTAGATGTTAAGAACTTTTTAAGACCTTCTTCCTCAGCCTTGAATTTGAATTCCAATGCTTTCCATATTTCCACTGCGGACTGAGTGTTTGTGTACAAATCATAGAGGCGGTCGGAGAGAGTGTTCAGAATATGTCCATGGCACAGCAACTCATCCTCTCTGCGCTTCTTTCTTTCGGTCTTAAGTTCATCAGAATCATCATCTTGTGGTTCAGCAACTGGTGTTAGATCAGTGTCTAACACATAATATATCTTCAGTGCAGTCAGGAGAAAAATCATCTTGTCTTGCCAGCGAGTGAAATTCGTTCCATCGAAGCGATCAAGTTTGACAAGATCCTGGTTCATAACTTTGATACTGGAGACAGAAGCATCAGTAGCCATTTGAATATACTTTAAGATTGTTAGAAAATGAACAGGCTTGATCGTGATGGAAATCACTTTCCTTAAAGTATTTCAAGCACTCTTTGAATTTGTCTTAGAGTTTGGATGCAAGAATACCGAGGATAATCAGCCTTTAGATTCGAGTTTGCACAAGACTAATGAAAACTCGAAATGAGGCGAAGTGGTTTTCTGGAAAAATCAGAGGATATGATCGTGAACCTTGAATTCTGAACCTGCACTGTATTTATAGGTCAAACAGAACAATATATAAGGTTGCGACCCTTCATAAATTGTGTCTGTGACCAACAGATATGTCTGTTACCAACAGTCGTAAAATTCAAATTCAAAAACGAGCAAAACAAACGGACGTTACAGCAACCGCGTTGCCGTTGCCGTCGTTGCGTCGTGCTCAAGTGCCGCCTACAAGTCGCCACTAGCGCCTCTACGCCCACGCCCACGCCCACGAGTGGAACATGTGACATAAAGTTTGGGACCACCAAAACATGCACATGTGACACTATATCCTCTCTTTGTCTCTTTGTTGAATGGTTGGCATTTAATGATATATAAATGCTTTGAAAAGTTGCTCCCCTTTCTATGTGGGACTTGTTTCAAATCCATTTAATGCAAAATCAACACACTTGTCATTTTTGAACACTATAGTAGTAATAATTACAACAAAGAATACTATGTATCCATGTATTTCTTTTATGAAACTTTAGGTGGTCAAAAAATAGGGTCACGATTGGTGTATGTTCCGTGCTAGAACATAGAGAGGGAAGGTAGTACCCAAAGCGTGAGAAAGGTGATGTGAATGCTTAGAGAGAGAAGCTCTAACCGCTTGGAGAGAGAATGTATAACTGAATTTCAAAGCTATTATTACCCAAATGAGCTAAGAGTCCCTTACAATTGGTATTCCCCTCCTATTTAAAGAGGTAGAGTTGGGCTTTGACGCCTCTTTCCTATTCAAATGGGGCAGTTGGGCCTCGGGTAAGGCGGCCCAAAGTCACAGCGCGCTCCCCGCCTATGGTCAGGTCCCCTGGGCGAGGGACCTTGGGGTCTCGCCCAGTCCACAAGACACCGAGCTCGAAGCATGGGAGCTAAGTGTGTCTTTAAGTAAGAGATAAGGCGAGATGCCTAAGGATACTGACTAAAGCTTAAAAACTTAAAATCTAAAACAATGGCCAACATGGCCTGATAAATAAAGCATTTGCAATCAACACTTTGGATCTCCAGCCGCGCCCCCTTCTTCTGGGCGACCCAAGTCCACAGGCAGGCTTGTGACTAGCGACGACTTTTAGTCTGCCCGCCTCAGCATAGGTGTGCACGTGCCTCGAAGTGACGCCAGGGTCACTGAATCCACAGAATCCCAACCACTACCTTTGACGTGTCCCCTCCAGTCGCGTCAGAACTTTGACGATTTGAATTTTAACCAATCGGCAGTAACCGTTGCAGCTTTCATTTAATGCATCTTTCCCACTACCTAGAATTTCGCAACTGCAATCATGTTATTTCCTGACGTCATGGGGCTCAACCTCTCTTTTTCTTCCACATCTCTCAATAACCGTCCACAACTTCTTTCTGCACGTTCTCTTCTGCACGTCGCTCCCCGCTTATAGCAGCATTGTCTTACACATTCCATTCGTTCCTTCGCGATTACGAAACTTTGCTTCTTTACTCTTGCGCGAACTTGTCCAGTGTCAGAATTACCTTTGTTCCTTGCAATCCCTCTGCAATGACTCCAAAGCGTCAGACCAAAAATCCCAAACGTAACGTCGTCGCGGCCACCCCTCTACGGTTTGTCCCCCCTACTCCCCCGCCCCCTCCAGGAGGCGTTCCTCTTGAAGAAAAAGACGTCATTGCCTTCCGAACAAGGACTTGGGAATCTTTTAGTGCTCCCGCCGTGAGGGCCTTGCCCGCCGGGACAATACCTAACCAACGGTCAAGTTTGGAAAAGGAATCGTCCATTTGGGAGATTTCCTCAGAATCCGGCGGATTTTGTCATGAGAAACCTCTTGACGAGCTTCTGTATGTCCGTGTCTGCTTACCCCTTGAACGCCCTTGGCTCCGTCCCAAAGACGGCTCCGTGGGTGATCCTCACTTCTTTTACGTGTATGGGTATATGTTCACAAGTTTGAAGATTAAATTCCCTTTTTCCCCTTTTATTTGCTCCGTTCTTCACAGTATCAACGTGGCTCCCAGCCAACTTCATCCCAACAGTTGGGCCTTCCTCCGGTGTTTCGAAATTCTTTGTGACGCGATTCACAAGGAACTTGAACTTTCGACCTTCTTTTACTTCTACCGCGTATCTGTCCAGCCCTCCTCGCAGCGCAGCTGGGTTTCCCTGGAAGCTAGGCCTGATCGTCAGCGCTTCAACCCCATCTGGCATAATATCTCCATCGATTTAGCCCGGAAATTCTTCAGGGTAGTGGTGTCCCACGAATATCCTGAGGTTTTTACACACATAGATGACACCGCTCGATTTCCTTTCTACTGGACTCAGGGCGCGCTCCAAATAGTTGACCCGTCTGAGGACTCCCTCACTCCTGAACACAAAGCTGTCATTGACTTCCTGGCTTGTCTTGCCGTTTCAGACTGCTCTCGAGTGATTGGTAAATCTTCCTCTTTTACCCCTCGCGTTCTTTCTATTTTCTCCCAGCATACCTTTTCTTTTTTTTATTTTTAGGACAAACTCACCGCGCCGAAGGGGAGCTTCTGGCGGCCTTTAAGAAGAAGAGTAACGTCTCCTTTCCTCCTCGAATAAATTTGAAAAGGGACAAGGCGTCTCTGTTGAAAATCCAGGCGAGTTGAAAACGGCCCCTTGGCGAGGAAGATCCTCGCCCTTCCCCAAAAAGGTTGAATTCCAGCGAGCCTGCAGGGACGATTTCAGCTCAACACAGCCTCGTTGACGGCTCACCTTCCCGCCCAACAGTTATCTCGTCGCTGCTTGGTCCAAACCCGACGTCTCCCGCCAACGCCCCTCCTCCACCTGCTTATACTCCCACCCCCTCCTCAGGGTCTGTGAGTCGGGGATTCCCGTATTCTCTGACTTTGACGTCAGCTCATGTGGCGCGAATGGATGAAGTTGTTAAGTGGCGTGGTTTGGATAAGGTCTCTAAAGGGGCTGTGGTGGGAGTGCTTCACGCGTTCCACCACTACATGCGCTCCGCCCACGATGCCGGCGAGTTACGATCCGAAGTGGCGCGCCTCCGCGCTCTCAACTCTCAACTTGCTAAGGACCGCGAAGTGCTCGCCGCTCAACTGGTCGCCAAGGAAAACTCCTTTTCCAAAGAGCTATCCGAGCAGTCCGCTCGTGCTGAAGTCAGCTTAGAGTTTCGATACAGGAGGATTTTCGAATTGGAGAAGACTCTCGCGGAGCTGCGGCAGGAGGTGCAGCTAGAATCGAACGCGAAGGTAGACCAAATAGCTTTGATGGAGATCGACCTTGAATATCTTCGATCTGACCTGGCGAAGAAAGATGATCTTCTATCCTCCGCGAAGACTCAAGTTCATCTTGAGGCGAAGGCCTTAGAAGAAAGATTGAGGTCAGAGGCCGCTGTTGCTGCTGTTTCTGAAGGTGGCCGAGGCTTTTTCCTCGCCAAAGCCCAAGTCAAACATCTCCATCCTCTGATTGACCTCAACCAGATGGGAGCATTCAAGAGGGTTACTCCCACAGGATTGGTCGGGCCCGACGATCCTCCAGGCTTCGTCGCCGAGCGCTTCCTGACAAAAGAACACGTAGAGCCAACTCCAAATGTTAGGAGTCCTTAGATTATCTTTGCTATCTTTGTAACAAGGGTCTCCCCTTTTTTAAACTGAATTTCCTTCTTTTTAATGAGAACCCCGAGTTTTTACTGCTTTTGCTATGAGTTTCAATTGTACGCCTCCCGCTGGGTAATAAACCATGCGGAACGTTTCTCTTGGGGAATTTCCAAACGTCTTCCCAAGTGCTTCTTTTTCACGTTCCAACGGTTTACCGTTGACCACCGACCACGAACGTTCAAGCCTTTATTGCAAGTCGCTCTTTTTCTAAGAAAAACTCCTCGAGAAACTGCTCCAGCAATAACTTCCGGAGACTGAATCGGGCTTATAAATAAGAACCAAAACGCAACAATCTTCACATTTCATATGTTTTCCAAAACATCAAGGAAATGGCTTCCTATATTGCTTGTCTGGAAGAGCTCAGGAAGAAAGCCTTCGATGAAGATCTCTTCATCAACGTCAGACACCCGTCTGAGGATCCTAACGTCTACGACCTGACCAACAAACTGCTGGGGATGGATCTGAGTCCAGAGATGGACACTATCCTCAGAGATTTCCTCTGCTTCGTGGAGGAGATTCAAGAGCTCTGCCGGCGGGAGCTGAATCTGCTAGAGGAGAAAGAAACGGTGACAACAGCTCTGGAGACGGTGGAAGAAGGTCCTGAGAAGCAGGAGCTGAGCCGAAAACTCTATAACTTAGAGTACAGGCAATATTGGTTGGAGCTTGAGAGAACAGAGCAGCGCAAAGAATGTAGGAGAATAAGGAGGGACCCCCCATTTTAAATGTATTAAGTCAAGTATTTGAATAAAAGTTTTGTTTCCTGAATTATCTTGACGTGCACCATTATGAACATACGAGCAAACAAATAATCGAGTTAGTAAATCGCCCCAATATAAACAAATAAATGAAGGAATAAATGAATAATTAAATGAGCGAAAGATAGTTAAGCGGGCGAGGCGGGCGGCCCGCTACTTATCTTCGCCTTTTGTTCATCATCGTTTAGCACGTGTTTTCAGTGCAAGCCTCCCAGTTTTGCGTGAGTAATTTTTCGAGAGTGTGCTTCGTGTAACTAGGACTTTCGCTCGGTATTTTACCGAGGCTTTTGTTCGCACCAATATTTCCCGTAAGAGCCGGTGCGGCCCCTCCAGCCTTATTAGGTGGGGACTTACAGTTGCTCGGGGCCCAATGGTCATATGAGTTTACCCGAGACTTTTGGCCTAGTTAAAAATGCTTCCCGCATTTCGGGAAGACTCGACTCGCCCATATTTCGGGGAGGTTATTTGGATAAAGAGCTTATTCGCGCACACCGCCAACGGGTGGCGGCGGGAAGCTCATCCGCACACGTCGCCTGCAGGGGCTACGTTCAGCGCCGGACTTTCCGGAGCGATCCTCAGACATCAAAGTCGTGTTGGGATCGCCACCTTCAGGGAGTTTTTCCCACCAGGTTGCCGTCTCAGTTCATAGTTAGGAGTATTGCTAAGAATATCCTTTTGTATTTGATTTGTTTAAATTTTACATCAAGGGATGCCTCGTTAAAAAACTCCCGTGTCGGAGAAAAAGAGTGCATCTTTATTTTGGTCCTTGCTTTTTGATCTCCTTTTCAATCAAAGTATTACTCCGAGCATCCTGTCATTCTTGCCCTCTTTACCTCTCTTGCCGTGGCGAGGGATCTGTCCCTGTTCTTCCTCGCGACTGGCGGGTCGAGCTGACTTCGTTGGTCTTCCGCCCACATCGCTTAGTCGCTCGGCCTTTCTCTTGTTACCCTTTCCTTCTGCTCTTTTCTTTCCCTCATTCCCGGTATGACGATGAATTTCTCCCTTTCCTGCTTTCCGAGGGGGCCAGACAAATGCAGACGGCTCCCCGTAAACGGTTGTCTTCTACTAATTCACTCAGGCGTTGTTCTTGTTCCTTGGTGAGTCTGGGCTCGATTGCCAGTATTCCTCTGCTGGTAGCGTTCATGTCCCAGTTCTCGCCACACAACTCATTACCTTTTTGAGCGTAGAGCCTGCCTTCCCCTATTTTGCCAGATTCTTCACCCTGATTCTTCCTCTTTCTTCTGTTACCGTCGCCTTGGCTCCGGACCCCTAAACGCTCTCGGTCGCCTTCGCCGCCTTCCGATGTTCCAATCTCGTGGCACCTGTGTCCGTCGCCAGCTGCCTTCCTGCTATACAGGTTGAGGCAATGGCTATGGCCCTTCCTGTAAGATCAAGATTTGGTCTTGTGGTACAACTCTATGTTTTGATGATAACAAGTATTTATTTGTGGATGAACAATTATGATACTCTAACGTTTGTCTTGAGTGTTTTGACAAACGGGTTCTGATTCTGAAGACCAGAAGATCTGAAGATCAGAAGATCTGAAGACCAGAAGTTCTGAAGATCAGAAGATCTGAAGACTAGAAGATCTGAGGATCAGAAGATCTGAGGACCAGAAGCTCTGAAGGTCCAGAGGCTCTGAAGGTCCAGAAGATCTGAGGATCAGAAGTTCTGAGGACCAGAAGCTTTGAAGGTCCAGAGGCTCTGAAGGTCCAGAAGCTCTGAAGGTCCAGAAGCAGAAGTTACAAAGGTCAGAGGATCCAAGCTTCCCTCTGACTCTGATCACCAAGTTTCACAAGTTCCAACATGAAGCGTCGTCAGATCAGAAGTAAATGGTTAAAGGCAAATGTCACTATCAAGAAGTACAAAAGCAGTGTACTATTCTGACAAGCCTGCCTACCAAGGTTCAGCCACAGCAAGTTCTGGAAGTTCTTGAAATGCCCTCCAACGGTCATATTCTCTCAACAGAAATATCCTTTGCACCTTGGACTATTTAAGGCTGAAGAAAAGAAGAAAGACAAGAGAGAGAAATCAAGAGCTGCAATACAAGAAAAGATTCAAGCCTCCACTTTCTTCATCTGTTCTTATTTAGTTTACACTCAGCTTATTCAGAAGCAAACCTTTGTAAACACCAACCTCAAACAGTTGTTTGATTTTCCTTAAGGGACCGGGTAGGTCAGTATCCTTAAGAAGACTAGGATCTGTGTATCTTAGTGGTGATTCCTTTAGGAGATCAAGGTTGATCGGATCCAAGAGAAGACTAAGAGAGTGAATCTTAGTGTGAGCTAAGTCAGTGTATTGTTAGTCACTTGTAGGTTTCAAGTGCAGTTGTAACAATTATCTGATTAGTGGATTGCCTTCATTCTAAGAAGGAAGAAATCACCTTAACGGGTGGACTGGATTAGCTTGAGGGATTTATCAAGTGAACCAGGATAAAATACTTGTGTGCTTCTCTCTTCTCTCTATCTTTATCCGCTGCACCATCTATCTCAGATAAACCGAAAAGATTTACTTTAAATCTTAAGGGGAAAGTTTTTATATTCAAAACTCTATTCAACCCCCTCTTCTAGTCGTTTTTCACACCTTCAATTGGTATCGGAGCGCAAGTTCTGATTACCACACTTAACAGTGTTCAGTAGATCCGGGCCATTGTGAAAAACTCATGGATTCCACCACTACTACAAGCAAATATCAATACAGTGCAAGACCACCTATCTTTGATGGTCAGAGATTTGATTTCTGGAAAGACATAATCAAAAGCTTCTTTCTTGGATTTGATCCTGATCTCTGGGATTTTGTTGTTGATGGCTACACCCCTCCTGTTGATGAACATGGTGTAAAGATCCCAAGGGAGAAGATGAGTGAAGATCAAAAGAAGGAGTTCAGAGATCATCACAGATCAAGAGCTATTCTGCAAAGTGCCATTTCATATGAAGAATATGAGAAAATTACTGATCGTGATTCCGCTAAGTGTATCCTTGATTCCTTAAAGATGACACATGAAGGAAACAAAAAGGTGAAAGAGACAAAGGCGTTGTCTCTGATCAAGCAGTATGAATCCTTCCAAATGGAACCTGACGAATCCATTGAGGATATGTTTTCCAGATTCCAGTTGATTATTGCTGGAATAAGACCTCTCAACAAAAGCTACACTACAAAAGATCATGTCATAAGGGTCATCAGAAGTCTTCCTGAAAGCTGGATGCCTTTAGTGACTTCAATATAGCTTACAAGAGATGTTGAGCATATGAGTTTAGAAGAACTCATCAGCATACTGAAATGTCATGAACTGAAGCGCTCAGAGATGCAAGATCTGAGGAAGAAATCTATAGCCTTGAAATCCAAATCTGAGAAGGCTAAATCTGAGAAGTCAAAAGCTCTCCAAGCAGAAGCAGAAGAATCTGAAGAAGGCTCTTCAGACTCTGATGAGAATGAGCTGACTCTAATATCCAGAAAGTTCAACTGCATCTAGAAGAACAGGCAGAGCAAATACAAAGGCTCGTCAAAGGACAAGAAGCCAAAGAAACACTTCAAGACCAAGAAAAGTTTGATGGTGACTTTTGACGAATCAGAGTCAGAGGATGTTGACTCTGATGGTGAAGTTCTATGACTCATGGCCATTGTCAAGGATAAAGAAGCAGAGTCAAAAGAAGTACCTGACTCTGACTCAGCATCAGAAGAAGATCCTAACTCAGATGATGAAAATGAGGTATTCGCTTCTTTCTCAACCTCTGAATTAAAACATGCTTTGTCTGATATAATGGATAAGTATAATTCTTTATTGACTAAGCATAAAAAGCTGAAAAGGGATTTCTCTGCTGCTTCTAAGACTCCTTCTGAACATGAGAAAATTATTTCTGAGTTGAAAAATGATAATCATGCTTTGGTAAATTCTAACTCTGTGCTTAAGAACCAGATTGTTAAGTTAGAAGAAGTTATTGCTTATGATGCCTCTGTTAGTAAGAATGAATCTAAATATGAAAAATCTTTTCAAAGATTCCTGGCTAAAAGCGTAGACAGAAGCTTAATGGCTTCAATGATATATGGCGTGAGCAAAAATGGAATATATGGCATTGGTTATTCTAAACCTTCTGAAGTTGCTCCATCATCTCTTAAGAAAGGAACTTTCTCTATGTCAAAATATCATGCTCAAATTCCTTTATATTATCCTGTTGAAAGACCCAAAGTTGTCAGAACTTCTGGGCTAACTAACAAGAAAGGACCCAGAAAGTGGGTACCTAGGGATAAGATTATATATGTTGCAGATATCTTCAATAGGTTCATCGAAACTCCAACCATGGAACCTGGACAGTGGATGCAGGCAACACATGACGGGAGAAAGGCATATGTCCCAAGATCCAAAACTTGAACCTGAAGGTGAAGTTGTTCTTGGAGGCATCAGTAGAGTAAGATTTGGTCAAGGAATCATTGGTTTTTTATAAGAACCCCTCTGTTGATATTCTGAACGCTATTCATGTTAGAATTAATGATAAGCTTGACTCTGACAAGTCAAAGCTAGCTGAAAAAGCTTGCAGAGATGAGCATGACCTTTTCAGAAAGAAACAAAGACTCAGAACTTGTCAAACCAGAAGCAACAACATCAGAAGATGCTACTACAACTTCTGACTTGCGTCCTCAGAAGAAGAGTAGGTTCCTAGCTTCTCATTCTGAAGTATCTGAAGATGAAATTTTGTCCAGAATCGAGATGTCACCAGAACCACACTTCTGCTCTCATCAGAAGATATACTAATCAGCAGCCAAGTATCCCTTGGTATTCCTTCTGAGGGGGAGTATTTCGTTTTATGCTCTTACTAATTTTTCCACCTTCATTCTTTTTGCTTATGACAAAAAGGGGGAGAACTAATAGTATCTTGACAACTCCCTTATGTGATCATTTTCTATGCTCTAACGATACATTCTGATTGATGTCATGTCTCTCAATGCTATGATACATCTTATGACTCAATTAACTCTAATCACATACTTCAATATAGCTCAGAATCTAGATACTTCTAACGTGGTTGATATTAAGTATTAGATTCAGGGGGAGTTTAGCTCAGAATCAAGCTCGAGTCTTGGATTCAGAAGGAGTAAGATAAACTATACACATCAGGATAAGTTTTAACTCTGATACCTTATACTCTGAGTGTATTCAATTTATTTGTTTAGAGTTGTTCATCAAAATACATGGTTTTGTCATCATCAAAAAGGGGGAGATTGTAAGATCAAGATTTGGTCATGTGGTACAACTCTATGTTTTGATGATAACAAGTATTTATTTGTGGATGAACAATTATGATACTCTAACGTTTGTCTTGAGTGTTTTGACAAACAGGTTCTGATTCTGAAGATCAGAAGATCTGAAGACCAGAAGATCTGAAGATCAGAAGATCTGAAGACCAGAAGATCTGAGGATCAGAAGATCTGATCTGAGGACCAGAAGCTCTGAAGGTCCAGAAGCTCTGAAGGTCCAGAAGATCTGAGGATCAGAAGTTTTGAGGACCAGAAGCTCTGAAGGTCCAGAGGCTCTGAAGGTCCAGAAGCTCTGAAGGTCCAGAAGCAGAAGTTACGAAGGTCAGAGGATCCAAGCTTCCCTCTGACTCTGATCACCAAGCTTCACAAGTTCCAACATGAAGCGTCGTCAGATCAGAAGTAAATGGTTAAAGGCAAATGTTATCAAGAAGTACAAAAGCAGTGTACTATTCTGACAAGCCTGCCTACCAAGGTTCAGCCACAGCAGGTTCTGGAAGTTCTTGAAATGCCCTCCAACGGTCATATTCTCTCAACAGAAATATCCTTTGCACCTTGGACTATTTAAGGCTGAAGAAAAGAAGAAAGACAAGAGAGAGAAACCAAGAGCTGCAATACAAGAAAAGATTCAAGCCTCCACTTTCTTCATCTGTTCTTATTTAGTTTACACTCAGCTTATTCAGAAGCAAACCTTTGTAAACACCAACCTCAAACAGTTGTTTGATTTTCCTTAAGGGACCGGGTAGGTCAGTATCCTTAAGAAGACTAGGATCTGTGTATCTTAGTGGTGATTCCTTTAGGAGATCAAGGTTGATCGGATCCTAGAGAAGACTAAGAGAGTGAATCTTAGTGTGAGCTAAGTCAGTGTATTGTTAGTCACTTGTAGGTTTCAAGTGCAGTTGTAACAATTATCTGATTAGTGGATTGCCTTCATTCTAAGAAGGAAGAAATCACCTTAACGGGTGGACTGGATTAGCTTGAGGGATTTATCAAGTGAACCAGGATAAAATGCTTGTGTGCTTCTCTCTTCTCTCTATCTTTATCCGCTGCACCATCTATCTCAGATAAACCGAAAAGATTTACTTTAAATCTTAAGGGGAAAGTTTTTATATTCAAAACTCTATTCAACCCCCCCTTCTAGTCGTTTTTCACACCTTCACTTCCTTGCCCCCTTTTGGTCTACTGCCAGCTTTCCTATCCTTCCGCAAAGTAAGGGATACTTTACCGCAAGGTGAGCCGTAGATATCACTGCATGGAGGCAATTTAAGGTACCTCGCCCAATGATGACGTTATAAGCTGCCGCAACTCGCAGGATCAGATATTTTATCCACAAGAGCTCGGCGTCCTCGCCCACTCCGAAAAATGTATCCAACTCTACGTAGCCACGTACCTGAACTTGCTTCCCGGAGAAACCTACCAAACTTCCTGTGTATGGCTTTAAATCCTTGTCCGTCAGCCCCATCTGTCTGAACGCGTCCTCATAGATTATATCAGCCGAGCTGCCCTGGTCTAAAAGCACCTTCCGTACATTGAAACCTTTTATCTTCACCATTACTACTAACGGATCGTCCGTGTGGGCCTTGATTCCCTTGAAATCCGCGGTCAACATCACTATGTCTAGATATGGGCACCCAAATGAACCTGGATACACCTGTACCGATGCTGTCGCCCCGACTGTTCCCCGGCCCGCCATCGATACGTCGCCGCAAACCTCAAAACCTCCAGCGATTGTGTTCTTGCTTCAACCGTTTCTCCGCCCTCGCCGCTGTCAACTTCTTCAAATTTCTTTCCCTTCGCCGCTTGCGGCCGTTTCGCCCCGATCAACCGCCTGATTTGACCCTTCAGCATGAAACAGTCGATGGTGTTATGGCCTTCTAAGTTGTGGTACTCACACCACCTCAACGGAATCCTCGCCTCGCTTCTGGGGTCCTTTCTGCGCTTGCCGACTCTGTCCATGTCCTCAATTTCTGCCTCGAGAAGTAACTTTGCTAGCTCCTTGTTTGAGCATCCCTGCGACCTCCTTCGCTGGCTTGCCTTTGCTTCTCGGCGCGAGCACCAGTGTTTCCTATCCCCCATTCTCGGGCGGGGTAGTTTTCCTTTATTCTTCTTTATGAATCGGCCAGCTTCTTTGAACCCCTGCTCGCGACTCGCTTCCTTGTCCTGTACCTTTTTCCTTGCCAGCGATACCTTTGCCGCTCGCTCGCCCTTTCTCTTGTGTGCTTCAATTTCCTCTTTTAAGATGTAGTCCTGTGCTCGGGCGCGAACTTCCGTCATTGAGCATGGCAACTCCCTACTCAGCTCGCAATAAAATTCTCTCCGCGATAGACCGCCCTTGAAAGCAAACACGCACGCGCGTGGCTGCAATTCCTCGAACCTCGCGGATATGGCACTGTATCGTTTCACATATTGTTTCAAGGTTTCACGTTCCTCCTGCCGAATACCAAATAGATCCTCGATCGTTCTCGCAGAGAAATGATCAAGGAATTTCGATGAGAAATCGCGGAACTTAGCTATGGATCCCGGAGGCAGATTCGTGAACCATTCCTTTGCCGCGCCTCGAAACGTTAATGGAAGCATCCTGTATTTGACAGCGTCGGAGACCACGTAGTTCGCCATTTTCACGGAAAAACGAGACAGATGATTCTTTGGATCGGTTTGCCCGTCGTATGCCTCCAACGCGAGGCTCACCATGCCATCTGGTACAGTCACTTCTCGTACTGCTGCCGAGAAAGGCTTGGTTCCGACGGCAGGCGCAGCTTCTTCGTCCTCTTGATTCCACTGCCGAAGGTGATAGTACCTCAACTGCTCCTGTAAACACTCATTTTGCATCTTCAAGTCGCCACTTAACGCTCGACGCGTTTCGGCACAACGATTTCTATCGCTCCTTGGGGAAGAGATGTAACACCCCCTTTTTCCCCTTGTTTTATTTAAAAACGTTTATCAGAGTTTAAAAACATATCAAGGGACTATTACACTTCTTCACGAAAACTCATTAAAATTAACACTGATTGTGTTTGAAAATTTATAAGTTCATATGCTTTCCAAAGAATGAATTATTTCTGCCAATAAAATTTCTAAACCATCCAGATAATCCTAAGATGCATAAAATCACTTATTTAAATAGGTCTATCTTTCATGATATTCCAATAAAATTCATCATACTCAGAACTGAATTTCATAAGCACTTCGGCCATCAACAGTACGACATCACCATAATTTAGAAAATCATTCAACATCTTCCATAAGGAGAGGTTATAAAATCCTCACAACAGAAGTGTAAAAGTAGCGTAAAATATCTACCCAGTGTTACATTACAGAGCAAGACACTTATTTTATTATAATAATAATAATAATAACATAAACTAAGACTCTCCGAAGCTACTCCTCATGAGCCACATCTTTATCTCCAGTACCTGAGCGATGTCGCATAGAACATCATTCCAACAGAAGGGTAAGAACTTACATTGTATAAAATATAGCATAACAAAGAGCAAGTATAAACTCTTCACCTTTTCTTTAAAATCTGTGTGATTATAACATTTGCTCTCAAGACAGTTTCATAATTCTTATTGTTGTTTCGGAAAATTATAAGTTTTAAGAAAATAATAATTCGACTTTAGCACAACAGCAAAGCAATTCACCAACAATTCACCAAACACATAAAACCACTGAAAACGCGAAACTTTGTGTGAGACTCTAATGTATGCATGTGGTACCAATTGTTAACCTTAGCGGCATCACCGCGTCCACTCCAGACAGTTAACCACCAATGAAGTCCACTCCATACTTCCAGAACCACGCCAGTTCTGGGACAAACCTCAGTTTTCCGATGAAAATCGACACGTTGCCTCTTGACTAAATGAAGTGTATTTCGTGCAAAAACTCATAAATTAAAACATGCAATTTGAGACCACTCCAGCCCCAAATATATAACATATTTTCTCACCAAATTTCATAACGAAAATCACACCAAAATTGCACAAAATAACACTTCAATATAATTATCAAAGCATTCACTATTCCACTGACAAAATATAAACACAAAATCATCAAATGTCTCATCAATTACTAGAACCAGTTCCAGAATCAATCACAAAAATAAGCAGAAACATAGCAAACTTGCAGATAATTCTGGTACTAAACGAGCACTCCAAAAATTGTGAAAATTTTACCAAACATAGCCTTATACGTTAGTTTTCATATAAAATTGGTTTCACCCAATTTGAAATTCTGTAGAGAGAGTTATGCTCTCTACAGCATAGGTTGTTAGGGTGTCTGCGAGCAGAAACAGAGTGAACATGCAGATAATTCTGGTATTGAACCAGCAATCCAAATATTATGAAAATATTACCCAATATAACCCTATGAGTTAGCTTTCATACAAAATTAGTTTCACTCAATTCGGAATTCCTTAGAGAGAGTTATGCTCTCTACAACACAGGCTGCTAGGGTGTCTGCGGGCAGAAACAGAATGAACTTGCAAATGATTCTCGTATTGAACCAGCAATCGGAAAATTATGAAAATATTACCCAACATAGCCCTGTGAGTTAGCTTTCATAAAAAATTGGTTTCACTCAATTTGGAATTTTGTAGAGAGAGTTATGCTCTCTACAACACAGACTGTTAGGGTATCTGCGGGCAGAACAGAACAGAACCCAATTTTCCCCAGAACCTTAATATCGCTCAAAATCAATTTTGCTCACCACATGTTAACACTCAACACAGTCTCTCAGTTCTGAATTTTCAAAGAAGATGGGGGTTCCTTCATTTTAAACTCAACCTCTGTTATTCTACAATTATACAAGGTAAATTCAAACCATTACCTTCTATGACACCGGTACAAAGCCTCATAGACACTTTTCTTCTTGAAGATCAAATTCTAGGTTTTCTCCATCTTTTCTCCTCTCCTTCACCTTTCACGTGTTTTTCTGTTCTGCTGCTTCTCTAATCCTAATTTTCTTTCTTTTCTTCTACTTATATCACTCCTAACCCTAAACTTGTAATATTAGCGGGCTCCACTCCATATATCACAATAAAATCCAAAAATCTTATTTATCTATATCACATAATTATTTAATAAAATCACTTAATGACCTTATCATCTAATTAAATCACATAATCACATAATCATCAAATTAAATCACATAAATTATCAAATTACCATATAACATAATAATTAAAATAAAATAATAAATAACCTCATAATGAAAAGTGGGGTGTTACAAGAGACGTCGTTGCCACGTCGTTGGCGAGGCGTCTTCATCAGACTTCGCTAATGAAAACGAAAATCCCGCCAAAAATCTTTGAATTACGGAGAATCTCTTAGAGGATCGAATTTCTCAAAACCAAATCGCCAAACTCCAAACTCAGAATCAAAGAATTAAGAAAATTTCAGAAAAACGCTCAGAAAAACGAGTTTCACTCCTCTCAATCACGATCCACGTAGTCCGGGAATAGAAATCTACCGTTCCCCACAGACGGGGCCAAATGTTCCGTGCTAGAACATTGAGAGGGAAGGTAGTACCCAAAGCGTGAGGAAGGTGATGTGAATGCTTAGAGAGAGAAGCTCTAACCGCTTGGAGAGAGAATGTATAACTGAATTTCAAAGCTATTATTACCCAAATGAGCTAAGAGTCTCTTACAATTGGTATTCCCCTCCTATTTATAGAGGTAGAGTTGGGCTTTGGCGCCTCTTTCCTATTCAAATGGGCCAGTTGGGCCTCGGGTAAGGCGGCCCAAAGTCACAGCGCGCTCCCCGCCTAAGGTCAGGTCCCTGGGCGAGGGACCTTGGGGTCTTGCCCAGTCCAGTGTACCCTTTTAGTCTTTTACCAACCCTACTAGTAACTGTCACAAATTATAAAATTCATTTTCAATAAACTTTGCAATTTTTTACTGTGTTATCAGGAAACACCAGGTGTCCATGGAATTTTGGGTCTCCACTAAGGAATCTGCTGAGTGAATATCTCAGAGGAATCAGGGGTCATACTTTTTCACTACTCTAGTCATCAAGAGTTCAAATAAAAAAAAAGTGCCGAACAGGATTGATCACATTCACATGCATGAGGCATGTGGCTCACTCCCAAATACTTTCTGACAAAAGAAGAACCATACTTTCCGCTGCATGCATCAGCAAAGTAAACCAGGTAGATAAAAGTTAAGAAAGCTTGTGTTTCCTGCTTTAACCCTTTCCACGTTGTTTCCCACTCATGCAAACGGTGCTGATTAAGGAACCTGTAAATCTTAACCATCATCCATTCACAATTCCCTTTATAAACTTACTCTAAAATCAGTATTTTTCTACTGCAATTACTTGGCCATGTTAATTATACCAATGCCCCATGGCAACAACAGCAGCATCTTCTTCAATTCTTCAACCGGAGCAGCAACAACAAGCAAGTGCAGGAGACAGTACTGTGCCAACAAGCTCTAGCACTTGGCAATCCTCGGGATCTATTGGCCCGTTCTTCGCTGTGATCACGGTGCTTACGGTTCTGGCGGTGCTATCTTGCTATTTGGGTCGCTTGTGGAATCGAAGGGCACCAACCCCATTGGAGAGTATCAAAGGTAGGGGCTGTTTTGGATGGGTGAAGCGCCGGTGTGGCAGATTTATAGCCTGCAGAGATGTTGAGGTTGGGGGCGTTGGGGCCAAAGTTATGGTTTGTGATGAAGAAGAAAGTGATTGCAAGGTTAAAGATGGTGATGTTTCTCATCACATAACCTGCCCCAAGTTTGATTTTGTAGAATTGGTTACTAATTAACTACTTTGCCTTTGAAGAATCTATATGTTTTGCTAGCAGCTAGTTTTCATTCCAGGCATCAGGCATGCATTTGATATCCGTTATATGTTTGCTAATTTGCTATATATGTATTATATAAATAATTTACATTGTAACAGTTTATTTTAGGTTTTTTCTGTGGTACCCAAACTTTTTTTTTGGTGTGGTACCAGAATTACATGGCCCAATAACTTATTGACACTTGGAATTTAAGTTATAAATTTTACATTTTCTAAAAAAAAGGGTAGAGGGATTTTTTAGGGTAATAGTTAAAAGGCCAGAGACCTTAATAAAATAAAAAAAGTTAATAATTAGTATTAGGGTTCAAGTTTCAAACTTGTCTGGAAGAAAGTCAGAAACATAACAACCCCTTGAAGGAGAAGCTTCTTCACTTTTGTTTGCTCTTCATTGTCGTTGCCGCCGCTCGCCGTCGCCGCTCACCACCATTCGCCGCCGCCGCTTGGTGCGAACCATTGATTACTGTACACGTATAGCACCGACCACCACACGACATAAACAAGGTATTAAAAAAAGAAAAAAAACATTTACGGACTAGTTGGGAGATCAGTCAAAACAACCACAAAATCTATTTCACTCTTTGCGTTTAGTGGCGGCTTTTAACTTCCATTGAACATGTATGTTGATTGCTGGTATGGAAGCATGAAGTCCAAATATCGGGACAGATATTAAAATCAAGCATAGATATCATGCAGGATATTATCGAGAGTTGCTTAGTCCTTATCCCTTGGAAAACATATATAGAGGTTTCACAACAATTCTTCACGACAATTTTATAGCGTCAATAGTGCTATTGCCATCAATTAATTTGTAAAATTAAAAAATTATGATAATTAGAGATTGACTGATAAAATTCTTTATACCAAAAATTAATGACACTAAAAAGTAAAACCTAAAATTTTTTTTTTTCAAATCCTTCATTCACGTGAAGTCTTACTCATCTTTCCCTAAAAGCACGACAATCGATCCACAACCATATATTCTCTGAAATCACCACAATTTTGTTGTCGCGCAAGTAGCCCTCATCGAGGGATGAATAGAGGTTGAAGCAAAGAGGGCGATTGCCCCCACTAACTTTAATATTAACACTTGAATCTATATGTATGTATGTAAAGTAGACTTGAAAAACGTCATAAGGCTGTAAAAAAAAGGTTATGAGAATATAATCGTATATGCATTTGTTAAACATTTTCTCTGTATTTCTTGTATTATTCATTAGTATCTTATTATTTTCACAATCAAAAAATTAGTATCTTATTTTAGTTACTTATGCACTCTTGTCAAAGGCAGTTGCGAATGTGTTGGGGGATCGACTCATACGGTCATACTATGGTCACTCGCATACTTTTTATTTCTTTTACCAATAATACTATGTGAATGTTATTGGCCTGGGATCGATGAAAAAAGTTTGTCTTTGCCTTTTTCTCGCCGTGTTTATATTTTAAATTTTTTATCAAGTCTGACAGCACTCGCGTTTTTTTTTGGTTAAGTTTCTTAATTTATTTTCGTTAGAAACAATATATTTAATTTTAATAATAACCTAATGATTTTTCGATGTACCAAAAAAAAAAAAATAACCTAATGACACAGTGAGAGACTTGGAGACTAGAGTTGATAAGGGGGGTGGGAGTTTGTAAGAAACCAAACCATGTAACTGTAATACCCCGATTTCGGTGGCGTCACTTTAGTAACTCAAGGATAAAATAAAGCGGAAAAGTAGGTATTTTTTTTTTGATTTGTTTAAATAAAAAGACTTGTCGAAACAAAGACTCAACTCAATCGCGATTAACAGCGATCAATATACAATACAAGCACAGCCCTCGCTGCAACTAAAAACATCGTCACGAGTGTCCTCAAGTGACGGGTAAGTAACCTCAGATAACTAGAAGTATTGCCCATCGGCAAACAAGTGCGACTCACAGATAGAGTCATAAATTTTATAAATACAGTCCTCCGAAAAGTAAGTCAGCCCAAAACGGCTTCCAAAAAGACTTCCTACGTCCGACTACTCCATGCGATCCCCATTTAAGGAGAACCACACCGAAAGCAACCTGTCGGAAACTACCCGGTCACAAAAGTACAAATGACGAATCAGAGCTATGACAGCAACAACCAGCTCAAAAGACTCTAACCACCCATAACCCACACTACTATCATCGACCCTTCCTCGATCAGGCATGAAGTCCGGGTCCTCGTCGAAGGCTTCAGTAATAGTCATTTCGCTCCGGGTCTTTCCCGCACAACGAATCATCACGAACCGGCTGACGGACGCCTGGCAACAGGCCGACCGCCCAAACACAAACATACAAACAAAGCCAAGGTGCGAGGGTCAACTCACAGGATATAATAGATAATACAAGCAACATGTGATGAATTAAGGGGTATATATATATAGGTTGTATATATACATATAAGTTCTGCATTGCCTACCCTAAGGTATATACATGGCATGTTATCGAATCTCTAGTAACAACACAATATTCAATATCTCAACAATTCAACCAATAACATAACGATGTTCACCAATATCAAATCATCAAAATCACAACATATGAAGTTAGGTGATAAGGTTAGTCAAACAATGTATCGTCCTCCCAACGCACAAGTGTCTAACTAAACAAATGTTCCCTATCGGTTGCCCTATGGTAAACGACGATGAAATCTCACGCTTCCATGAAGTCTCACGCTTCAATGGAGTCTTACGCTTTCACGAAGTCTCACGCTTTAGTGAATTTTCACGCATACACGAAGTCTCACGCTTCAGTGAATTTTCGCGCATTCACGAAGTCTCACGATTCAGTGAAGTTTCGCGTCTTCATGAAGTCTCCCGCTTCAATGAAGTTTCACACCTTCACGAAGTCTCACGCTTCAGTGAAGTTGCACGCCTCCGCAAAGTCTCCCGCTTCAGCGAAGGTTCCCGTCTCCACGAGGTCTCCCGCCTCAGTGAAGTTTCTGCTTTCACGAAGTCTCACGCTTCAGTGAATTTGCACCCTTTCACGAAGTCTCACGCTTCAGTAAAGTTCCATGCTTTCACGAAGTCTCACGCCTCAGTGAAGCTTCCCGGCTCATCCTTTGGATGGCTAACTAAACTGCTCAAAGAGCGAAGGAGTACCAATGTACTTGGAAACTTATAGTTCCCCCGGCTTATCCTTTAGATAGCCAAACAACAAACTGCTCATCGAGCAAAGGAGTATCAACATACTCAGAAACTTATTAGTTTCCCCAAAACTTGGATTCGGCGACACTTCTCATTTTCCAAAACTAATATCCAAGCCCTAAGCTTTCATCTGACATTGTTATCATTATTTAAAGGGTTCAGGGGTTGTTTAGTGTATTATGAATTTTCCTTGTAAAATAGTTTCCATTTAGGTTTATCTCTAATCTTACGAGTTTAAAAGATCCTAACATCCCAAGTAACTCCCAGAGAATGTCTCGATCCGCTAAAATAATAAGAGTCTGAACCTCGGTTCGTCCCATCAAACTTTTTCCCAAATTCTCATCTTGAGTATGGCATAACTACCCGTTTCCCCACACTCTGACGATCCACAAATATTCGTATAATTGCACAGTATAATCCAGCAAATCATGTGCATAAGTATTCAGATAGCCTATGATTATCCATTTAGCAAGTACAACATATGAATCAATCAGTGGCAAATCAAAGCGATAAATAAATCCCAATCACCAATGTCGGCCGAAGCCCCAGAAAACGGAGACACACCTCTCAATTAGTTCACTCGGCCGAAGCCTCCAGAACACATTTCCCAGTCAATCACAATCAAGTGCATAAACAATAAATCAAGTCGAATTGGTCGACGCCTAAAACATTAGCTAGCAAGGTCAGTTGCCCTTACCTCGAGTTGTTCCAGTCTCGCGGTGTAGGTCTCGCTCACAAGCTTGTTCAGTCAATCCCAAAGTTCCCACAATCGAACCTTTGAGCAACAAAGCAATAATGAATCAAACCAAGTCGATACAGTCGAAACAATCCTAACTAATGTTCGACAAAGCTCAAGAAGCTTCAGAGTACAACATTTAGGCACGAATGGAAGGGCTTTCCCCGAATGGATGAGTTTTGACTCGATTCAAGTTTTGTACAAAAACACTTTATTCGCTAAAACGTGCATAACTCGAGCTACAGAACTCGGAATAACACGAAACCGGAGCCAAAATTTCGACAATTGAAAGAGCTACGCAATGGCTCAAGTCATAGAGACCCAAAAATTATTTTTGGACACGGTACCCAAGCAAATAGGTTTCGGCCACTATGGAAAATAGGGTTTTCGAACTTTTTCCTCGATCTAAATCAATTCCTAGGTATTCTTAGGCGATATCTAGGCCAGGGAAACTCTCAGAAAAATTATCGGGGCGAAAACTGTCGCAGGGGTATTCTGGTCATTATTTTCAGCTCAGAATTTCAAAATTGGAATTTTGAAAAACAAATTGGATGGGATCGATCCTAACGACATTTATAACAACTAATCCTACTAAAGCTAAGCTCAGTCGAGAGATTTTGATCCAAAAAGCGGAACCTCAGCATAAAAATGGGTTTTTGAGCAGAATTGAAACTCGGCGGCAATTCGGCGAGATTCAGCAGAAAACAACCGGATATTCATGCTCTAGAGCACGTAGGCAATAAGTTTAGACACTAAAATCAAGTTATTTGGACAGTTTTACAAAAAGCTCAAAACTTTGAGCACAGAAAGACATAGAGAAAAGCGACAGAATTTACGATCAGAGGTAAGGAAAAGCATCAGTACCTCGAGGCCTACGCGTAGCAACGAACTGTGGGACGATCAGGCAAGAATTGGCAAAATCACTTTTCTTCCTTCCCCCTTGGAAGCCCACGGCCGTGTGTGTTTGTGATTTTTTTGTTTTTTTTTTTTTTCATTTCAAGCTATATATAGGAAATGGAAAATGCCGAAAAATGAAAATTTCGCGATTCCGATTTTTCCTACTGATTCCAACGTATTTTAGACACGATATTCTTCCCGCTGAATCTTCTAATTCTTCAAAGAAATATCAGTATGATTTTTGGTTTTCGAGGCTTGTTTTTAATGTGTACCGGCTTAAAATGCACTTTATGGTTTTGACCTCGGATGCAGAAACTTCCTTCTGAAGAAAGATCTGGAACGTCGATTAGAGTGGGCGTACGCGGATGAAATCTTTATTTGAAGCTCCGAATAGAAAAAGTTTTCATCGTCCGTCGATTTTAGGGTTTCTGAACTATCAGGGTTTCGGCAAACTTCCGAGCATTGGAATTTGGCGTTCTTACATTCTAGGGTTTCGTATCGAAACGCTTGTCATGGAAAGGAATAAGAGAAATTCTAACATTCCTCTAAAGACTTTTGGAATTAAGTCTCATCGTGTCCTAAAACGTAAATTAGCTATTTCCTAGCGTTCTTGACCTAGGTTTAAGCGAATACTAATCATGCTATAACTTTTATCGACTTTGATGCAATCCTTAGCTTTTTCCTGAACTTTCTCCTTCACAAATTTATTCCATTCAATAGACACTTGTTCAGGTTTTCCTTCACGTTACCTCAAATTAATCGTGAAAAGAAATTTTATTCGGTTTATTCCAAACTTAAAAACTTGGGTCTCACATTACTACCCTCCAAAAAGAAAGTTTCGTCCTCGAAACTTAAGGTTCAGCAAAAACTCCGGATATTATTCCTTGATCTTTTTCCTCTCACTCCCATATAGCATCGTCCGTGTCTTTGTTCCAAATAACTTTCACTAAAGCACTCTGCTTTCCTCTCGATTGTTTCACTTTCTAGCCCTAATGTTGACCGGCGGCGTCTCAAAAGACATATCATCTTTCAGCTCTATGTTGTCCAGCTTGACCACTTGCATTTTGTCTACGTTGGAAATAATATTTGTTGGCATTCCGTGCATTCGCACAACCTTAACCACTTACTCCTTTGCTTTTGTTCGTCCAAAATTCTGACTAGAAACTCGGTACATCTCCATGTTCTGGAGTGAAAGTTCAACTTGTCCTCGTGATGTTCACTCATGATCCAAAACCCAACTCGATCGCTTGGTAACTCCTAGACAAACTATCCCTTGGAATCCACTAGTCCAGTAATCATTACCTCTAACTTCGTAACTATCCTCATTCGCACCATGAAATCAATTTTCCACTTAGTCACGATTCAAATTAAAACTCGACTTGAGTCTTAATACCTTGTGCATCACTAGACTCATTCCCTTTAACATCAATTCATTCACAATTCATAAGCTAATCATCATCTTAATATCTAGCAATCCATTATTGTCATCTTCTTTTTCAAAACTTTCCTCACTCAAACCAATTTACACTTACTGAAATCTCTAACACTTCGCACAAATCGGGACCCGTCCCCTAGAAGATCAAATCATAACTATACCTCAAGGGACTTTACTAGTCATTTCATCATCTGATCCTTCAACCTTCTGAGATTTAACTGCTATCGTAACCGCTAACACCACTATATCTCTTAAGTGTACATGAATCTCAGCTCACTAGATCAACCTTAGCCCTAGGATTCTCATTCAACTTAGTAAAATTCACTTGCTAACCCTAGCATGCATCATCAAAATCCATAACAAAGTTCCATTCACTCTTAGACGTTAAGCAACTTGTCCAAATATGACAACCTCAAGTATTCATCTTAATACTAACACTTTCCCTTTTTGTGACTTAATCACCATCTCGTCAATCAACTTCTTAATCTCTCAATCAAATTCTGACAAACTTCGAGTCCTACGCACTTTAGACAAAAATTCATAGACTTAAAACCTAAACCTTTTCCAAGTTTGGACCTCTAATGTCATTTAATTCTTCAATACTTCTTAAATGAATATCCATTTCTTAAAACTTTATCTCCTTCGCAAGAAAACTAATACTTAATGCGAACTTTTCCTCCCAAACTCGACTAATCTTCGATCCAATCAAGTTAATCTTACCAATCCTTCTATCAAAGTCCATAGCCAGCTGTGATTCCGAATATCACCCCCTCAATATTAAGTTGATCGGGCCTAATACATCGAAGGTGGAAATTTAGAAAAACCCACTGGAACAGTCAATGAGTTCCTAACATCCAGTAACCACAAATATCCTGATATCAAGTCCCTAACGATTCCGCTATGGAACCACACACCCTCAACATAACACATATACTGCCCATAAGGAATTTCTCTAAGATTCATTCTTCAGCTTCTAGCTTCCTTATAAATGCATCGGTGCGAGACTACTTTCTAGGTTTAGCGTGTCATTCTAAACCTCGTGTAACTTCTATAGTTTAAACACGAGTAACCGTCAAATAAAGTCTTAATAGGTGTATTAACTATAAGGTCAAAGCTTAAACGGTATAAGTAAGTTAGGTGTGTTGCACATTCTACGAGAGTAATGAAGAGCATGTTGTACTAGAATGAGAAAGAATAGTTAGAAGGTTACCATCGTTATTGCGCTCACCTCTGGCTAACCCCTCCGATCTTTCACCGTCCATGATATAAACTCTTCCTCTAGTAGCGAGGCGTTTTCCCCTCACAGCATTGACAGACGGCTCCACCTTGGGTGCCTTACACTGCCTAGCGTTGTGATCCGGTTGGTTGCAGTTGAAACACTTGGGCCTCGATTCTGAGCACGCACTTGCATAGTGCCCCAACTTTCCACACCTGAAGCATTTCACGTCTTGGGTTGCAAACGAGTTTCCCGTTCCTCCAGCAGCAGCAGTAACCATAGGCTTGTACGATCCTGGGGTAAACCTTTCCCCTACAGGACGCTGATACGGCTTCTCCATCTGAAATTTTCCTTTTCCTTGATAGCTTCGGGAACTCGACCTCATTGGTTCCCCAGTTCCAGCCCGGTCCATCCTCCTATTCTTCATCAGCTCCACCTCGGTGGCCTTCACAACCAAATCTTGAAACCGCATAGTTCCCAACGGCTCACTGAATCTTCGATGTCTGCTCTCAGCCCATTCAGAAACCGCTTACACATGTAGCGTTCATCAACATGGTTGTTGAAAAACCGGAAGTGCTTAGCCAATGATTCCAGTTTGGAAGCATACTCAGGTATGGTCATGCTCCCTTGACAAAGGGTCAAAAATTGTGCCTCCCGCTCGTCTCGAGCGCTAGTTGGAAAGTACTTCTCTAGAAATGCAGCACGGAAAGAGTTCCAATTCACCTCTTCATTGTTAGCTTCCATAATTCCTCTGGTACCCCTCCACCAGTACTCAGCATCGCCCAGCAGTAGATAAGTTGCTAGGCCCACCTTGGCCCCTTCACTAGTCTGTAGTACTTCGAAAATCTTCTCAATCTCTTGGATCCATAGATCCGCATTGTCCGGGTCAGTCCCACCCGTGAACTTGGGTGGATCCTGCCTTCTAAAATCATTAAATCCCCTGTTCTGGACCAGGGCTGTTTCTCTCCGAAGCCGGTGTAGCTCACGTGCATCCTCAGTAGCACGCCTATGTGCATTGTCATTTGTCTGTACAGTCATTGCTTGGACCAAAGTGACCACCATCTCAGCAAGTTGGTTCGCGTTCACCATGTTCTGTATTTGTTTAGCAAACAGTCAGTACCAATCATAAGATAGTATCATGCATAGCTATACAATATGATTAGGTAGCAATTTCAATCAATTAAAGCGAAAATCGCTCGGCAGACAATCAATTTTCACTCTTTGCAGAGTCACACAACCTAGCACAGAAGACCTATTCCCCAAAGACTCCCGAAAGACTCGACAAGCTCTGATACCACAATGTAACACCCCGATTTCGATGGCGTCACTTTAGTAACTCAAGGATAAAATAAAGCGGAAAAGCAGGTATTTTTTTTTTTGATTTGTTTAAATAAAAAGACTTGTCGAACCAAAGACTCAACCCAATCGCGATTAACAGCGATCAATATACAATACAAGCACAGCCCTCGCTGCAACTAAAAACATCGTCACGAGTGTCCTCAAGTGACGGTAAGTAACCTCAGATAACTAGAAGTATTGCCCATCGGCAAACAAGTGCGACTCACAGATAGAGTCATAAGTTTTATAAATACAGTCCTCCGAAAAGTAAGTCAGCCCAAAACGGCTTCAGAAAAGACTTCCTACGTCCGACTACTCCATGCGATCCCCATCTAAGGAGAACCACACCGAAAGCAACCTGTCGGAAACTACCCGGTCCCAAAAGTACAAATGAAGAATCAGAGTTATGACAGCAACAACCAGCTCAAAAGACTCTAACCACCCATAACCCACACTACTATCATCGACCCTTCCTTGATCAGGCATGAAGTCCGAGTCCTCGTCGAAGGCTTCAGTAATAGTCATTTCGCTCCGGGTCTTTCCCGCACAACGAATCATCACGAACCGGCTGACGGACGCCTGACAGCAGGCCGATCGCCCAAACACAAACATACAAACAAAGCCAAGGTGCGAGGGTCAACTCACAGGATATAATAGATAATACAAGCAACATGTGATGAATTAAGGGGTATATATATATAGGTTGTATATATACATATAAGTTCTGCATTGCCTACCCTAAGGTATATACATGGCATGTTATCGAATCTCTTGTAACAACACAATATTCAATATCTCAACAATTCAACCAATAACATAACGATGTTCACCAATATCAAATCATCAAAATCACAACATATGAAGTTAGGTGATAAGGTTAGTCAAACAATGTATCGTCCTCCCAACGCACAAGTGTCTAACTAAACAAATGTTCCCTGTCGGTTGCCCTATGGTAAACGACGATGAAATCTCACGCTTCCATGAAGTCTCACGCTTCAATGGAGTCTTACGCTTTCACGAAGTCTCACGCTTTAGTGAATTTTCACGCATACACGAAGTCTCACGCTTCAGTGAATTTTCGCGCATTCACGAAGTCTCACGCTTCAGTGAAGTTTCGCGTCTTCATGAAGTCTCCCGCTACAACGAAGTTTCACACCTTCACGAAGTCTCAGGCTTCAGTGAAGTTGCACGCCTCCGCAAAGTCTCCCGCTTCAGCGAAGGCTCCCGTCTCCACGAGGTCTCCCGCCTCAGTGAAGTTTCTGCTTTCACGAAGTCTCACGCTTTAGTGAATTTGCACCCTTTCACGAAGTGTCACGCTTCAGTGAAGTTCCATGCTTTCACGAAGTCTCACGCCTCAGTGAAGCTTCCCGGCTCATCCTTTGGATGGCTAAATAAACTGCTCAAAGAGCGAAGGAGTACCAATGTACTTGGAAACTTATAGTTCCCCCGGCTTATCCTTTAGATAGCCAAACAACAAACTGCTCATCGAGCAAAGGAGTATCAACATACTCAGAAACTTATTAGTTTCCCCAAAACTTGGATTCGGCGACACTTCTCATTTTCCAAAACTAATATCCAAGCCCTAAGCTTTCATCTAACATTGTTATCATTATTTAAAGGGTTCAGGGGTTGTTTAGTGTATTATGAATTTTCCTTGTAAAATAGTTTCCATTTAGGTTTATCTCTAATCTTACGAGTTTAAAAGATCCTAACATCCCAAGTAACTCCCAGAGAATGTCTCGATCCGCTAAAATAATAAGAGTCTGAACCTCGGTTCGTCCCATCAAACTTTTTCCCAAATTCTCATCTTGAGTATGGCATAACTACCCGTTTCCCCACACTCTGACGTTCCACAAATATTCGTATAATTGCACAGTATAATCCAGCAAATCATGTGCACAAGTATTCACATAGCCTATGATTATCCATTTAGCAAGTACAACATATGAATCAATCAGTGGCAAATCAAAGCGATAAATAAATCTCAATCACCAATGTCGGCCGAAGCCCCAGAAAACGGAGACACACCTCTCAATTAGTTCACTCGGCCGAAGCCTCCAGAAAACATTTCCCAGTCAATCACAATCAAGTGCATAAACAATAAATCAAGTCGAATTGGTCGACGCCTAAAACATTAGCTAGCAAGGTAAGTTTCCCTCACCTCGAGTTGTTCCAGTCTCACGGTGTAGGTCTCGCTCACAAGCTTGTTCAGTCAATCCCAAAGTTCCCACAATCGAACCTTTGAGCAACAAAGCAATAATGAATCAAACCAAGTCGATACAGTCGAAACAATCCTAACTAATGTTCGACAAAGCTCAAGAAGCTTCAGAGTACAACATTTAGGCACGAATGGAAGGGCTTTCCCCGAATGGATGAGTTTTGACTCGATTCAAGTTTTGTACAAAAACACTTTATTCGCTAAAACGTGCATAACTCGAGCTACAGAACTCGGAATAACACGAAACCGGAGCCAAAATTTCGACAATTGAAAGAGCTACGCAATGGCTCAGGTCATAGAGACCCAAAAATTATTTTTGGACACGGTACCCAAGCAAATAGGTTTCGGCCACTATGGAAAATAGGGTTTTCGAACTTTTTCCTCGATCTAAATCAATTCCTAGGTATTCTTAGGCGATATCTAGGCCAGGGAAACTCTCAGAAAAATTATCGGGGCGAAAACTGTCGCAGGGGTATTCTGGTCATTATTTTCAGCTTAGAATTTCAAAATTGGAATTTTGAAAAACAAATTGGATGGGATCGATCCTAACGACATTTATAACAACTAATCCTACTAAAGCTAAGCTCAGTCGAGAGTTTTTGATCCAAAAAGCGGAACCTCAGCATAAAAATGGGTTTTTGAGCAGAATTGAAACTCGGCGGCAATTCGGCGAGATTCAGCAGAAAACAACCGGATATTCATGCTCTAGAGCACGTAGGCAATAAGTTTAGACACTAAAATCAAGTTATTTGGACAGTTTTACAAAAAGCTCAAAACTTTGAGCACAGAAAGACATAGAGAAAAGCGACAGAATTTACGATCAGAGGTAAGGAAAAGCATCAGTACCTCGAGGCCTACGCGTAGCAACGAACTGTGGGACGATCAGGCAAGAATTGGCAAAATCACTTTTCTTCCTTCCCCCTTGGAAGCCCACGGCCGTGTGTGTGTTTGTGATTTTTTTGTTTTTTTTTTTTTCATTTCAAGCTATATATAGGAAATGGAAAATGCCGAAAAATGAAAATTTCGCGATTCCGATTTTTCCTACTGATTCCAACGTATTTTAGACACGATATTCTTCCCGCTGAATCTTCTAATTCTTCAAAGAAATATCAGTATGATTTTTGGTTTTCGAGGCTTGTTTTTAATGTGTACCGGCTTAAAATGCACTTTATGGTTTTGACCTCGGATGCAGAAACTTCCTTCTGAAGAAAGATCTGGAACGTCGATTAGAGTGGGCGTACGCGGATGAAATCTTTATTTGAAGCTCCGAATAGAAAAAGTTTTCATCGTCCGTCGATTTTAGGGTTTCTGAACTATCAGGGTTTCGGCAAACTTCCGAGCATTGGAATTTGGCGTTCTTACATTCTAGGGTTTCGTATCGAAACGCTTGTCATGGAAAGGAATAAGAGAAATTCTAACATTCCTCTAAAGACTTTTGGAATTAAGTCCCATCGTGTCCTAAAACGTAAATTAGCTATTTCCTAGCGTTCTTGACCTAGGTTTAAGCGAATACTAATCGTGCTATAACTTTTATCGACTTTGATGCAATCCTTAGCTTTTTCCTGAACTTTCTCCTTCACAAATTTATTCCATTCAATAGACACTTGTTCAGGTTTTCCTTCACGTTACCTCAAATTAATCGTGAAAAAAAATTTTATTCGGTTTATTCCAAACTTAAAAACTTGGGTCTCATAGTAACCCTCGTTTTTGTGTTTGTTTCCACTAGCCCTTGTAAGTCCTAACTGGTGTTGAAAGTATTATTATAACTTTTTATATTTATTGTTCAAGTACTTTATATTTATCTCAATATAATAAATGTACGTCTTTGGTTTAAAATTGAATGTCATGTCGGGTCGTCTTTGTACAAATTAGTGTTGGTTCCAGAAGATGTAAAATTACCCATAAAAGTAAAGACCGCACTCGCTTGTTTAGCGTCATGTGTTATAAGCTGAGACAAAAATCATCAGCCACTCTAGCGTCGGTTGGAGCTGACTCTAAGTTGTAGAGGACAAGCCATTTCATATGACTCTTGTTCCATCAATATAAGCTTCTATATCCTTCTTTCTTCGAATTCTAACCCTCATTGTCCCTCCTCCACCCCTCCCTGCTCCAGTGTCAAGGAATTACGTAGTCTTTTTGTCTCTTCACTAAGAATGTGTAGGTTGAAAATTACTTCCCACCAGGCACCCCAAATAAAAACTTTCCTTAAGGTTCTCTATCAAAATCAAGTTTTTTCAAGTCCTTAATTTAAAATCCTACAAAAATAAAAACTAAAAAACTATGTGGCTTTGAATTCTCGACTGCTCCATGGCGATACGTAGGAATGGACATCAACAAACGTGAAGCCAAAATTGTGAATATTCTTTTTCTTAATAAAAAACATAAAAATCAAATAATTATAAATCATAAACATTTTGTAGCGGTAAAACAAATAATTAGAAAGCTATCATAAATTGCATAATTAAGTAGCGGTAGCTGTTTTATAAATGAGCGTTGTAGGGTGCTAGTATTTTCCCTACACGTAATAGACTTCGGATCTTGATGTAGTTCGGAAGATTTTTCTCCTTTGTGAGGTTTTCCATGTTTCCAATGGAAAAGGTTGAAAATAAAAAATTAAAAAAAATAGCTTAGCAAATAAATGCATGACCTTTCAATTCACAATGCTAGTACATTAGTTCATGGATCGTTGATCTGGGTTTTGCTTCTTTTCAGTTGTGGATACGAAACTCTTCAATTTGTGTCGCATGCCCTTTGATCTAGTTGAATGGAAGGAAAAAGGGTGATGGCAGAGGCACGAGGATTCCTTGATCTGCTTCTCGACCTGCTTCTTTGTGGAGGCACGCGATAGGTGATGGCAGAGTTCCCTAATGCTCCTAAGAGGGCGAGGGAGCGGAGCAGCGCGGTGGTGTGATGGAAGGACCAGATCCCTGCCCACACCAACACTATATTCGACGACACTCAAACGTCGAGGGAGGTGGAGGAGTAGAGGAAGAGAGTTAGACAGAGGAGGAGATGAAGAAGAGGGTTGGTGAGAAAGAGATTGAGATTAAAGTTAGGGATTAATTTTAAGTTTTTGTTGTTAATTTTAAATCATTATGTAGTGAAGTAGAATAAATTAAAAATGAAAAATGAAAAAATAAATGATAATTGTGTAAATTTTGAGCTACATAAGACTGAAGCACGTGTACTCGTGTAGAGACCCAATTTGATTAGAAAACAATCAGGGACAACATTTCATATAAATATTTTCTAGGTACTTAATTGGATTTCCTTTACAATTTCAGGGACTTAAAGCTTATATTTGGTTTTTAATATTTCCAACTTCCAAGAGTGAAAATCTGTCACGATCCTTGGCTCCACGATGAGCTTTGTCCCTTTTCCTCCATTGAGGAGCTTGTGCTTCTCCTCCTCAGAATCTTCCATGGAACCCTAGCTGAGCTCTTCAATCCTTTGTTTTGGTGGAAGCTCAGCTCATCTCTCCCATCTTCAACGACTGTTTGAATTTTTGGCTAGGTTTCTGTTTGTTATGATCTTCGATTTTGATTTTGAGTTTTGCTTTGGAGTCATGTTTCCGAGCGTTTGATTCCTCCTTCCTATTCCTTGATTTTGCAATGATTGGTTCTATTGATGTATGGAATCGCAGATAAAGGTCAGGAGTTGGAAACTCGACAAGCTGGTTGTTTTGTTCATGGTGTCTTCAGTTATCGCCGCCGCATGCAGTCGCTTATTGGTTGAAACAATCTTCTCCTTCGCAATCGAGACACAAGGAATCTTATGTGTATCAATGAGGCAGCATTGTCACGACCAAGACACACAATCAAGGAATCTTAATTTTGTTGTTGGTGTGGGGTGTTGCATATGTGTGTTATCTTAAATAGTCAATATACTCAACAAATTCTTCAATAACTGAATGAGGTCCTTCTACTGTCTTCAAGTTTCTTTAATAACAGCGCATCTGGTCTCGAAAGATTACAGGCCCTGTGTATTCTTGAGTGCCATAGGGAGAGTAACTTGTTTCGTACTCCACAAGTGGGTCATTGATGCTCTTGTTGCATTAGCTATCATCATGCATACAACTTGTTCATTGTTCTAATTTCTCTTATTTTCCTTTTTCCTGATGTGGTTCCTTTGGGACAGGTTTGACAAATCTGGAGTATTTAAATCTGGATTCATGCAAGATAGGTGATGATGGGCTTGCTAATTTTACAGGTTTGACAAACTAGATTTCACATTTTCCCTTTTTGTAGATTTGCATGGGCTACATTGTTTGGAGGTACATGGAATGAGCCTATATATACCTTGATGCCATTTTCAGCTGAGTGGTGTTAATTTGGTGATTACTTGCTTTTCAATGACAGAGGAATGGATATCATAGGTCAAAACAAGGAGAGGATTCTTCTTACCATTTTTGGTAAGAACTGTACCTTGCATTTTGATTTTGATGCTAAGCCTGTAATTTCATTAAAGTATTTCGAACCAATTTTCTTTTGATAATATTTGGTACTTGGAATCTTATTTTGTTTCCCACATGGCAGTACTTTTGTCTAGTTTTTCCTCCCTCTTTTGGATTGCCAACGTTTATATGTGGTCTAAAATAAATCTTGTAAGCTATATGCAAGACCATGCGAAAACTAAGATGAAGAGTTCTGGAATGCCTTGGCCGGGTGATGAAGGCGAACAATGCTGGGAACAAGCATGGAAAGCTATAAAAAGGTGAGACTTCTTTATATGTGAAGTTTATAGCATGAAGTAGGTTTTATGCCTTTTTCATTGGAGTTTATATCATGTTCCCAAAAGAATTTTTATTTTGTATATTTGGGCCAAACTCCACTGTCCTTACATTTTGGTGCCTATTTCGCAATATTACATTTTGTTTTGGTTGACAAGTTTGTATATTTGGGTCAAACTCCACTGTCCTTTTCCCACTTGTAAACTTTTAAGATTCAAGAGAACTCTTTAAGGGCTCAGTTTAGTTTAGCGGTAGAAACAGGGCGAACCTCAAAAAGGGAACATTAGTGATTTAGTGGTAGACACATATGCTTGTCCTCCCATTTTTCGTTTATTTTGTTTCACATCGGTTTTTATGTATATTTAGTCCAAAGTTTATGACTTTGGTTTCGTATTTTGGATTTCCTGTATTATAATTTTAGGCTTTGATCCTTCGTGGTTCGAGAGCCTTACTATGAACTTCTATTTTTCTGCTGCCATCATTGCTCTTTCGCTTGCTGCTGCCCGCCCTTGGCTTTGTTCTGCTGCTGTTCCTGTTATGTTTTCTGTCTTGCTTCTTGTTTTGTTTTTCTTTCTGTTGTCTTTTATTCTTTTTGTTGTTTCCTAAGTTAGTTCACTTGGGGGAACTTTGTCCTCAACAGTTTTCGCATATACATATATGATTTCACTTTTCAAAAAAAAAAAAATTCTACGGATCTATTTTTTTCCTTCAAGTTAGAAATTTAAATGATCACTTGATCTGTACCAGCAAGTGGAGGTACAACTTCTGGGACCGGAAGCTTGGATAATCCCAAAGAAAATGCAACGGATCGTTCCTCCTAAAGTAGCTTTGTTTCTATGGCAAACTTCTGCAAACAAAATTGCGGTTAAACATAATCTAATGGCTCGAGGGGTTGTAATTGAGAACGAAGGTTTATGTAGCAGCTGTGGGATTGTAATCGAGACAACGGGTCACCTTATGCTGTCATGTACATATTCATGGAAGCTGTGGTATGCTGTCATGTCAAGGGAAGGTGTGCTATGGTGCTGTCCAGAACAAGTTAAAGATCTGCTAATGGAATGGCCTTTTTTGCAATCCAATTCTGATTCAATTCTCTGGGATCTAATTCCGTATTCGCTGTGCTGGTCCCTGTGGATTGTGCGGAATAATGTTATTTTTCAGAATGCTCAATCCTCAATGGAATCCACATGGGATTTGCATATTGTGAGAATCATGGGATGGATGAAGGCATGGTAGAAAGAATGCCCGTACTCAGCTGTGGATTTCTCTTGCAACTTCGCTGACTTGAGGGTGAATAAATCTCTGATTAGAGTAAGGCCAAAAATCTGGTTTCCACCACCGACGGGCTTGATCAAGTTTAACGTTGATGGCTCATCCCAAGGGAATCCGGGCAAGAGTGGAATCGGTGGGATTCTGAGAGACTTGAGCAGGATACATAGAGGTTACTTTTCCTTGGCTGTAGGGGAATTATGGGCCTTTGAGGCGGAGGTCAAAGGAATTCTAGCAGCTCTAAAGTTTTGTAAAGAATTTCAGCTCAAACATCTGTTAATTGAAAGCGATTCTGCACTGGCAGTTGGGTGGGTTTCTAATAAAGAACATCGTCCATGAAAATTATTAAATGACTTAGTGCTGATTTATATGTTGATGGAAGATGTGGATTGTGTGGGAGTATTTCACTTTTATAGGGAATCTAATCAGCTCGCGGACTACCTAGCAAAAACTGGATGCAATAGAACAATGCCAATCTGGTCTTTTCTTTGAATGATATTTTATATCTGCTGTGTCAAAATGAGGTACGTGCACCCACTGCATAATAGCTTTTGTATCTTCTCTTAATGCTTGAATGGTCTATGGTTTTCTCCTAATGCAATTTACTCAATGAGCTTCAAACTTCGGTTTATCTTGAATTTGAAGTTGCTTTTCTTGCTGGTAAGTATCCATCAATTAGAAAATTAATTCTCTCAGGTAGGTCTTCTTTACTTTAAAATCTGTATATATAGACTGATATATGTTTTTTTTTTTTCATTAAGTTTCCATTTCTTTGTTACCTTCACCGTTTATATTTCACCCTCTCTTAACTTTTATTTTATAAAAGTGATTGTGATCTGTTTCATTTTTCTATTTGCTATAGCTACCTGGATATGCTACCTGGATATGATCTTTAAGTTTTGTCTCTTCATCCCTCTATCTAAAGGCATAATTTTTAGGTTCATCTTAATTGGTCCCCAGTTGTAAACTTGCTTCAATAGCAACACTTTGATTGGTAAATCTTGCCACTTGGATCTATTGTCTAAGCTTACTGTTAACGTACTTTTAATTCTTTTTGACATTTCTCTTGTTAAGTTAATTAATTGAAAAATCAGGCAAGGATTTAGATTCTTTGTTTCTCTTGTTAAATTTAAAACCTCATTCATGTCTAGATAGTTTTCCTTTATAAAAATTAGTCCTTTAAAAAAAAATTTGTCTTTACAGGTATTGTGGTCTTATCATTTTTATCATTTTAAGCACTAGTGTTTTTTACCCGCGCGTTGCACGAGAAATTTGTTTATTGTATTTGATACATCGATTAATATTTTAAATTATAAAATATTTAAGATGCTAAGAATGTAAGAACAATCATAATAAAGATGTAGATATTTAAAGAACATAAATTCAGACACTCAATTTTAGTGTTTTGTAAGCATACACTTCATTAACAAATATAAAGATTTTGAAAAACACAGAAGTTAATAAGCCAAAAGCTTTAAGTTTTGCATATGTGAGGTATAACTGAATTTTGTTTGTGAAGATGTACTCGTGTTGCATAAAGGGTAATGCTTTTGTGTTTTAGATATGTAACAATACATAAATATATAATGATTGTTTAAATTATTAAAAATACACTTAAGTTATAGAAAAAATGAATTTTTTTTTAACTCCTACAAATTTTCATTTTACATATAAAATGTTCCTCCCAGTGAGATCTCGTAACTCTAATTTGTTAGCACTAATAAATTTAGGTCATAATTTTATAGTACATATGTATTAATATTTTTTATTCCTCGTACTTTTCTTACTATCCAATTATTATAGTTATAAACATATATAAATATACACTCTTAAAATTTTAGAAACAATACTAAAATTAATTATATTAAATTTTTCTATTAAAGTAATACCAATCAATTAGTTTAGAATATAATGATTGTATAAAAAAGTATAATGATACTTTTTATATAAAATAAAATCTCACGTAGGTAGCATTATAGTAGTTTAAAATTAAAACATATCAATTGAAAATTATACGCAAATACAAACAATAGCCGCTTTTAGGTTTCAGAAAGATAAGCAGTAGAAAATTGTGTGTATCTCCAGAACAAATATTTCTAGTGTTTTTACGGTGAAATTTGCTCTTGTGTTTGAGGCATGGATCAATACCTTAGTTTATTTCTAGCTTTTTGCCCCGTAGGAGCTTTTTCTGTTAATTTTACATGAATTTTCATGTAAAATGTTCATCCCCGTGGGAACTCTTAACCCTATAGTTTAACTTAAACAAAAATACACTATATATATATATTAATGTTTTCTAATCTCCGCACGACACATTTTAATCATCAAATTATCATGCCTTTATATTTATTTCTTTTTAAAATTTTCAAAAAGTTATGAAAAAAGTAATGACATCATATTGATTTTTTATTTACCACTCATAGGAATTAGATTTCGACCTATAAGTTCAAACAATCATTTTTTATCTATGTGTTGCACGAAGAACTTTCTCTTGTGCTTAAGACATGTTCAATACCATACTATAACAATATTTTCAGATACTAAATGACATACTTAATGAGAGATATATAATGCTACATAATGTGTTCCTCTAATTTAATTTCTCTCTATTTATAACTCATTTCGTTCTAGTACTAAGTAACTACTATAATAACATCTAACTAACTTAGCAGTCCCTGATTAATTTCCCCTTCTGTTACATCCTTACATGAGCTTGAAAATTTAAGTAAACACACTTCTCTTAGGTGATAAATGGAAACAATATAGAAACAACCGCAGTCTGCAGCTAATGAGAAACTCTGCCAAATTCACCTAGCAACCATCAAATCTCTGCGTGTCCATGATAGCTCTGTGGACCCTCAGCACCAGATCAACTCCCTTTTCATGGAATTAATATTTAATAAAAATAAGACAAATTAAGAAAAAATCAAGAAATAAATAACCTAAATCCTAATCAAATCTAAAATTTAAAAATGTACTAATTAAAGATAGATAAAAACTATCAAAATCTAGCAAATCACAATAAAAACTTATAAAATCATAAATTAAATAAAAATCCGAAAATTCAATAAAGACACCATAAAAATTAATTAATAACCTCAAAATAAATCAAAAATAAAATAAAAGATCAACGATATAATCAAGAAATAAACAACCTAAATCCAAATCAAATCTAAAATTTAAAAAGATACTAACTAAAGATAGATAAAAACTAACAAAATCTAGCAAATCACAATAAAAACTCATAAAATCCTGAATTAAATAAAAATCCGAAAATTTAATAAAAATACGATAAAAACTAATTAATACTCTCAAAATAAAATAAAATACCCAAGATAAAATCAAGAAATAAACAACTTAAATCCTAATCAAATCTAAAATTTAAAAAGGTTAACATGTGCTTGGATAACTTGTTGGATTTTTCTTCATATTTTTGGTCAACATGTGATTTTTTTTTATAAATGCCTTGAATTTAAATCCAGTTACCTATTCAAAAAATTAATTCAAACGGCTTTTTGTGTTTTCCAATATACAATTTTTTTTAAAAAAAAATATACACTAACTATTTAGAATTATTCAATTTGTAAGAGAGATGTGTTCCTCCTTCTCTCTAGAACCAAAGGGGAATGGAGCAAAAGGGGCCAACAAGCTGAGGATCAGCAGGGGCAAGGAACCATGGAGATTCGATGCGAATGCAGAATCTTCAAAGGCGGCTTTGGAGAAACAAAAATCAAATTTTATGGGGGCACCTGTGGTAAGGAGCTCGGAGCAGAGGGAGTTTCATCAAGCAAAACACATCCAAGGCAGACAAGCACAATCCCATTATAGGGCCCAAAGGAGCTTTTGCAAAGATAAAGAAAAAGAAAGTCGTTGCACCTTATTCATTGATGGTTTGGACGACAATATGTCATATGACAAAGTCAAGAAAACCTTTTCAAAGTTCGGAAGGACAGCTGGGATTTTTGTGCAGAAAATGAGAAAAAAGCATAGAAGAAGCAAGTTTGGCTTTGTGAGATTCAACGATGTAGCAGATGCAAAAGAGGCCATCCGATTGCTAAATGGATCTAAACTTGGGAACAAAACCATTCACGTGTCCATAGCCAGATATCCTTTCTTTTCTAAGTCCATCGAGGTGAATCGGAAGCACATCAGAAGACACAACAGAGCTCAGACAACTACAAATCAGATATGGAAACAAAAGAGTGAAGCCATCACTGAAAGGAAAACGTCTGAGATGTCTGAAGGATCTTACCAGATGAAAAATGAAGATAAGGAGAGGGTAGGGAGAACAATAGTGGCATCGCTGCGAGGGCTGCAAAGCACTCAACAGGTGGAGGATTTTCTGCGATGTCATAGCTGGTCTCAGATCAAGGTGTCTTCGATGGGGGCTAGGGAAGTTGCAATCGAATTTGGCACTCAAGAAGAGATGTTTCAGTTTCTCAGTAATGAAGGAGAGCTTGGTAACATATTTACAGTTATGAAACCTGCTACATCTTTCGACAAACCCACCAGATACTTCACTTGGATAAGGATTTGGCACACTCCGTTGGGACTGTGGAATAGAGATTTCTTTGCTTTATTGGCAAGTCATGTGGGGGAGTTCGTTTGTGTGGATGAAGCAACAGAAAACCGTGCTAAATTTGATTATGCCAGAATGGTGGTGAGTACACCGACACCTTTCGTCGAAAGAAGGAAAGTGGATATTCAAGTTGAAGACCAAAGCATCACTGTGATGATGGAAGGTGAAGATACGAGAGAGATTGAAGATCAACTGATTCAGGCGATTTGGGGCATGGACAACTCCAGCACAGGAATGAACGATTCGCCTCGGGCCTCAGAGGGGACGGTGGTGGAGGAATCTGAAGACGCAAAAGAGGATGAGAGTGCCTCATCGGAAGTGTTGGAAACAGGGACGCCACCCTGTCAGGAGGTAGGGGTCAACGAAGCTACAAATATGATGTGCAGAGTAGCATCAGAAAGGGTACGGACCAATGAAGACATTTTGGGGGATTTTTTTGAAAATTCAAAGAAGGAGACCTTCAGCAACTGGTGCTTTTTTGAGAATGGACAGATAGTGGTACGAGCAGGGGACAACATTTGCCTCAACTTTGTTTTGACAGGACTGGATGGTCTCTGGAACGGGTTTCCCTCAGATCTTAAGGTAACTTTTGGAGGCGCACGTGATCTGGAGGTGACTTTTAAAGGGTCAAATGTACTCAAGTTGGTGGATAGGGAACAAATTCAAACCGTCAATATCACTGGAGAGAACAGCTGGAGGTGGAAACCATTAGAAAGTCAATTGGGCTGTGAGATGGGCACAAAAGGCCCAAGTACCCGATACACAAACACTTTTATTGGGCCTCTCCTAGTTGGGACTACAATTTTTGTGGACATGTCAAATGAAATTTCCCCACTGTCTCATAACCACAGAGTTGTGGGAGAATCGGAGACCCCAATTACTTCCGCTAAGAAGAGAAGAGGTAGACCCAAGAAAACTTTAAGCTCCAATTTGGTGCCACAGACCTCGAGTGTTGTACCGATTGTGCCTCAATTAGCCAAGAAGAGAGGTAGGAAACCTAAACTCCCATCCATTGGAAATTCTCAATCAGTAGCAGTGTCACCTAGCCAGCCAGAAAGAAGTGGTACTGGAAGATACCTGACGAGGAGCACAAGAGTATGGCTTCTGGGTAAAACTCTTGGGCTGGAGTTTGATGGTCCTGATGAATCTGCCATTTCCTCTCTAGAATCTGATTTAGGTGCGTTCCTTCCAATTGTGGAACCTAATCATGGAGAGAAATTGGATTTCTTGGAATGTCAGGGGATTGGGAAGCGCAGAGAAGAGAAGGGAAGTAAAGGAGGCTGTGAAGAAAGCTCACCCAGAATTAGTACTTATGCAGGAGACAAAGCTTGATTCACAGAAGGAGAAACTGGCCCTTAATTTCGCCAAGGCATTAAACTTTGAGTGTGTGGTGGTCCCGGCGAGAGGTTCTGCAGGTGGACTACTAACAATGTGGAAATCATCTGCTTTTTCCCTAAATCAAGTCCTGAAAGGAGAGAGGTATGTATTCATTGTAGCTAATGACAACACGATCAATGCTACTATGGTGATTGGAAATATATATGGGCCGAACACTGAAGTAGAAAGAGAGGCAATGTTTCTAGAATTAGGAGACATTCTCAGGAATTGGAATTGTGGGTGGGTTTTAGGAGGGGATTTCAATGCTACTCTAAACCTTGAAGACAGGAGTGGAAGGATGGGGGGTTCGGATGCCTCATTCACGAATTTTGTCAATGATTGGAACTCAATTGATCTCCCCTTACAGAATTCAGATTTCACCTGGTTTAGCTCTAGGAATGGAGGGGTGTGGAGCAGAATTGATCGCTGGTTGTTAAATGAAGAATCTTGGTCATCTCTTGAAGAAGCCACCCAACGTGTAGAAAATTGGGGCTTGTCGGACCATAGAGCAGTTGTGTTAGCAATGGGTCAATTTAATTCAGGACCAAAACCGTTCCTGTTTTACAATAATTGGCTACTTGACAAGGAATTTGACAGATTAATTCATGATTGGTGGAATACTACTACTGTACAAGGCTGGTCTGGGTATGTACTACAGAAAAAATTCAAAGAGCTGAAACTGAAAATAAAAGAATGGAAAGGGCACTCTTGCTCTCAGAATGAGGAAAAAATTAAGACCCTTGAAGGGGAACTCCAAAATGTCATGGAAAGGCTTGAGGATGAAGGTATGTCGGAGGAACTGAGAAACAAGAGAAGCCAAGTGATAAGTGGGCTTTGGGAAGGGTATAGAAAAGAAGAGTCCAAATGGCTGCAAAAATCACGAGTCAGGTGGTTGAAGGAGGGCGACAAGAATACATCGTTCTTCCACTTTGTGAGCAAATCCAGAAGAGCTAGAAATCACATTTATAGGCTCAGAGTGAATGATATTGAAACAACTGACCCAACAATAATCAAAGAAGCCATTAGACAACACTTCCAATCTTTCTTTACCCGTGAGGAGGTTTCAAGACCAAAGGTAAAATGTTCAAATCTGGCCAAGCTATCTAATGGGGAAAAAAGATCCTTGGAGGAAGGTTTCACTGAAAATGAGATATGGGACGTGATCAAGAATTGTGATGGCAATAAAGCACCGGGACCCGATGGATTCAACTTCAATTTCTTCAAACATTTTTGGCCATTGATCAAAGGAGATATATGCAAATTCTTTGAGGAATTTCACGCAAATGGAAAACTTGTTAGAGGGTTAAATGCTGCATTCATCTCGTTAATACCAAAAACACCTTGCCCTATTGAAGTTGCTGATTTTAGGCCTATAAGCCTAATAGGAAGTGTCTACAAGCTAGTCTCAAAGGTGCTGGCGGCCAGATTGCAGCGGATAATGCCGAAGATAATCACAGAAAACCAATTTGCCTTTACTCCGGGTCGTCAAATAACTGATTGTATTCTAATCGCTTCGGAGGTGGCTGATTTCTTAAATAAAAGTGAAGGAGGTGGGTATATTCTTAAACTCGATTTCGCCAAAGCTTATGATACAATAGAATGGAGATTCCTATTTGACATACTTGAAGAAATGAACTTTGGGGAGAAATGGATTCTATGGATCAAAAATTGTGTTACAACTGCCTCTCTAGCTGTGTTGGTAAATGGTTCACCATCCATGTTTTTTGACATAGAAAAGGGCTTGAGGCAAGGGGACCCTCTATCCCCTCTCCTATTCAACTTATGTGTGAATGGCTTGTCATGTTTACTGAATCAATTACTGGGCTACTCGGGAACTACCCTCTTTAGTGGAGTCAGAATGGGCAATGCAGAGGCTTTGAACCATCTCCAGTTCGCGGACGACACACAACTTTTCTGTGAAAAAGATGATAAGCAACTTGAACTCCTATGTCATGCTCTCTTTGCTTTTCTGTTTGCTTCGGGGTTGAGACTTAATATGGCAAAATCTGTTCTCATTGGCTGTAACATGGAAGTATCAGAGGTTGAAAGAGTTGCTCAGATTTATGGGTGGACAGTGGGATCTCTACCTATCACCTATCTTGGAGCACCTCTTGGTGGAAACCCGAGAAGATTGGCCTTTTGGGATCCAATGATAGACAAGTTGAGGAAGAAGGGTAGATCATACAATTCTAAATATATATCCCTGAGTGGAAGGTTGACCCTTTTAAAGGCTGCTCTGAATTCTATACTTGTGTATTGGATGAGTCTATTTAAGGCACCGAAAAGCATTATTCTGGAAGTGGAGAAAATATACTGGGCATTTCTATGGGGGAGAGAAGAAAGAGGAAAGAAAATTGTGTGGATCCCGTGGGAACTAGTATGCAAGTCAAGAGACAAAGGGGGTCTTGGATTGGGGCATCTAGCATGAAAAAACAAAGCTCTATTACTGAAGTGGGCTTGGAGGTATGGCTCAGAGTCGAATTGCCTGTGGAGAAGGATCATTGCAGGAAAATATAAGTGGAACAGCAAGATACTTCTTCTACACTCAGTTCTGGAAGAGGGAGGGGTTTTTTCAGCTATCTTGAAAGACATTTGCTCTATTCTAAAGGAAAATTCTTTGTTAGCCCTGGGATTCAAGGATCAATTGCTGTGTGGAATTGGTGATGGGGAGAACACCAGATTCTGGCTAGACATTTGGATTGGAGACAAAACCTTGGCTGCCCAATTCCCTCGTATTTTTGCATTATGTACAAACAAAACAACTTTCATATCTGAAATTGGCATGTTTGTAAGAAACAAATGGCTGTGGGACATTCCATTTAGGAGGGATTTTTTGGGTTGGGAACTGGAAACATACTCTGAATTCAGGCACACTATCAATTCCAGAATCCCAGCAGTCAATGCTAAAGACTACTTAATTTGGTGTGGTAGCGGAAATGGCTATTTCACGGTTAGAAAGCTATGCTCTTGGGTGGATGAAAATGTTCAAGAAGAGGTAAACTTTAAGGTCCCTGAGCAGGTTAGGAAAGCAATCCCACCGAAGGTTTGGTTATTGTGTTGGCAAGCTTGCCATAATAAGGTGGCATCAAAGATGAATCTGTGGAGGAGAGGTGTCATTAATGAAGAGAACAGATTATGCTGTTTATGCAATCTTGGTGAAGAATCTTGTGACCATCTCTTTTTGCTTTGTCCGTTGGTAAGCAGCATATGGTATAGCATAATTAGAAATGAAGGCATATCTTGGTCAATCCCAAATTCATTACTGGCACTTTTTGAAGAATGGAACAATATTACCACAGGATTAGATTCCACAGTTTGGTCCTTCATCCCCTTCTCTCTGGTATGGTCCCTATGGATGGAGAGAAACAACATTATTTTCAGAGGCAGGAGGGTGCAAATGCAAGAGGTGGAAGATTTTTATGCTTTGAGAACAGCTTGGTGGGTAAAAAATGTTTGGAAAAATTGCCCTTTTGATTCTGATCAGATTGCTCTGAACCTGAGAAATATCAAACTACCTGCTTCCCACTCAATCCCTAGACAGATTGCTTGGCTACCACCTGACATTGGGGTGCTGAAATGTAATGTAGACGGTGCATCTAGGGGAAATCCTGGTATCAGTGGGATAGGTGGAGTGATTAGGAATTCTGATAAGAAATTTATGGGATACTTTGCAATGGGAATTGGTTATGGATGGGCCTATGAAGCAGAGGTAAAAGCAATATTACAGGGACTACTATTCTGTCAGCAGTTCCTATTCAGGAATGTCATTTTAGAAAGTGATTCTACAATTGCTATAGGCCCTGGAAGCTGATGAATGAACTGAACCAAATCGACCTATTGATGACTGAGATTAATTGCTTGGGAATTCGTCATACCTACAGAGAAGGTAATATAATTGCAGATTATTTAGCAAACAAGGGCTGTGAAATTCAGGATCCCATATGGGAGCTTGTAGAGGACAGGAGGGGCGCGAATGTGGAAAGCATCTAGTTGTGTCTTTGTTTTACATAGGATTGTTTTCCCTTGTATCCTGGATGTTCCTTTTTGCTTTTGTGGAAGTTGTGTTAGGGCAATGTTGGCTCTAATGCTGCGTTCCTTTCTACCTTGTACTATGATCCTTTTTTTAATATTAATCTTCATCTTTCAAAAAAAAAAAAAATTATTCAATTTGTATATATTTTATTAAAAACAACATTCAATACGATGCTATAACTAATAAAATAGGGTTAGGAATAACAAAGTGAAGTATGCAACTTTAGATGACACTATGTCAGAGAACTATATCATTGTTGATTAAATAACAAAACTACATGCATATGTATACAGTAACAAACACTGAAGTTGTTAAATTCTAGAGTGCAGTCCACAATATAGAGGAGGCAAATCCAAGAAAAGAAAGGTGAGCAATAACAATGATCACAATTCAATAAAAATATCATAAAAATTAATTAATACTCTAAAAATACCTGAGAATGACACGTGGAATTTTTTTATGAGAATTAACGTGAGAATGACACGTCACTAAGAATTAATCTGGTGCTGACACGTCATGCTAGAAGTTATTGTTTTCTAATCTCAACTAGTGCTTTTTACCCGCGCGTTGCACGGGGAATATGTCTATTATATTTGATACATCGATTCATATTTTAAATTATAAATATTTAAGATGCTAAGAATGTAAGAATAATCATAATAAAGATGTAGATATTTAAAGAGCACAAATTTTGAAAAACACAGAAGTTAATAAACTAAAAACTTTAATTTTTGCATATGTGAGGTATAACTGAATTTTGTTTGTGAAGATGTATACTCGTGTTGCATAAAGGGTAATGTTTTTGTGTTTTAGATATATAACAATACATAAATATATAAATATTTTTTAAATTATTAAAAATACACTTAAGTTATAGAAAATGAATTATTTTTTTTTAACTCGTACAAATTTTCATTTTCATGTAAAATGTTTCTCCCCGTGAGATCTCGTAACTCTAATTTGTTAGCACTAATAAATTCAGGTCATAATTTTATAGTACATATGTATTAATATTTTGTATTCCTCTTACTTTTCTTATTATCAAATTATTATAGTTATATACTTATATAAATATACACTCTTAAAATTTTGAAAATAATACTAAAGTTAATTATATTAAATTTATTCTATTAAAATAATATCAATTAATTAGTTTAGAATATAATGATTGTATAAAAAAAAGTATAATGATACTTTTTATATAAAACAAAATCTCACGTAGATAGCATTATAGTACTTTAAAATTAAAACATACAATTGAAAATTATACGCAAATACAAACAACAACCGCTTTTAGGTTTCAGAGCAGACTTAAATGCAAATCATCTTACTCAATGGATTCTCATTTATCAGAGAAACAAAATCTTATAAATTTCATAAATCAATATAGAAGGGGAAATTCTAGTGTTTTTTTACCCGCGCGTTGCACGGGGAATATGTCTATCGTATTTGATACATCAATCAATTATTTGATTATTTAAAATATATTAAACAACATATGAAATAGAAGGGTCTCAAATGCTAAGCAAAGTGGACCAAAAGACTTGTCATCTAAGCCTGATTAAGATCAAGATGAAATCGTTTCACATTCTTCATGAACATGAAAACAATGACACAAATAATAGATATAAGGAATCACCAATAAAGCAAACGATAAACACATATTATGGAAAAAAAAGGATGTGATAGTAACACTAATCAGGATTGTAAAAGATAAATCATAAAGTATGACATCATTTTGTGTTTATACCAAGTCATCCAAGTTTGAGTCAATATTGCAAGGTACCTACAAAATTTATGAAATATATAGGAATTTTTTTTTTGGTTTGTTTGCTCTGTCCTGTTTTCTTTCCGGCACTTTCTAGGTTTTCCTACCTTTCTGTCTTTGGGTTTCTTCTGTTTGGTTTTTGTCTGGCTCGATCTTTGGGTGTACTTTCGGGTTTTTTCCGCCGGTGTTGGTTGGTTTGTATTTCCTGCTTAAGAGTTTGCTCTCAAGCCTTTTGATATTATATATATTTATCTTTCAAAAAAAAAGTTTGACTTTTTTATTAGTAGTTTGTCAACACTACTTTAGTTGCATATAATAATAAAATGTGTAAGAAATATATATTGATTCGTCTACTTAAAATTTGTCTTCTAAAGGAGAAGAGCCGAAATATATAGGGAGTTTATGATCTTTTATAGTATATCAAGTAACAATTTTGTGTCTAAGGGTGATGACTGTCCTATTACCACAACGTGATTCCACCCTTAGTACATTCATTAAAAAATTATTCTTTTTTTAAAAATGGAAGAAATAGCACGTGATTCTTTTTCTAAAAATTCAACGTGTCAATACATTAGATAACAACTGTGATTCTGTTACATATTTAATTTAAAAAAAAGTGATTATTAAACAATAGATGAAATAGAAGAGTCTGAAATGCTAAGGAAAGTGGACAAAAAAGAATCACCAATAAAGTAGATGATAAATACATATTAATCATGGAAAAAAAAAAGAACGTGATAGTAGCACAAATCTGAATTGTGAAAGATAAATCATAAAGCATGACCTCATTTTTTTTATTTCAAGTCATCCATGTTTGAGCCAATATTGCAGGGTGCCTACAAAATTTAAGATATATATATCAGACTTTGTACATACTTGTTTTAATCAATAAAGAATTATTTCATTGTAAGGGAAAATAGAACGAACCTTAAACCGACAATAATATTTTTGCATCAGATGTTCATCAACTTATAAGATGTCATAGACATCATGTTAACAATGAAATAAAGTTAGGTCACTTAGAAGTCAGTTTGTATTAAAAAAACTATTAAGATAAAAAATTAAACTAACCACTCATATGTTCTCAAAAACTTCTTGGTAGACAACATTGCGCTTGGAGTTTGAAACTACCCCTTGTTTATCCCCTAGTGTTTTTTACCCGTGCGTTGCACGGCAAATTGATTGTTGGAGTTGACATTAATAAAAAATATAACAAAATGTGATGAGTATAGAGAAATACGTGTGGTATAGAGTAAATTATATAAGTTGTTTGTATGAGAGCTGTGATAGTAGAGAAAGAATGACGTAGATTCTCTCCCATCGTTGGGTTAAATAGAGAATAAGAGAGGGAATTAGTTTGCCATGAATCGACATTTAAATAAAAATAAAAATATCAAAATATAAAAACAATGATAGGCTTAATAAATTAATAAGATTACTCCCTCCCAATAACCAAAAAACTTAATAAGATTACAATTGGAAAGCTAAAAAAATTGATCAAACTTTGTTCTATGTCTACTCAAAATGAGAAGATTGAAAAAATACATTGGACCCACAAAATCTGCCCCTTTATCTCTCATCCCTTGCCAATCAAACACACTAACTCTTATCTCTCTCTCCTCTATTTCTCTCTTCTCTTTCACTACCATATCAAACAAAGCATTAGAGAACCTAGTTGAATAGTTTAGCAAGGCTATAACAAAATGGCATAGGAGTTCTTGGAAAATAATTTTAAAATTTCTTTAAATTATTTTTCAAATCTTATCCAATATAGCTTTTGTTTGAAAGTAACATATCCACTTCATTAGCATTCTTTGTGTGCAATCACCCTCCTCTCTCTCTGTCTCTCTATTCTCCTGCCTACAACTCATTTCCTTCTTCTAGCTTCTCATACCTTATTTCAAGTAGTGCCTTGATTTCTTTAAGGCATTTGATTCAAATTAGCCTAATTGAACCAACCAAAACACATAAAGAATAAAATTAAAAACAGACACATAAGTAGCTTCAAACCAATACATTAATCTTATGAATCAAATGCTAGACATAAAGAACTTTTAACTAAAAAGATTCATTCTCCTACCTCAGAAATTAAAAGCATTAAGCCACATGTTTTTCCTTCCCAAACTCTATCTCGAGCCTTTAATGTACTTCAACAATTCTTCTCTAATTTTTTTTTGAAATCTCCTGCATTCTTCATTCCTTAGCATAGTCTGAGAAAACAAATCATAATATGTCTTAGATCAAGAAAATCATTTCAACCTACAATATTATATCAAGAAACTAATTTTGGAGCAACACACGTAGGTAGATTGGCGGAACCATCACCTATAACCCGAGTCAAAATAAGATTAGACATAAACAAAACTATGCAAAGAAGGAATTTGAAGAGGAAAAGGGAGAATGCTCACCACTTTTTCCGGCCAGCTCTCCAATTGAGTCATGGAACGTGACAAAGAGGGGAGTCGAAGCCATCATTATAAATTTAGTAAGGAGTAGTAGTAAATCTTCTTTCAAAATATAATTTATTTAAATCTTAGATAATTAGGGAAAATCTTTTAAAATTCAGGTTTCAAGATAAAATAGCACAACATAAGAGAGGCTATCTAACAAATTGACAATAAAAACAAAACAAAATCTTTAAAAAATATTTAATAAAAATACGATAAAAATTCGGATTTTTTTAGAGTATTAATTAATTTAAGATAAAAATAAACAACCTAAATCCTAATTGATTTATACTCTAAAAATAACTCTAAAATAGAATAAAATATTTCCTGTAGAATCACATACAAAGGAGAATCAGAAAACATAAAAAACAAATCAAAATATTGCAAAATTCCATATAGAATATAAAATGGACTCACCATCCATGGCTTCCAAAGAATCTCTTTTGGTGGAATATCTATAAAAAAAAACCTGAAGAAAAGAATTTGAAATTAGCATGGCAAGTGATGAACGAAATTGACCTTGAAGTCAAACATGAGTGAATGAAAGTTAAAGGTAAAGTAAAATAAAATTGAAAAAAACCATAACATATTATGCAAGCAAAGGAAGAAAATAATTTGAAACCTCCATCTGCAACCTTCCCAATCAGTCCAAGGCAGCAAATCGGAGGGATGCGATTGCAAGTCGATGGCAAAGTGGTTCCGTTGAGAGATGAGACGATTTTGTGGGGGTGGTTCCGTTCAGTGGAGAGATGAGATGAAAATTGCATGGAGGAGATGAATTCCATGGAGGAGATAGTGGAGGTAGGCAGGGTTTTAAGAGGGTTTTTGCTGATGGGATGTATTATTGATTTAAATCACTTATCACAGATTTTATATTAAGATAAAATCATGAAATAAACAACATAAATCCTAATCAAATCTAAAATTAAAAAATGTACCAAATAAATATAGATAAAAACTATCAAAATCTAGCAAATCACAATAAAAACTCATAAAATCAGGAATTAATTAAAAATCCGAAAATTCAATAAAAATACCATAAAAAAATAAATAATAATATAAATTAAGATAAAATACAGAAATAAACAACATAAATCCTAATCAAATCTAAAATTTAAAAAATGTACTAAATAAAAATAGATAAAAACTATCAAAATCTAGCAAATCACAATAAAAACTCATAAAATCCGGAATTAATTAAAAATCCGAAAATTCAATAAAAAATACCATAAAAATTAATTAATACTCTAAAAATAAATCAAAAATAAATTAAGATAAAATCAAGAAATAAAAAACCTAAATCCTAATCAAATCTAAAATTTAAAAATGTATTTTTTTATTAAGGAGAAATAAGGTAAGGAAAAATCAGGGCACATGTGGCAAGTGGGGCCAAGGAGAAAGAGCTTACATGTAAAATATTAGGTGAGAATTAATCTAGGAGCGACTCGTCACTAACTTGGCATGTGAGAGCGACACGTCATGCTAGAAGTTGTTCTTTTCTAATATATATAAAATTTAAAAATGTTCTAAATAAATATAGATAAAAACTATCAAAATCTAGCAAATCACATTAAAAACTCATAAAATCCGAAATTAATTAAAAATCCGAAAATTCAATAAAAATACCATAAAAAATAATTAATACTCTAAAAATAAATAATAATATAAATTAAGATAAAATACAAAAAAAACAACATAAACCCTAATCAAATCTAAAATTTAAAAATGTACTAAATAAAAATAGATAAAAACTATCAAAATCTAGCAAATCACAATAAAAACTCATAAAATCCGGAATTAATTAAAAATCCGAAAATTCAATAAAAATACCATAAAAATTAATTAATACTCTAAAAATAAATAAAAAATAAATTAAGTTAAAATCAAGAAATATAAAACCTAAATCCTAATCAAATCTAAAATTTAAAAATGTATTTTTTTATTAAGGAGAAATAAGGTAAGTAAAAATCAAGGCACATGTGGCAAGTGAGGCCAAGGAGAAAGAGCTTACATGTAAAATATTATGTGAGAATTAATCTGGGAGCGACACGTCACTAACTTGGCCTGTGAGAGCGACACGTCATGCTAAAAGTTGTTCTTTTCTAATATATATAGATAGATAGATAGATGAGATGAGATGAGATAAGACTAATAATAAACTAATCTAACAAATAACAATAAAAACAAAACAAAATCTTAAAAAAATATATTTTTATGTAGATACTAATCTAAAATAGAGAAACAAATATAGATAAAAAACTACCAAAATCTAGCAAATCACAATAAAAACTCATAAAATCCTGAATTAATTAAAAATCCGAAAATTCAATAAAAATACCATAAAAATTAATTAATACTCTAAAAATACCTGAGAATGACACGTGAAATTTTTTTTAAGAAAATTAACGTGAGAATGACATGTCACTAAGAATTAATCTGGTGCTGACACGTCATGTTAGAAGTTGTTCTTTTTTAATATATATTGATATTGATATTGATATTGATGATTGATGATTGATATTGATATTGATATTGATATTGATTAGTAACCAAAAAAACTAAAATTATTAATGTACCAATATTTTTATCTACATTATTTTTAATCTTGTCGGCACTGTGTTTGCCCGACTTATGTATATTTTAATCCTTAATTTTATTCAATTAATTGTGTAATTAAAAATCATAAAAAAAGAAAAAAAAGAAAAAAAGAAAATTAAAATGAAAAAATAATAAATTAAATAATTCAGAAAACTCAAAAAATAATAAAATAGTAAAAAACGAAAATAAATGAAAAAATAAAAATTTTAAAAAGGTCATATAAAAAAGATTAAGAATTAAATATAATTAATAGAAGGTTTTGGAACACAATCAACAGTTGATTCTAAAAATTAATATAAAGATTCTAGAAAATAATAAATGTAATTCTAAGAAATGAATAAATCTAATCAGATTTCATCATGAAATACACAGGTGAAATTTTGAAACAACTAACCTAGGAGAACGATTATAAATAAAGGAGGATTGGTGGTGGAAAGACACGTTCAGAAGGAGAGCAACAAGTAGGGGAAGAGAAGGAGCTGTCGTTTGACAAGAAGGTAACCATATTTGCCTTCTCTATTTTCTATTTGTTTTGCTTGTGACATAGTGAATCCATGTTTTAAATGGATGGCAATATAATTTAGTTGTTATAACATAATGGGTCTTGTTTTGAATGAATACATGAAAATTTTAAGCTCCGAATGATAAAAAAACATGATAATTTTAAGCATTCACCTTCGCATGTCCAATGTGTGAAAGTGTTAAATTTCGTTTAAGTAAATTAAATGTCCTTTGATTAATATTTTATGTTTATTTTACTTCCTTCCTATGTAGCCAAAAAAAATTCTTTTGAAACGTGGAAGTTGTTAGAAAATCCAAACGATTCTAGTAAGAACAAATGAGTTTGTTTTTTAATGGGTCTGGGTGTAATAATTATTTGATTTTGCAATGAAAAAGTTTGTTTGTAAAAAATAATTAAATATCTTTATATTCAAATTATCATTGTTATTAACCTTCTTTTCCTTTAATTTGGTTTGGAGTTCATGCATCAAACAATGACTCTTGGTCAGCAATATCTTGAGCTCCGACTGTGTATATATGATTCTCATGGTGTTCAATGTGCAGATACTTAAGCTCCTCATGGGTTGTAATTCTAGCAAAAGTAACTCTGAATCTGATGCAGAACCAACAGGACCCAGCAGGTATGAATTAAAAGGCCGAGAACATGTTTTACAAATTTGACATTATAAGTTCAACCATTGTTCTATTTGACTTCTTCAATTTGGCATGGTATTTTGTAATAAAGCGTCAATTGTTTAAAACTATCCATCAAGTGACTAGTTAATTTCAAGATGGTATTAATTAATATAACAAGATCTATTTGGCGTGACTATTAGATAAACTGTGTTTGATTTTTCGTTAGGTAAAATAAGTTTTGGATAAAATAGACATTGGTGAGTCATTTTGAGGAATTGATTTCAGCCTCAAAATTAATCATGTGAGAAGCTAGAGGTAGTAGCTTTCACGTTGGACATAATCAATTATGAGATCAACTTAATTTCACAACATTATCTTACAAAAGTCACTTTTTCTTAAATGGATTCAATCATAGATTTTGCTTTACTTTCATCTCACTTCAACTTAATTTTGCTGTAGTCAAATTTATCCAAAATCAATTGTGAACACTGCTCCAAACACCGATTCACATACATACATTGGCCAGTAAACCTTATAATATCAACTATATATTCCTGTGATTCTAATGAAAAGTTGTTCAATATTTGCTTAATAGGATTTGTGCTGGCTGCAATACTGAGATTGGGTCTGGCCAGCCATATAAGAGTAGTTTGAATGCATACTGGCATCCCAAATGCTTCCACTGCAGAGCTTGCAACAGAAGAATCACAAAAAATGAGGTGATGCGAGATTATCTATTTCCAAGCCAAATTGCACACGTTCATGCTTGATCATTTCCTCTATTGGCTTGTGTTACTTATACATGTTTATCCTTTGCTTTGTAGTTCGTAACATGTGGAAGAAACCATTTCCATAAAACATGCTATGTGAATGACCACCATTCAACTTGTGATGTTTGCAAGGACTATGTAAGTATTTCACCTCAATTACCTTACATTCTTATTACCAAATTGCAATAGTGGTTTGTTTGATTTCCCTTTCCTATGTAAAACTGGAAGGAAGTATTCTATCATAATCACCTTCAATTATTCAGATTGTGCTATATATTTATCTTCTGTATTACAATATAGTCAATGAGAATTAGATTATCCTCTCATTGAAAAATCTCTATTTTCTCTGTTGAACTTCTGCAGAACTAAACTTCATGGAACAACTGCATCTGCTCCAGAAACCGAGAACATAATTTACAGGGATCAAGCTATTTAGTTTCTATATTTATTTATGGCTTTTTATTAGGAATTATTTATTGTTATTTAGGGATTCTCGTTTATCTTTTTTCATTTGAGTAGTATTGTAACAGCTGATAAGGGTATTTGTGGTTTCATTAGACGAATAAATTTCATTTTAAGCATAATGGAAGCTTGTGACTATTATACATGCGATTGAGTTTTCTTCTATAAATAATTATCTAATATTTGAGTTAGAAGAACACGCTAGCCTAGAATAGTAATCTATACTTGGACTGTTCTACATCAATTATATTTATATATCTTTACCACAGTTTTTTTATGACAAGCAAAAATATATCATTACGAACCTAAACGTACAACTTCCGGTTTTGAGAGGTATATCTTAGCAAGATGTTATACCTCTCAAAACCGGAAGCTAAGATATGGAAGCTAGCAGGCCATTCATTGGAAAGGAGAAGTGAAGGAAAGATAAAAACTGATCAAGAAAATTGGAAAGTCCCACTGTTGCATGTCTCTGCAACAAGCTTCAACACTTTTGTGGGAACATGATCAGCCACAAACTCAGCAACACCACATATCACCTTCATCCTCCAACACCAAAACCCCCACCATTTGTGGGACTTGCCCAGCCTTTTTGTTTGTTTTTTTGCAGTATGTGTTAAAGTATATCCAGCCCATATAGTTCTATCTGCATCTTTTCTTCTATAGTTTTTTATTTAATTTATTTTTATATAATCTTAGAATCATGAAAACAAAAAAGAAAATTGTTCAAGGTAGCAAAATCAACTTCTCTGTAATCACTAATTATTGATTCAAGATAGCTTGTGCAATATGCTCCAGTTTTAATTATAAAAAAATTGAAAACACCTTGATGAGAAAAGCATAAATAAAATGCACAAGTTTTTAAATAAAAAATTTATGATAACGGAGTAGGAATATTTTTTTTCTTAAAGCAAAAGGATATAATATGGGTAAATAGCCAACTTGGTCCCTGAATGTGTCAGCCGCCTTCATATTGGTCCCTAAACTTTGAAAATGTCTCACACGGTCCCTGAATGTGACAAAACTCCTTCACGTTAGTCCCTGGGTTAAAAAACGTTGACGGACGTTAACGAAAATGCTGAGTTGTCACATTAAACGCCACTTAGATATCAATTTAGTCCCTAATGTTATCAACCTAATGTCAATTTAGTCCCAAACAGTTGAAAAGTCAACTTCTTTTCTCTATGTCACCTTTTCTTTCTCTCTCGGACTCTCCCCCACTCATCTCTCTCTTCCACCACCACCACAACACCCTTCTCCCACCCCCCTCTCTCTCCACCACCACCCTTCTCCTCACCCACCAACACCTCCACCACCCTTTTCCTCCTCCAACCTCCCTCCCCCAACACCACCACCACCAGCACTCTTCTCTCACTCCTCTCCTCCTCCCAAGTAGATAAACCTATAAAAAATTATTGACTTCTTCTTCTTCTTCACTTTCCATCGCCATCTCTTCCTCCCATCTCCATCTCCATCTCTTCTTCTTCTTCTTCACTCTCCCCACACTCACCAATCACCACCACCACCATGATGACAACCCGCTTCCCAAACATCAAACCTCTCCCCATTTTCCTCTCCCTCTTCTTCCTCACCGTTCACTCCCAACCAACCTCACCAGACGCCGCCGCATTGCTCACCCTCCAAACATCCCTCGACCCGTCGGAGTCTCTCGGGTGGTCTGGCCCGGACCCATATACATGGACCTGCGTCGTCTGCTCCGAGGAAAAACAGGTCACCCGATCCAAATCGGTTGCTAGAGCCTCCATGGAACCCTCCCAAACAGCACCACTCTCCAAACCCTAACCGAGCTTGAATGCTTGGAGATCTAGTTGAACAACATCTCAGGTCCTCTTCCTAGCCTCAACGGGTTGAGCTCCCTGCAAGTCCTCATTCTCCGCAACAACCGCTTCACTTCCATCCCCAAGGATTTCTTCGGCGGTCTCATGGAGCTTCAGTCTGTGGAGATCGGCAACAACCCCTTCCAATGGTGGGAGATTCCAGAGAGCCTCCGTGACTCGTCATCGCTGCAAAACTTCTCCGCCAACTCCGCCAACATCACCGGGAATTTCCCAGATTTCCTGGCCTGACCCACTTGCATTTAGCCTTCAATGGTCTTGAAGGTGTGTTGCCTTCGAGCTTTGCTTCATTGCAGCTCCCTGATGTTTTAGCAGAACATGACTTCGCTGACCCAGGTGTGGCTGCTCCTTGGAGGATTTGAGCTTGACCAATAACCTGTTTCAGGGGACCGGAACCCAAAGGGGTGAAGGGAGAGATGGGTGAGGGGAGAGAACTTTGAATTTTTCAACGGTGGGAACTATACTGACGGTGGAAAGAATGTCCAAGTGGCACTTAACGTGACAACTCAGTATTTCTGTTAACATCCGTCAACTTTTTTTAGCCCAGGGACTAACGTGAAGAGGTTTTGCCACATTCAGAGATCGCGAGAGGCATTTTAGAAGTTTAGGGACCAATATGAAGGCGGCTGGCACATTCAGGGACCAAGTTGGCTATTTACCCGATATAATATATATGAATAGAAAGTGTTGAGAAACAACCTCTCTCAACATGGGTAAAGTAACCTAGTAGCATAAAGCTGGCAAAAACTTTGCCACTATAGCCAAGCTCGTTTATAGTCAAATTTGTGAATGTTATTTTTCTTAATAAAAAACAAAAAAAACAAATAATTATAAATGATTAAAATTTGCTAGGGGTAAAACAAAAGGTTAGAAAGCTAACATAATTTGCATAATTAATTAGGGGTGACCGTTTTATAAACGAGCGTTGTAGGATTCCCGTATTTTTCTTATGTGTAATAGACTCTCATATCCTGATCTGCTTTCAAAGACCTTTCTCCTTTGTGGGTTTTCGAATGTTATCCATGTAAATAAATATTGTTGGCGACTCTTCTGCTTTTACGCTTCTTATGCGTCGTCCCCCCGCAACCCAAGTTGCGACACTGGTTTGTTTGTGAATGGGGCAATACATTGCTTCTCTTCCCTTGTTGAAGTGTTTGAGCTTTCTTCGGATGACAATGGTTGTTGGTCTGTCTTGTGAAGTGGGTGTTCAGGGCCTAGGTGTCGGGCCTAAAGCAGCTATTAGTTTTCCTAAGCGGCGAGACCGACCTAAAAAGTTTGACGGAGGGCCTTGTGTTAGTGGCTTGGTCGTTGATACAGGGGAAGGTTGTGACACCCCGATTTCGGTGGCGTCACTTTAGTAACCAAAATAAACTTAATGCGGAAAACGTAAATAATTTTTTTTTTATGACAACTAAGACTGAAATAAATAAAACCCAAATGCGAAAGGTAACAGAACTAATACACAATACATATAACATTCCCCGCTGTAAGTAGCGACCTCGTCACGAGTAACCTCCAGTGACGGAATGTAGAAAAATGTAACGCCCGTAGGCAAAATGTACAATCCCCTAAGTGATAGGTCAAGTGTCAGCAACACAAGCCCTCAAAAATAAGAATAAGTCAGAGCTAGGACACTAACACCCAACCTTAATAGACTCTAATCACCCATCCCCCATACTTCCATCATCGACTCCCATCTGGTCATGCATGAAGTCCGGGTCCACGTCGAAGGCTCAATAGTAGTCATTTCGCTCCGGGTCTTCCCCGAATGACGAAGAATCCATGGACGACATCTGACAAAAAGGGCATACATAGCCCCCCAAACACAGGTAGCACGTGCAAGGGTCAACTTACGGAATATAGGATAGAGAATACAAGACACCAGATAAAGTATAAGGGGTATATATATATATATGTTGTCTACATACATATAAGTTCTGCATTGTCTACCCTAAGGTTTAAACATAGCATGTTATCAAATCTCTAGTACAATTCCATCATCAAAGCACATAACGATATCTATCAACATCTACTCATCAAAACACATAACGATGTTTATCAACATCAACTCATCAAAACACATAACGATGTTTATCAACATCAACTCATCAAAACACATAACGATACAATTAGAGTGCATGATATGTCAATGCAACGTCACTCTTGACGGTTCCAGAAAGAATAGGTTGGGCACGTTTGAGTTGGTCCTAACACTGGCATTGTGTCGACCATAACCCCGGAGTGTCACTTACAACCTTGACATAGCCGGATCAGTCCTAACCCTGCGGGTCAACTTTTCCCTCCGCTATGCCCGACAATCAACAGGTCGATCCTAACCTCACGGTCGATCATATCCCCCGTCGATGTCCGAATTACCCGAAGGTATAAACTGTACCCGAAGGTATAAACTGTACCCGAAGGTATAAACTGTACCCGAAGGCATAAACTGTACCCGAAGGTATAAACTGTACCCGAAGGTATAAACTGTACCCGAAGGCATAAACGGTATCTCATGATGATCTCCAAATCATCCGACTCATCTCTATCCGATGGTCAACACTGCTCAACGAGCAAAGAGCATCAACATGCTCGGAAACTACCCGTTTCCCGGCTCATCTCTCAGATAGCCCAACAACACAACTGCTCCCAGAGCACAAGAGTATCGACATACTCAAAACCCCTCAATATCTCAACACTTGGATCCGACGACACTTCTCGTTTTCCAAAACTAAGATTCGACTCCTAAGCTTCCTTCGAGATTATTATCATTACTTAAAGATTTAGAGGTTGTTAAAGGTCTTATGAGTTTTCTTCACAAAATAATATCCTTTTAGCCTTATCGCAATTCTTATAAGTTCTCGGGATCTCCAAATCCCCAAATGACTCCAGAGAATGTCTCGATCCATAAAACACCATAACAAGGCCCGAATCTCATTCGTCCTATCAAACTTTCCCCAAAACTCTCAAAATAAAATCGGCATGACCTGCCCGCTATTCTCACTATTCAGAAACTCAGATTTCATTGCTAAAGCATAAATAACTCAGCACCATCAATCAACATGTCATATATCAACATAATAAGCAATAACCACATAGCACTTAGCATATAAGGCATGCACCACACATCCTAGATTACCCACATAGCACATAGCATATAATTCAATCTCAAAAACAGTCAGTAGATGAATCATCTACATTGTCAGCCGAAGCCTCAGAAAACATTTTCCCAATCATACACAAACAAGTGCATAAACAGTAAATCAAGTCGAATGCGTCGACACCTAAAGCATTAGCTAGTAAGGTAAGTTGCCCTTACCTCTAGTTATTCCAGCGTTCTCCTCAAACGTTCCTTCACAATGAGCTCCTTGATCTTCAGGAAATTCTTCAAAAGAACCTTTAAAGTAAAACCACAGAATTCTATCAAAATCTATCGGAAACTAAGCTATCAATGCTCACTAAGGTTACACGAAGTAGTTCATACTCCGAGGTACGATAATCTAGCGCGAAAGGACAAGTTTTCGGAAAAGGAATTTTCCCCCTCCTCCCCTATAGGGCTCGGCCACTTTTCACAATTGTGGGGCTCGATTTTTCTTCGATCAAACTTGGTTCCTATGCTTTCATTAGCCGTAACTAAGGGTATTCTGAACTCGGAAAAATTATCGGATAAAAAACTGTCGCAGGGGTATTTTGGTCATGATTTTTAACTTAGAAATTTCAAAACTGAAATCCCAAAAACCAAATTTTGCAGGGACGTTACTAACGACGTTTATGACAACTAATCCTACTAACACTAAGCTAAGGCGATAGTTTTTAGCCTAAAGGTTGAAGCTTTACCTCAAAAACTCCAAAAATGGGTATTTAAGGCTAAAATTGATTCCGGCGGAATTCCGGCGACATAACGGAAAATCTAATCCGGCAGAAGTGATCTTGGGCACATATAGAAGAGGTTTAGAATCAGAAATGAAAGATTCAGGATAGTTTTGCAAAAACCCATAAACTATCCACTCAGAAAACTCTACAGAAAAGTTATGGAAAAAGCGATCAGAGGTAAGGATTAGCGACTATACCTCGAAGCCTTGAAGCAGCAACTGATTAATCGACGATCAAGCAAGAGATGAAGAAAAACTCTTCTTCCTTCCTCTTCAATGGAGCTCGCGGGTTTGGGAGAGAAATGGAGGAGTTCTTGTAAATTTTCTCACCTTTCTTGCTATATGTAGAAGATGGAAATTCGCGGCGAAATGAAAGTTTCGCGAATCTGATTTTTCCGGCGTCATTCTTCATGAATTCTAAGATATGTTTTGGCGAAAGAATTCCAAAACTAAAATGAGGTCTCCTTATATTTTTGGCAACAAATGCATAGTCGGTGTAAAACTATTTTACCCGATAAGTTGCTTTTTGCACCGAATGTCGGAATAGAAAACTTCCTTCGGAAGAAAGATTGAAATCATCAAGAGAAATGGGTGTACGCGTGTGGAATATTCATTTGAAGCTCTGAATAGATAAAGTCTTCATTGTCGAGAAATTCTAGGGTTTTGAAATACCAGGGATCCGGTTTCAGCAAACTTCCGATGATTGGAATCGGACGTTCGTAGATCCTAGAGTTTCGCCTCGAAACGATTTTGATATATGGAAAAAGAGAAGTTCTAACATTTCTCTGAAGATTTTTGGAATTAACTTCCGTCGTGCCTAAAAGTGAAAATTAGCTATATACTAGGGTTTCTGACCTAGGTTTAAGCGTAAAACGTTCGTGCTATAACTTTTATCGATCATAATGCAATCCTTGAACTTTTCCTGAACTTTCTCCTTCATAAATATATTTCATTTAATAAACTTTCGTTCAGGTTTCCCTTCACATTACATCAAGCCTAATCGTAAATGGAAATCTCTTCCACTTATTCTAAGCTTAAAATCTTGGGTCTTACAAAGGTGATGTTAGAGATCGTAGCTCTTAGTGATGTCTTCTCGCTCTCGCGGGCGGGAAGGTGAAATTTTCAGTTGTAGAGGTGGAGCCTGAGGTTAGTTCTTCTTCAGGTCTTGGGGTGGATGTTGTGGGTCCTTGTGTAATCAATTGGTGCTCCTAATGTTATGACTAGAGCGAGGTCAGTTTTGGTCATAAGGAAACATATGGGTTTGGCTTATAATTGCTCTGACGAGGTTAGCCTCTATGACATTGCTGATAACATTAGGCCTCGTAAGGTTAGGCACAATTGATTGGCTGGATTCTTTGGCCTTGTTTCTAGATCCTTTGTCTGGATTCAATGAATTTTGATTGAATCGTTTTTTTGGTTTCACCTAAAATCGGTCAAAACCTAACCGCAAACACCCCTAATCAAAATCCTATGAATTGTATCAAGCTTTATTGGTATCAAATAATGGCTTCTTGATTCCAGGATAATCACATTTAAGGGTCACGTTCTATAGCCTATTTTATTTTATATCTCTTTGTTAAATTAAATAATTGAAAAATCTGGCATGGATTTGGATTCTTTGTTTCCCTTGTTAAGTTTATAACCCGTAGATATTTTTCCTTTTTATAAAAGTTTTAACTGCCGTCACTATTTTTGTTGATTCTCAACAAAATCTTTGGCTTGGCCAAAAAAATGTGACTTATATATTGTTGTCTTGTCTTTTTGAGTATTAGTAACCCCAAACAAAATTATTAATATACCAATATTTTGACCTACATTGGATTCAAAAAAAATATTTTTATCTACATTATTTTTAATCTTGTCGCCACTCAATTTTGCCCAACTTGTTTATATTTTAATCTTTAATTTTACTCAATTAAATGTTTAGTTAAAAATCATAAAAAATTAAAAAGAAGAAAATTAAAATGGAAAAATAATAAATTTAACAAATCAGAAAACTCAAAAAATATAAAATAGTGAAAAACGAAAATAAATGAAAAAATAAAACTTTAAGAAAGGTGATGTATATAATTTCAAAATTAAATAAAATTATAAGGTTTTGGAACATAATCAGGAGATGATCTAATAAATAATTGAAAATTCTAGACAATAATTGAAGATAATTCCAAAAAATAAATACATCATATCAGATTTAATAATAAAATTCAAAGATCATATTGAAATTAGGAAACAACTAACCCTAGGAAAACAATTATAAATAAAGAAGGATTGGTGGTGGTAAAGACACATTCAAAAGAAGAGCAACAAGTAGAGGAAGTGAAGGAGCATCCGTCAGACAACAATCTATTTTAGCATCATCCAGGTAACCAAACCATATGTGCCTTCTCTGCTTGTTTTGCTTGTGACATAGTGAACCTTTAATTGAAATTAAAATTTCTTTTGAAAACCATGTGGAAGATGTTAGAAAATCCAAGAACAAATTGGTTTGATTTTTAATATCACATGCAACATATAAACTCTAATTCTATCCGTTTTCTACCATTCTTTCCTTACTTCGTCACCATCTTTTCACTGACCATCTTCCTTTATCATTCATTCTCTGTTTCCCAACTTGTCTTTTCTTTCCCTCAAACAGAATCAAATCAAGATTAATATCTACTATACTTAAATTGGGCTCTGTCTTTTCTTCTTTCAAACCCAGGATTGAACCAAATTAACGTGGTGCTGCATTCACTCTTAGGCCACGTTTTTTTATGGAAGGCATTAATTATATTATTTAATCAAGAAATAATAAAAGCAAAGTGGTAAATTAAAAAACAAATAAAGGGTCTGGGTGTAAACAAGTTGGTTGAGTGGTACAATACTCCATAGATCATATATGCAAACATATAGTTCCATTCATGTTAAGGGTTATAATAAAATATTACAATTAATTTTAGTTATAGATGAGGTGATACTAGCATCAAACGATGACTCTTATTCTACAATATCTCGAGCTTTGACTGTGTATGCTTCTAATGGTGTTTAATGTGCAGATATTTAAGCTCTTATGGGTTGTAATTCTAGCAAAAGTAACTCTGAATCTGATGCAGAAGCAACAGGACCCAACAGGTATGAATTAATAGACGAAGGACCAAGTTTTACCAATTAATTGGACATTATAAGTTCAACAATTTTTTTACGTGACTACTGATCAATTGGCATGCGCAATATTTTTAATACAAATCCATAAAGTCAATAGTTAATTTGAAGTTTGTATTAATTAATTAATAGTATAACAAGATCTATTTGGTCTTACTACTAGATAAACATTATGTGTTCGGTTCTTCGGTAGGTAGCTAGCCTCTTAATCAATTTTGATTTGGTAAAATAAGTTTTAATTTGGATAAAAAAGACATTGGTGAGTCATCTTGAAGAATTGGTTTCAGCCTCAAAATTAATCATGTGAGAAGGTAGAGATAATAGCTTTCACGTTGGACATAATCAATTATGAGATCAACTTAATTTCACAACAATATCTTACAAAAGTCACTTTTTCATAAATGTATTCAAACGTAGATTTTTCTTTTCTTTCAACTCACTTCAACTTAACTTTGCAGTAATCAAATTTATCCAAAATTAATTGTGACAACAATTATCCAAACACACATTCACATACATACATTGCCCGATACTGATGTGTTCTTGTGATTCTAATGAAAAGTTGTTCAATATTTGCTTAATAGGATTTGTGCTGGCTGCAATACTGAGATTGGGTCTGGCCAGCCGTATAAGAGTAGTTTGAATGCGTACTGGCATCCCAAATGCTTCCACTGCAGAGCTTGCAATAGGAGAATAAAAAAAATGAGGTGATGCAAGGTTATCTATTTGCCAGCTAAATTGCACATGTTCATGCTTGATTATTTCCCCTAATAGTGTGTGTTACTTATACGTGTTTATCCTTTGCTTTGTAGTTCGTAACATGTGGAAGAAACCATTTCCAAAAAACATGCTATGTGAATGACCACCATTCAACTTGTGATGTTTGCAATGACTATGTAAGTATTTCACCTCAATTACCTTACATTCTTATACCAAATTGCAATAGTGGTTTGTTTGATTTCCCTTTCCTATGTAAAACTGGAAGAGTAACACAAACATTCTATCATAATCATCTTTAATTATTCAGATTGTGCTATATATTTATCTTGTGTATTACAATTTAGTCAATGAGAATTAGATTATCCTCTCATGAAAAAATCTCTATTTTCTCTGTTGAACTTCTGCAGAACTAAACTTCATCACCGGAAACAACTGCATCTTGATTTGCTTCTGCTCCAGAAACCGAGAACATAATTTACAGGGATCAAGCTATTTAGTTTCTATATTTATTTATGGCTTTTTATTAGGAATTATTTATTGTTATTTAGGGATTCTCGTTTATCTTTTTTCATTTGAGTAGTATTGTAACAGCTGATAAGGGTATTTGTGGTTTCATTAGACCTATAAATTTTATTTTAAGCATAATGGAAGCTTGTGACCATTATATATATGCGATTGTACTGCCATATTTCCTCCATGTGTTTGTTTTACGCCTTTGGGTTTAGACTTCGTGTAGCAATTTTGAGTGTGTGCGAAAACTAGGACTTTTGCTCAGTTTTGAACCGAGACTTTGTTCACACTGTATTTCCCGTAAGATCAAGTGTGGCCTTGCCAGTTTTGTCCTGGCGAGGACTTATGACTACTCGGGACCCAATGGCCATGTGGGTTGCCCGAGACTAAGCCTAGCTTTGGGTTCTCGTCCATATTTCGGGGAGGCTTTTGGGATAAGTTGTAAGATCAAGTTTTGATCATGTAGTACAACTCCATGTTTTGATGATTACAATTTAACTATTGTGTATGAACAATTATGGTACTCTAACGTTGTTTTCTGAGTGTTTAAATGACAGGCTCTGACTCTGATCTAATTACACATAAATTAGAAGCACTAAGCTCAAAGAGTAACCTACGCAACGCTTTCGCACTCTCTATGTTCAATCTGAACAGTAGAATAAGCTTCAGAAGATCTGAAGATAGTAAAGCTCTAATATGGATTCAGATCACTTGAAGTTCTGAAGACCAGACGTTCTGAAGATCCAGACGCTCTGAAGATCCAGAAGCTCTGAAGGTTCAAAAGCTCTGAAGGTCCAGTGGCTCTGAAGGTCTAGAAGTTCTGAAGGTCCAGAAGCTGAGAAGTGAAGACTCTGAAGTCCAAGAGTAAGCTGGCTCTGAAGACCAAGTACTTCTCCTCTGAGTCCAGAAGCAGAAGTTACAAAGGTAAGAGGATCCAAGCTTCCCTCTAACTCTGATCACCAAGCTTCACAAGTTCCAACATGAAGCGTCGCTCTGATCAGAAGTCAACTAGGATAAAGGTCATGTCACTATCCAAAGTACAAAAGCAATTGTACTATCCTGACGACCTTACCTAATGTGCTCAGCCACAACAGAACCTTGAAATCCCAGATCAGCCCTCCAACGGTAGCATTCCATGCAACATCCAAACCCTAATCCTTGGAGTATATAAAGAGGCTGAAGATTGAAAGATGCCGCCTAAGAAACCTTGTTCAAGCTCAAGCAATATTCAAATATTATCTTAGCAATCTTTCTTCAAACTAATTTTACTATGTTTACTTTAGCTTTCTGAGAAGCAATTCTTTGTAAACCCAAACTCTTAAACAGTTGTTTATTTTTTCCTTAAGGAGACCAAGGTTGGTTAGATCCTTGAGAAGACTAAGAGAGTGAATCTTAGTGATAGCTAAGTCAGTGTTTTGTTAGTCACTTTGCAGGTTGCAAGTGCAGTTGTAACAAACTCTGATTAATGGATTGCCTTCATTCTAAGAAGGAAGAAATCACCTTAAAGAGTGGACTGGATTAGCTTGAGGGATTTATCAAGTGAACCAGGATAAAATCATTGTGTGCTTTCCTCAACTCTTATCTTAGCACTTTTATCCTTTGTGTTTGAAGAGATTTGTTAAAATCTCAAGTGGGAAAAGTTTTAGTTTTAAAACGCTATTCAAACCCCCCTTTCTATCGTTTTTCATACCTTCAATTGGTATCAGAGCGCAAGTTCTGATTACCACACCTAACAGTGTTCAGTGATCCGGGCCGGTGTGAAAAACTGAGATGGCTACCACCAGTGAAGCGCAAAAAGATGTTTACAGTGCAAAGCCTCCTATGTTTGATGGTCAAAGGTTTGAGTACTGGAAAGACAGAATCGAAAGCTTTTTTCTGGGCTTTGATGCAGATCTCTGGGATATTATAGTGGATGGCTACGAGCGTCCAATTGATGTTTATGGCAAGAAGATCTCCAGATTAGAGATGTCTGCTGAGCAGAAGAAGCTTTACTCACTGCATCACAAAGCTAGAACTATTCTTCTTAGTGCTATTTCTTATGAAGAATACCAAAAGATAACAGATCGTGAGTATGCTAAGGGTATCTTTGATTCCTTGAAGATGACCCATGAAGGAAACAAGAAGGTGAAAGAGTCAAAGGCATTGTCTTTGATCAGGAAGTATGAATCCTTCCAAATGGAATCTAGTGAGTCCATTGAAGACATGTTTTCCAGATTTCAGTTGCTCATTGCTAGAATAAGACCCCTCAACAAAAGTTACACCACTGCTGATCATGTCATGAGGATTCTTAGAGGTCTTCCAGAAAGCTGGATGCCTTTGATAACTTCCTTGGAGCTCACAAGAGATGTTGAGCAAATGAGTTTGGAAGAACTCATAAGCATACTGAAGTGTCATGAACTGAAGCGTGTTGAACATCAGGATCAGAAGAAGAAGTCTATAGCCTTGAAATCCAAATCTGAAAAGGCTAAAGCTCTCCAAGCAGAAGCAGAAGAATCTGAAGAAACCTCTGAAGATTCTGATGAAGATGAGCTAACCCTGATCTCCAGAAGGTTCAACCGCATCTGGAAGCACAGGCAGAGCAAATACAAAGGCTCTGGAAAGGCTAAAGGAAAGCATGAATCCTCATTCGGTCAGAAGAAGTCTTCATCAAAGGAAGTCACATGTTTTGAATGCAAGGAACTAGGGCACTACAAGAGTGATTGTCCAAAGCTGAAAAAGGACAAGAAGCCAAAGAAGCATTTCAAAGCTAAGAAAGGTCTCATGGTGACTTTTGATGAATCAGAGTCAGAGGATGTTGACTCTGATGAAGAAGTTATTGAAGGACTCATGGCTATTGTCAAGGACAAGCAAGCAGAGTCAAAAGAAGCAACTAACTCTGAATCTGCATCAGAGGAAGATCCAAACTCTGACGATGAAAATGAGGTATTTGAAGGTATGAAAAACGGTAGAAAGGGGGGGGGGGTTTGAATAACGTTTTCAAGATAAAACTTCCACCTTAAAGATTTTAACAAATCTTTTCGAGAACTAAGTGCTAAAGATAAGAGATAGAAAAGCACACAAGGATTTTTATCCTGGTTCACTTGATAAATCCCTCAAGCTAATCCAGTCCACCCGTTAAGGTGATTTCTTCCTTCTTAGAATGAAGGCAATCCACTAATCAGGTATGTGTTACAACTGCACTTGAAACCTACAAGTGACTAACAATACACTGACTTAGCTCACACTAAGATTCACTCTCTTAGTCTTCTCTAGGATCCGATCAACCTTGATCTCCTAAAGGCAAACTATACAACTGTATATGAAGTTCTTGTTTACAAAGAAAGTGCTTCTAAAAAGCTTATAGTAAACACAATGAAATTCAAGATGAAAGAAAGCTTAGAAGGATTTGAATATTTCTTGCGCGTGTGTAAATGCTTCTAGCCGCTTCTTTCAATCTTCAACCTCTATTTATACTCCAAGGATTAGGGTTGAACGTTGCATGGAAATGCTACCGTTGGAGGGCAGTTCTGGAAATTCCAGCTTCTCATGTGGCTGAGGATGTTAGGTGGGTCGTCAAGATAGTACACTTTGCTTTTGTACTTTGGATAGTAACTTGACCTTAACCTCGTAGACTTCTGATCAGAGGAGCGCTTCATGTTGGAACTTGTGAAGCTGATTGATCAGAGTCAGAGGGAAGCTTGGATCCTCTGACCGTTGTACCTTCTGATCTTCACTTCAGAGGATCAGTACATGGTCTTCATAGCCAGTTGCTTCTGGACTTCAGAGTCTTCACTCTTCAGAGTCTGGATCGTCAGAGTCTTCTTCACCATCAGAGCTTCTGAGCCTTCAGAGTCTCTTGGTTGTCAGATCTTCTGGATCATCAGAGCTTCAAGTGAGCTGAGTCCTTATCAGAGCTTGATTTACTTCAGATCTTCTGAAGCTTTTCCACTGTTCAGACTGAACATGGAGAATGCGAAAGCGATGCTTGGGTCACTCTTTAAGCACAGTGCTTCTGATTTGTGTGAGATGAAATAGAGGTCAGAGCCTGTAAATAACACACTCAGAAAAACACGTTAGAGTACCACAATTGTTCATATCAAAAAGTTAACTTGTAATCATCAAAACATAGAGTTGTACTACTAGATCAAAACTTGATCTTACAGTATTCGCTTCTTTCTCAACCTCTGAACTTAAATGTGCTTTGTCTGAAATCATGGATAAATATAACTCTCTCTTGACTAAGCATAAAAGGTTGAAAAAGGATTTCTCTGCTGTTTCTAAGACTTCTACTGAACATGAGAAAATTATTTCTGAGTTGAATGAAAATAATCATACTTTAGTAAACTCTAACTCTATGCTCAAAAACCAGATTGTTAAGTTAGAAGAAGTTGTTGCTTGTGATGCCTCTGATATAAAGAATGAATCTAAATATGAAAAATCTTTTCAAAGATTCCTAGCTAAAAGCGTAGATAGAAGCTTGATGGCTTCAATGATCTATGGCGTAAGCAGAAATGGAATGTATGGCATTGGCTATTCCAGACCCAGTAGAAATGAGCTTCCTATGCCTAAGGCTAAACCTCTGTATGAACATTTTGTACCCTCTGGTACTATATTGCCTGAACCATTGTCTGTTAAAGTTGCTGACCCCCCTCTCAAAAAGGGAACTTTCTCTATGTCTAAATATCATGCTCAAATTCCTTTACATTATCATGTGGAGAAACCCAAGGTTGTCAGAACCTCTGGGGTAACTAACAAGAAAGGACCCAGAAAATGAGTACCTAAGGATAAGATTATCTATGTTGCAGATATCCTTGATCGCTCCACTGAAACGCCAATCATGGTATCTGGACAGTGGATGCTCGCGTCACATGACGGGAGAAAGACGTATGTTCCAAGAGCTAAAACTTAAGCCTGGAGGCGAAGTTGGCTTTGGTGGCAACGAGAAGGGTAAAATTGTTGGTTCTGGTACTATTGGTGTTGATAATAGTCCATGCATTGATAATGTTATATTGGTAGATGGTTTAACTCACAACTTATTGTCAATAAGTCAATTAGCTGACAAGGGTTATGATGTTATTTTCAATCAAAAGTCTTGTAGGGTTGTAAGTCAGATCGATGGCTCTGTTCTGTTTAACAGCAAGAGGAGGAATAACACTTCTAAGATCAGATTATCTGAGTTGAAAACTCATAATGTAAAGTGCATTCTTTCTGTTAATGAGGAGCAATGGGTATGACGTAGACGGTTAGGGCATGCAAGTATGAGAAAGATTTCTCAGCTGAGTAAGCTTGACCTTGTCAGGGGCTTACCCACTCTGAAGTTCTCTTCAGACGCTCTTTGTGAAGCATGTCAGAAAGGCAAATTTACAAAAGTCTCGTTTAAGGCAAAGAATGTTGTTTCCACCTCAAGGCCGTTGGAACTTCTGCATATCGACCTTTTTGGACCAGTGAAAACTGAGTTTATAGGTGGCAAGAGATATGGGATGGTCATTGTTGACGACTATAGCCGCTGGACATGGGTAAAATTTCTATTCCGCAAGGATGAGTCTCATTCTGTGTTCTCTACCTTTATTGCCCAAGTGCAAAACGAGAAAGCTTGCAGGATTGTGCGTGTCAGAAGTGATCATGGAGGAGAGTTTGAGAATGACAAGTTTGAGAGTCTGTTTGATTCCTATGGAATTGCACATGATTTCTCTTGTCCTAGAACTCCTCAACAGAATGGTGTTGTTTTTTTTTGAAAACAAAAGATATATATATATATAAAATGTCGATAGTTTGAGAGGAAGAATAGAACTCTTCAAGAGATGGCTAGGACCATGCTTCAAGAAACTGACATGGCAAAGCACTTATGGGCTGAGGAAGTAAACACGGCATGTTACATTCAGAACAGGATCTCTATCAGACCCATTCTGAATAAGACTCCTTATGAATTGTGGAAGAATATAAAGCCCAACATTTCTTACTTTCATCATTTTGGTTTTGTTTGCTATGTTCTGAATACTAAGGGTAGATTGCATAAGTTTGATTCTAAATCTTCTAAATGTCTATTACTTGGTTACTCTGATCGTTCTAAAGGCTTTAGAATTTATAATACTGATGCTAAAACTATTGAAGAATCTATTCATGTTAGATTTGATGATAAGCTTGACTCTAATCAGTCAAAGCTAGTTGAAAAGTTTGCAGATATGAGTATAAATGTTTCTGATAAAGGCAAATCCAGAGGAAGCTGAGCCAGAGGAAGATTCTCCAGAGGAAGCTGGTCCCTCTGATTCACAGCTTCAGAAGAAGAGCAGAATTATTGCCTCTCACCCTAAGGAGTTGATTCTCGGAAACAAAGATGAACCAGTCAGAACCAGATCAGCATTCAGACCCTCTGAAGAGACTTTGCTTAGTCTGAAGGGATTGGTATCCTTAATTGAACCAAAGTCAATTGATGAAGCTCTTCATGACAAAGACTGGATTCTGGCGATGGAGGAAGAACTGAATCAATTCTCCAAGAATGATGTTTGGAGCCTTGTCAAGAAACCTCAAGGTGTTCACATCATTGGAACCAAATGGGTCTTCAGAAACAAGCTGAATGAGAAAGGAGATGTAGTCAGAAACAAAGCAAGACTAGTTGCTCAAGGCTACAGTCAGCAAGAAATAATAGACTATACTGAAACATTTGCTCCAGTAGCAAGATTGGAAGCTATCAGACAGTTGATTTCATTCTCAGTGAATCACAACATAATTCTTCATCAGATGGATGTTAAAAGTGCCTTCCTGAATGGATACATCTCAGAGGAAGTATATGTGCACCAACCTCCTGGTTTTGAAGATGAGAAGAACTCTGACCATGTTTTCAAATTGAAGAAATCACTCTATGGTCTGAAGCAAGCTCCCAGAGCATGGTATGAGAGACTAAGCTCATTCCTTAAGGAAAATGAGTTTGTAAGGGGTAAAGTAGATACAACTCTCTTTTGCAAAACTTACAAAGATGATATCTTAATTGAGCAAATTTTTGTTGATGATATTATATTTGGATCTGCTAATCCATCTCTTTACAAGGAATTTTCTGAGATGAGTAGGCTAAATTTGAAATGAGTATGATGGGAGAACTTAAGTACTTTCTGGGAATACAAGTTGATCAAAAACCAGAAGCAACATACATCCATCAGAGCAAGTACACAAAGGAACTTCTGAAGAAGTTCAATATGACATAATCAACGATAGCTAAGACTCCTATGCACCCTACATGCATTCTGGAGAAAGAAGATGCCAGTGGAAAAGTATGTCTGAGATAAGACAGTAAACGTGTGTCAGTTTATTCTGATGCCTCGTTCCTTGTGCCCGTGTTGACAATCTGTTGTAATGAGTGTAGATGTGCTTATTCTCCACCGTGTGTTTTGTGTATTAACTGTTCATAATTATGTCTTTAATTTCTAGCCGTTGATTTTACTTTTGTCTTACAATCAACAACGGTTACTTTCTAAAACCACTACGCACACACGTTCTCCATCACTCTTGTTTTTTGCTTCTCTCTCCTGTTTGCAAAAACCCTTATCTTCTTCGTTACTCTCTCTCTCTCTCTCTTGTTCATCCCTCTTCTACCCAAACCTCCAACCTTCAACCTTCTGTACAATGGTGAGATCTGAAAGGGCTGATTCCGGTGAAAGGGCTGATTCCGCTGATGGAAGAGTGTTCCCCAGGATGGTAGTGGGTCTCCCAACGGGTCAAGTCGGTCCAGTTCTTCGACCCAGATCCACAGAGGCTACTCAAGCAGAAAATCAAGATGCTAAGGATGTTATTCCTATAGCTCAAAGGAGTTGTGCAGTTACTTGTGTTTTTCCTCCAGAAGAACTTCAAGTTCTTGCTGAATGGCGTTTTGATCTCGACAACATTGCTGCAAATGGGGTCGATCTTCGTCCTGAAGTGCAGACTCAAGGCTGGGAAGGGTATTTCAACAGACTACATGGACCAGTCTATGACAAACTGGTGAAGGAATTCTGGAAGCATGCTGATTGCAATGAGTATCAGGTTGTTTCCTTTGTTATGGGCAAGAGGATCATCATCTCTGAGAAATCTTTTGCAAGGCTTCTGGGTGCAGAAACCAGTAATGGTTACAGATTTCAGTTGCAGGAATCAAAGGTCAAGATAAAAACAAAAGAGAAGGTCAACAAGGCTCTATACTCTACCTGGAAACCGGGTAAAAAAGATTGCAAGACAAAGGATCTTCATCCTGATCTGAGAATTTGGCACAAGATCTTACTGAACTGCATCAATCAAAGGCCAAAGGGAAGTTCTCCAGACTATATTAATTTCACTCAGAAGGTGTTGCTTTTCTTCATCAAGGAACACACCAAAGTCTGTCTGCCCTACTTTCTATTCTCCTATCTCAAAGAATGCATCAGAAAGTCAAGAACTACTGCTTCACCCAAGTCTGCAATCAAATACATACCATTTGGCAGATTGCTATCTGATTTCTTCATTGAGAGCAAGTTGATAAATGCTCTGACCAAGGCTGGTTGCACTGAAGACCTAACAACCATTGTTGGAGATGTCTTCACCCTTACATCCATGAAGAAGATGGGCTTCATAGAAACAAAGGTTGAAGCTGACCTCCTACTACAAAGTCGAGAAGAAGAGTCCCTCTGAAGGACTACCCTCTCTGGTCAAAGGCTGATGATCCAGAGGCCATCAGGTTCTACCTTGATGATCTGAAGATGCAAGGTTATGAGATTGATGTGGATGAGTTCTTCAGAAATCTACCAGAACCTCCGGACTTTGAGTCTCCTAAGAAGAGAAAGACCAAGAGGAAGCAAGAGAACACCTCTAAGACAAAGGATCCCTCTGATGGTGATGATGATGATGAACCACCACCTCAGAAGAAGACAAAGAAGGTCAGAATTGCAACCAGAGTCACTCATCTGGAACCAACTCTGGAGCCTACTAGAGCTGCAATTTCTACCAGAGTCACAAGATCTGCAGTTAGAGCTTCAAGTAAGTTTTTTGTTCTTTCATATGAAGATGATTTAAATTTGCTTGATGCAATTCTTGTTGAATCCAACCCTGATGCTACCATAACCTTACCTTCTCCTCTTCTTGAACCCACACCAGTTGATCAATCAACTTCTCACATCTCTCCACCTAGGGCTTCATTCTTCCAACCTTCCATTGAGGAAGAACCCCTCTGGAAATTGCTCCAAACTCGCAAACCCTCTGCACCTACCTCATTGATTATCCTTCCATATAATTCACAAACCTCTGAACCACAAGTCTTTGAAACACAAGCCTGTGATAAGCCAAATTCTGAACCACATTCACCTGATCACTCTGATCGTGAAATTCTTTCTCCTGCTCCATCTGTTTCTTTTCCTACCAATGTTCAATTTTCCTCACCATCCAATAAATCTGAATCCAATCGCCAATTCTTTCAAATTGCCAGTGAAAGGATTTCAGAAATTATTGAACATTTCTTAAATGTTCAAAGTCCAAACCGCTACCCTGGACCCAGACCAGAACCTCTGGTTGCTCCTGATTTCCCAATCAAAGCGGTCCCTCTGACTTCAGTGCCACCTCCTCCTCCTCTTTCTCCTCCACCTCAGAATGCAAAAGTCAATCTCAAACCACTCCTTAGACAAATCACCAAATCCTGAGACTAAAACTTCTCATTCAAACCCTGAGACCAATACCTCTGCACCTCAGACTCTGCATATTGGTTCTCCTCAGGCTGTCTATGAAGCTACTAGTAGCAATCATCCTTCCTCACCTAAAACCAACCTCTCAATCGTTCCCTATACATGTCTTGGACCAAACACCCTCCTTGATTGCATCAACTCATTTAATCATGAAGCATCTTTAAGGGTTCGCAATGTGCATGGCTGCACTGACCTCAGTGAGAAACCAGACATGGTTGCTGAAGACTGGATCGTCTGTGTTCTTGGATACTTGACCAAGTTACAGTGATGATGAGTTTCCTTACTGCTGAAAAGGATCAAAGAGTTGAAGCTGCTAGCGATCGCTTCAGAAGAAGAGAAGCACTGAATGAACAGATGTTAAGAGATCAGCTCTATGCTGCTATTGAAGAAGCAAGGAAGAAGAAAGAGCAAGAAGAAGCGGCAGCACGATTTGAAGCTGAACAACGTGAAGCTGCAAGGTTGGAAGCTCTGGAACAAGCTGCTAGACTACAAGCCTACAAGCTGAAGCTGATGCTCTCAGGAATCAAGCACTTATGATCACTCTGTTTACTGATATAGCCTCCACCTCTGCTCAAGTTCCTCACTCTGCTCAAGCTGCTCCGTCTGCTCAAGTTCAGTCAGACTCAAGACTTGATCTCATTGAAAGAAGACTTGATTCTCAAGAGGCTCTCCTCCAGAGTCTTCAAGAGATGTGCACAGAGCTTCTGAAGAGAACACCCAAGCCTTAGGTTTAGGAACTCTTTTTTTCTTCTGTTTTCTTTCTACTATGTTACTATGCTTTCGTTTTTAAACTTTGTTTCTTTTATCAGATTATCGTTTTTATTTTCTATGTGCTTGCATTATTACGAGTTCATTATAACCTTAGTTTTACTTATACGCATTAATCAACAAACAAGTCTTTTTATTAATAACACCATTCATACACATGCATCAATACATTTTAAAAAGGAGGATTTTTCCTCAATGCTCTACACTGCCTACGCATCGCTGCTTTCTCAAGCTCCAGACGATGCTGCCCATAATCTAGTTGGACCAAGCTCTGGCGCACTTCCTGCTTCTCAGGACCCTCCGCCATTGTCTCCAGTGCAGTCTCCGCCGCTCGTCTTTTGGCAGAGTTATCCAGCTCCCGCTGGAAGAGATCTTGAAGCTCCTCTACAAACGAAAGGAAGCCTCTGAGGATGGTGTCCATTTCTGGACTTAGGCCCATGCCTAATAGCTGATTTGTCAGACTATAGACACTTGGCTCCTCTGGATGGCGCACGTTGATGAAAAGATCTTCATCAAAGGCCCTTCTCCAAGGTTCCTCGATGCACGCTATGAAGGATGCCATTGCAATGTTGATTTCCAGTGCAACTGAGATGTGAAGAATGTTATGCTTTAACCGCTATTTATAAGCTCAGTTCAGTCTCAAGAAGTTAATGCTGAAGCAGTTTCTCGAGGATTCATTAATTCATTCATTAAATACTTTTTCTTTAATCTTTTTATTTATTTTCTCCATCTTTTTAAAACTTAGACCTTCTCTAAGGGGGAGTACCTTGTACTTCAAGCTAAGTTTTTCACACCCCATGCTTTTTGCTTATGACAAAAAGGGGGAGTATAACCCAGTTTTTGATGTGTAAGCTGTGTTAGTGTGATTTCTTTTTCTTTTGGAGAATTCAAGAGTTCCACCTTTATGACCATAGATCTGTCACTGGGCACATACAAGGAATACATTTTCACTTCTTCTGAAGTGATATTGGTTGACTCTGTTACCATTACCCTGCTCATGACTCTGGATACTTATGCGCTCTGATATTCCTATACTATCTATGTCATAAATTCTCTCTCTGAACTCTTTTATTATTTAGCTCAGAATCTAGATATTACTAATGTTTTCATTAAGTCTTAGATTCAGGGGGAGCTAAGCTCAGAATCAAGCTGTGACTGGGATTCAAAATGAGCAACATAAACCATTCACCTCAGGATAAGTTTATCTCCATTCTCTAAACTCTGAGTGAATTCAGTTTATTGTTTAAGAATTGTTCATCAAAATACTTGGTTTTGTCATCATCAAAAAGGGGGAGATTGTAAGATCAAGTTTTGATCATGTAGTACAACTCTATGTTTTGATGATTACAAGTTAACTATTGTGTATGAACAATCATGGTACTCTAACGTTGTTTTCTGAGTGTTTAAATGACAGGCTCTGACACTGATCTAATTACACATAAATCAGAAGCACTATGCTCAAAGAGTAACCTACGCAACGCATTCGCACTCTCTATGTTCAATCTGAACAGTAGAATAAGCTTCAGAAGATCTGAAGATAGTTAAGCTCTGATATGGATTCAGATCACTTGAAGTTCTGAAGACCAGACGTTCTGAAGATCCAGACGCTCTGAAGATCCAGAAGCTCTGAAGGTTCAGAAGCTCTGAAGGTCCAGAGGCTCTGAAGGTCTAGAAGTTCTGAAGGTCCAGAAGCTGAGAAGTGAAGACTCTGAAGTTTAAGAGTAAGCTGACTCTGAAGACCAAGTACTTCTCCTCTGAGTCCAGAAGCAGAAGTTACAAAGGTCAGAGGATCCAAGTTTAAGAGTAAGCTGACTCTGAAGACCAAGTACTTCTCCTCTGACTCTGATCACCAAGCTTCACAAGTTCCAACATGAAGCATCGCTCTGATCAGAAGTCAATAAGGATAAAGGTCATGTCACTATCCAAAGTACAAAAGCAATTGTATTATCCTGACGACCTTACCTAACGTGCTCAGCCACAGTAGAACCTGGAAATCCCAGATCTGCCCTCCAACGGTAGCATTCCATGCAACATCCAAACCCTAATCCTTGGAGTATATAAAGAGGCTGAAGATTGAAAGATGCCGCCTAAGAAACCTTGTTCAAGCTCAAGCAATATTCAAATATTCTCTTAGCAATCTTTCTTGAAACTGATTTTACTGTGTTTACTTTAGCTTTCTGAGAAGCAATTCTTTGTAAACCCAAACTCTTAAACAGCTGTTTATTTTTTCCTTAAGGAGACCAAGGTTGGTTAGATCCTTGAGAAGACTAAGAGAGTTAATCTTAATGATAGCTAAGTCAGTGTATTGTTAGTCACTTTGCAGGTTGCAAGTGCAGTTGTAACAAACTCTGATTAGTGGATTGCCTTCATTCTAAGAAGGAAGAAATCACCTTAACGGATGGACTGGATTAGCTTGAGGGATTTATCAAGTGAACCAGGATAAAACCATTGTGTGCTTTCCTCAACTCTTATCTTAGCACTTTTATCCTTTGTGTTTGAAGAGATTTGTTAAAATCTCAAGTGGGAAAAGTTTTAGTTTTAAAACGCTATTCAAACCCCCCCCCCTTCTATCGTTTTTCGTACCTTCATAAGTAACTTATCCGCACACATCGCCAATGAGTAATCAGCGGTTCGCACTGGACTTTCCAGAGCGATCCCCAGACATCAAGGTCGTGTTGGGATCGCCACCTTTAGGGAATTTTTCCCACCAGGCGACCATGATATTTTGGTTGAGTTGCTAATCGTGTAGCAGCGGTTCGCGCCGGACTTTTCCGGAGCGATCCCCAGACATCAAGGTCATGTTGGGATCGCCACCTTCAGGGAATTTTTCCCACCAGGCGACCATGATAATTTAGTCAAGCTAGGAGTATTGCTGGGAATATCCTTTTTGTATTTGATTTTTTAAAAGATTTTACATTCGAGGGATGCCTCGTTAAAAAACTCTCGTGGTGGAGAAAAAGATTGCATATTTATTTTTGTCCTAGTTCTTCAATTCCCTCGCCGCGTCCTTGCTCCTGTCTTTGGCACCCCCCAGATCAGAGCACCACGTCGAGCACCTCGTCCGTTGTCCCCGATGTGCTTTCCTCCCACTCGTTGTCATTGCGGGGTTGATCCCTTCCCCAGCTCGCCCCACAGTAGCGTGGGACTTCACTTATCTTGCTTCTCTGCTTGCTGCGCCTAGCTGCCCCAGGTTTAAAAATTGACGTCCCTACTGGTTTCCAATATCCTGCCTTTCCTTTTCCATTACCCGCGCGGCGGCACGCTGGGCCTTTTTTCCCTACCTTTGGCTTTTCTCGAGGTCGCTCAAGTGCCTTGTGACCACTTCGTTCGCCGCCACCGCGCTGGAAACTCCTCCGATCCGTTCCTCGCACCATTGCTCCTTTTTAATTTTTCTCTTCTTGGCCCGTCCCCAAGAGAGTCGGCTTCCTGAATCTTTGCAGCCCCCAAAGCGTCACATCCTTCTGACTCTAACTAAAGAGGTCAAAATTGTCCTCTACTAGATTTTCCAGGCGCCTTTCTTGATTGGTCGTGAGCCTGGGCTCGATTGCTAGCACGCCTCTGCTGAATTTATACCTCTCCAAACCCTCTATTACGTTCGCCCAGCGCTCCTCCGCATGTGCATCTGTGAATTGTCTGTCTCTTCCTGTCCTGTCATCTGGGCTTCTCTGACCTTGGTTGTTCCTCAATCTTTCTATCTTTCGATCGATCATTTGCTCCAACCTTCCTGGTCCGTTTCGCCCCTGATCCTGCACGCCCGAGCCATCTTGATCGTCCTCTAAGACCTCAATCTCGTGGCACCTGTGCCCCTCGCCGGCCCCCTTCTTTCCATACAAACTAAGGCAGTTGTTATAGCACTCCCTTGCTCTCCTCTGATCGACCACGATTTTTCCCACCTTTTCCGCAGATTAGTGGATACTTCACCGCCAGGTGAGCCGTTGAAATCACCGCGCAAAGACGGTTGAGAGTGTTCCGTCTAATAATGACATTTTATGATGCCACGACCTGTAATACCAAATACCTTACACGCAAAAGCTTGGAGTTTTCATCAACACCAAAAACCGTGTCTAAATCCAGGTACGCACCCAGACCAGCTCTCCTGAAAAACCTACCAGAGTCCCAGTGTATGGCATCAAGTCCTTGTTTGTTCAACCCAACTGATCGAACGCGTCGCGTAGATAATGTCTGCAGAACTTCCCTGGTCCAAAAGAAATCTTCGCACATTAAAGCTGTTGATTCTTACCATTACTACCACAGGATCGTCTTTATGCGTCTTGATCCCCTCAAAATCTGCTGATGATATCACGATATCTGGGTGATGAAAACCAAATGGGGCTTCATACTCTCGTACTGATGTCACCGCCCTTACATGCCTTCGTCTCGTCGAGGCTGTGTCGCCGCCTCCACTAAAGCCACCTGCGATTGTATTTATCGTCCCAACTGGTGGCTCGAGATCTTTGTTGAAGGTTTCTTCCGCCCCCTTCTTCCTTGTTGCCAGCGTTTCTTTCTTGTCAGAGGTCGGCGTACGACGACGATCGTCCCGCCTGCGATCATCTTGCTGACGGTCCCCTTTATATTGATTTCCTTGCTGTCGTTCGCCGCGCCAACGGTCACCTCGGTCATTTAACTGCGAGTGTCCCGCCCGGATGAACCTTTCAATTTCGTTCTTTAAGGTGAAACAATCCCCAGTGTCGTGGCCCGCCGAGCGATGATATTCACACCACTTTGTTTTATCCATCGCCACTCGAGGCGGGTCGGTCTCCTCGCCTTCCTCGACCGCATGTGTCGCCTTGACTTCCTGAAGTAGCTCCGTCAAATGCGCACTTAGACTTTTCCCCGATTCTTCACGCCGGCGGGAGTCGGTCATATGCCACGGCCGACGGTGCTCGAAGTTTTCCTTCCTAGGGTACAACGATTCCTTCGCAGCCCTATCTCCTGACTTTATCTTCTTATCTCATAGCTTACCACCTTCTCCTTTTTCTTTACTTTGTTTGCCTTCTGACGATGCGTCCCTCTGATCGCCATCCTTTTCCATTTTTGCATGTTTCCTTTTGAAAGCATCATCCTCCTCGTCCAAGATGTAGGTGTTTGCCCTCGCCCGGATCTCTGCCATCGACCGAACCGGCTTACGGCTCAACTTACTGTTTACATTTCCTGGCTGCAACCCGTTCGTGAAAGAGCGCGCGCAGGCATGTGGTTCTGACTCCTCAATTTTAACAGACGCCGCGCTGAATCGCTTCACATACTGTTTCAAAGTTTCGGCCTCTGATTGGCGGACATTGTATAGATTATCGATCGTTACCTGCTTGGTTTTTCTCGCGGAGAACTGGACGAGGAACTTTGATGAGAAGTCTCGAAAATTTGTGATAGATCCCCGAGGTAGAGTCATAAACCAAGCTATGGCTGTGCCTTTAAACGTCGATGGGAACATCCTGCATTTCACCGCGTCGGAAGCAGCCCTAATTACCATTTTCGTGTTGAAATAAAGCAGGTGCTCCTTTGGGTCAGCCTTTCCGCTATACGTTTCAAGAACGATATTCTTCATGTTGTCCGGGATAGCCACCTCCCTTACCGCCGCTGAGAACGACTCAAACTCCGCCACGGCTTCGACTTCTCGCTTTCCTTCATCTTGTTGGAGCCTGCGGTGGCGGTGTTCCTTCCCCTGAGGCTCCTGGCGAGTGTGCTGGTGACCTCTGTTGCTCCGGTGAGGATGGCGGAGAAGGCAACAGAGGTGTTGGAGAAGGAGGAGGTGGAGGCGGTGGACGTGGAGGAGGCGTCACTTGCTCAGATTCATCGCGACGAATCTGCTCGCGTCGTGGCCTTCCTCTCACGCGACGCGGTGGCGAACCGCGTCGCTGCTCCTGCTCTCTGTCGCTTCTTCGACGACGTGTCTCCATCAGACTTCACTAGCGAACCAAGAATTGAACCAAAAATCCAAAAAGCGAAGAGAATCACGCAGAAAGTCGAACTTCTCTCAATCAAATCACAATCCACGTAGTCCGGGAATCGAAATCTACCGATCCCCATAGACGGCGCTAAATGTTCTATCCAAGAACATAGAGATAAGGTACGGTACCCATAGTGAGAGGATCGTGATGTGAGAATCTAGAGAGAGTTTAGAGCGTAACCTCTTAGAGAGAGAAAGTAACTGAATTTCAAGTTTTTATTTCTCAAATGAGCTAAGAGTCCCTTACAATTGGTAACAGTCCCCTATTTATAGATTTGGGGGTTGGGCTTGGCGCCCTTAGTTTCTCTTAATGGGCCAGTTGGGCCTCCCGAGAGAAGGCCCAATTTCCTGGGTTGCACGTCGCCCCGGGCTGGCGCGCCTGGGCGAGGGACCCTAGGGTCTCGCCCAGTCCATTAATAAAACAACATAAAAACAAATAATTATAAATGGGTTGTCTAAATGACAATGAGAAAGTTTAGGTTAAATAACTCATCATCTAATCACATCAAAGATAAATGATTAACATTTTCTGGAGGTAAAACAAAAAGTGAGAAAGCTAATTAATTGAAAAATCTGGCATGGATTTAGATTCTTTGTTTCCCTTGTTAAATTTATAACATTATTCATGTGTAGATATTTTTCCTTTTTATAAAAGTTTTAAAGTGCCCTTCACTATTTTTGTTAATTCTCAACAAAATCTTTTGCTGGGCTCGTTGAATATTTTAAAAAAAAAATGTGACTTATATATTGTTGTCTTGTCTTCTTGAGTATTTAGTAACCCCAAAAAAAGTTATTGACATACCGATAATCTTATCTACATTATTTTGAATCATATCTTGTTGGCACTCAATTTTGCCGACTTATTTATATTTGAATCTTTAATTTTACTCAATTAACTAGTGGAATTACTCGTGCCCTGCACAGGTGACGGTTGTTATTTACAATCAAAATTTTGTGAAATGTTATGTTTAATAAATATATTTTAACAAATGTTTTTGTTCTCAATGGTGAACATTTTGTATTAATTTACCTAAATTTTGAGTTATTTAAATTTGAAAAAATTAAGATTTTTAAAATTAAAAAATTAAATTCACTCAACGTTTGAAGTCAAAATCTGTTTATAATTAACTTGAATTTTAAACTAAAAAAAGTTGTGAAATAAAATAGATGAGGAATAATTTTTTTTGTTAAATGAATTAAAGACTGAAAATTTTATTTTGTAAAAAAATCTTATATTTTATTTTTCGAAAACAAAATATATTATTAAAGATAACAAAGCAAGAGAACAAACCCTCTCTTGCAATGGGTCAAAACAACCAATACAAATCTACCCCTTGATGATGACAAAAAGGCTAAGGTTTGAGCCTCGTTAAAACCTTCCTAGAAAAAACTCGGTGGAAAAAATCTTAGAGAACGAAAAAGAGTACTCATTTCCAAACAATCACCGTATGTTAAGAATACAAACACCCCACCAAATACCGCTAAGCAAATGACTCATTATAAAGCACTAAAAAAATCCAAAATAGACAATGTCTGTCAAGATCACAAATGCTAGTTGATCCCTGTCTTGATCACGCACTAGATTGACATCTTTTTCTAAGGCTGTCAACTTTTTTTTTGAATTCAATACTTGAATCTTAGATAGATTGACATCCAAATTCAATTCATATTTAGTCTATGGTTGTTCAACAACCACCATCCTTTTTTTAAATGTATTTTATCTTAACATTTTACATTATGTTCTCTCTCTCATATTGCAAAAAAGCCACAAAACTTGAACCATTTCTTTCTTCCATGAATTCTTTAGCCTAGAATTGGTTTTGTCAAGTGAGTATTGCTTGTATGGTTTATATTTGATAAGACCCAAAAGACTTGGAAAAGATAGAGAATAATAACGCCATATCCCTCTCTATTCCACGAACATTTCAATTTTTCTTCTTAATTTCTCCATCATTCTTCCTTCCATGCGTTCTCCATTCTTATCTGTTGCAACTACGTCGATGCTGAAGTGGGTAAATCGTATCTCATCATCTTCTTGAGGTAGTCTCGATTGGAAATTGAAAATTAGGTGTTGAAATCTGTGGTATTTTATGGTCAGGAAATTAAGCGAGAGTCATGGGTGCTCACCGATGAGGGAAAACATATGCTACTGTGGGATCCCTTGAAATGCAGCTCATGTTGGCAATACCGCCATAGGGTATCTCAAAAGATGAACTTCAAGTCATATTGCCACACCCCTTTTCTTTATTTCATTCATTTTTTACTTAATTTGTGATTAAATTAAATTTGATGGGGTTTTCTTTATTTTCTTTCCTGACTGTAGAAAAAGTTGGATCCCTTGGTTTTTAAGACGCCATAGTCGAACTTATCTACAGTTAACGTCCAAGTGTTTTCTAATCTTTCTCACCCTCTTTAAACTTCAAAATTTAAAATCTGAACATTCTTCAGCACCCTATTGAATGGTTGTTCTTCGCTGAAAATTTTTGTTGCTGTTAACCAATTGCCTTGTAAACTAAGTCATTCAACAAATCATTTGACAAATAGTACATTAATTCTGCCGGTATTTGAGCCAATGCAGCAAAAGTTTCATTATGATTTTTTATGAGATACCTGGTTTATATAAATGTGCAAACGATATAAGTAAAGAAAATTACAACATGTTAGTGAATTAAAATTCAAACTCATGACTTTATTTTTAGAATAGATACCTTCTCTGATGATCTTAAACTGCTGGAATATCTAAGTTGAATAACAGTTTTGATTTGTAGTTTGTGTTTGATAATCCGTACGATTTAACTTTGTGGTAACTTAATAAATTTCAGCAAGATTGTAATGTTTAACTATGTATTTTAACCTACTTTTCAAAAAAAAAAACTATGTATTTTAACCTAATTTTTCAAATGGATTTAATAGCTTTATAGTCATTAATCCTATCGTAATAAATTAATTTTTTCAGTAATGATTCAAGTATTTACTAATAAATAAAAGGCTTAAATATGTTGGAGGTCCCTCTAAAATAGGGGTACTTTAGTTAAGGCCCCTACAAATTTTTTTTAGAGACAATAATAGTGTGACTTTGATCCCTACCGTCATCATCCGTTAAAAAAAACCGTTAACTACTGAGGTGGCACTGGATGCACGCTTCTCTCTCATACATGGCACACCACATCATATCCCATGTCACATTTTAATTTCCATTCCATTTTAATTATTAAAATTCAGAAAAAGAAAAAAAAAAAAAAAACTTATTCGTCTTCCTCAGTTCTTTATTCCTACAGCCACTGAAACCCTCTTTTCTCCCTCCCTTCTCTACTCCTCATCCATCGCCCCCTCCTCTTCTTCACCATGGCTTCTTGTGAGGCATGAGTGTTCCCAAACCAAAGACAATTCCTCGACGCAAGTCACGCAACAAAAGCGATTGTGGAAATTTGAAATGAATACACCATGCGAGAGGGAGGGGAAAAGAAACGAAGAAAATCGAGAGAGGAATGAGAAGGTTTTACCCTGAATCAGAGGAGGAGGACGACGATGAATCGATAGATCTACAATGTGATTTCTCGCTCCCTCTTCTCTGCCTCTTCTCCTTCATCACCTCCTATCAAAATCCACAATTTAGGGCTCAAAGATCGACGATTTCGATGACGAAGAGAAGATGACGGTGTGCGTGCTGATGGTGATAAACAACTCCCTTTAAAATTTTGATAAGAAATCATTTTCAAATTTTCCTTTCAAATTGAAGTAGCAAAATTATTGGCAGTAAATATTTTGTTATAGTCATGGGAAATGGATCAGTTGATCATATGGATACCCATTTTTGTCCGGCCTTAATAGTCTGAATTTAAAAATTATTAATAACTTAATTAGGGATATAAAGTTAGAGTGAACTCTTTGGTATTAGTAATCAAGTGAGTTAATTTATTTTTGATTTCTTAACCATATAACAATAATTAAAAAAAAAGTGTCTGGTTAGTGGGCCTTTGGCCCATTTTTCGACCAAAAATGCTAAAAAGAAAGTGGGTTTGCCAAGTTAAAAAAAAAGGGGAGTATGTTTAATTAGTGGGCTTTGGCCCATTTTATGCAATCAGCCATGAGAAGGAAAGGATAAAACTAACCAAAAAAGAAGAAAAATGATAAAGAAGAAAAAATGAGACCATCCACAATGGATGGTTGAATCCTTTGTTGAAATGTGTTTGATTGTGTTTAATAGGTTTAGTGGTTTGTTGAAATTGGTTGAAAGGGGAGAGAGAGGGTGATTTTGTTGAAAAAATTAAACATGTTGAAACAGCCTGCGGTGTGCCACGTGGCGCAAGGCCAGTGGCCACCGCAGGCGCGTGGCCTGCACGCCCAAACAAGGCGCGTGACGCGCCTTGTCTGCAGGGGAGAGAGAGAAAAATTTTCAGGCCCTGCCACGTGGCTGCTTCTGGTTGGTCCGTCCGGATTTCGTTTTTCCTTATCTTTTGAACTCAATTATTTCATAAAAAAAAATATTTTCTGAAAAAAAAAATTATACCAAAATTCATGATTTTTTTTCTCTATAAATAGAGACTTGGTTCGTTTGATTTGGACACAGAAAAAAAAACCAAGTTTTTTCACTCTCTTATTATCTCTCTCACCATCTTATTTATCTATCTATTAGCATTTGTATTGAAATGGATCCCAACAATCCCCATTTCAACACCCAGAATTCTTCAAACAACCCATTTTACAACCAAAACCACAACAACTATGAAGATCCAAATCAAATTTCTTACCAACATCCTCAAAATCCCACCAATTATCAAGTCCCACATCAATTGTTCAACCAACATCCTCAAAATCCAAACTATTATCAAGTCCCCATCAATTCTCCAACCAACGTCCTCGAAATCCAAACTATTATCCAGATCCGAATCGTTAAGTATTTATTGTTTTAATTTAATTTAAATCGATAATTGTAATTTTATGTAATTATAAAAACAAAAATATAAAATTAAATAAAAATGTGAAATAAAAAAGTGGTGGGGTAGGGTGAGTGGTGAGTGGTGGGGTAGGGTGTTGAGAGTTAAACAAAACCATTGGAGTGGGTAATTGTTGAAAGTTTGTTGAATTGGAGAGAGAAGATGATGTGGAGTGTTGGGAAGAGAAAAAGTGGGGTAGAAAAGGGTTAAACAAAACATTTTTTGTTTAACCATTGTGGATGGTCTGATAAAGATAATCAGCAAGTGGGTGTGTGCTGGTCCCCCTATAAATAGAAAGTTTTTTTTACTTTCCAGAGGACCAAGAATTGACAAAGAAAAAAACGTAAGATTGAGTCTGAAATTGAAAAGAGAACAAAGCTTTTACTAAGGTATTTTTCTTTCTTCCTTAAGACTTTATTATATCAGTTGTTGTTCTGTAAATCCATTTCCTTTTCACTTTTGTGTTGTTCCTGTTACATCCTTTGGAATAAAAGAGGAAATAAGAAACCAGACTAAAATAGATACATGAGGATTAAAAAAAACTAAGAAATACTTAAACCAACAAAACAGAAATACAGTGATAAACAAGTCAAGAACAGTGCAGGAAAGGGGGAGGCCAAGTCCTTCACGCCCTCACTGAGTCACCGCCAGAGGATGGTGGCTCGGAGTTGTGGCGGTGTGTTTTCGGATCACCTTCACTAACCCTCGTCGGAGCATCGCCGAAAGGTGGTGGCTGCGTTGTGGTTGTGTTGCTGCTCTGATTCTCCTCTTTCCCCACTCATGACAGATCTGAGTGTTTTGACCCTCCTCTCAGATTCGCGTTGCTCTCGCCGGACAACCGCCGAAAGGCGGCGGCTTCGATGTTGTAGCGGCCCTCATCAGCCTCGACGTGCCCTGCCATGGCTGCGGCCACCATGGCCATGCGCGCATAAGGGAAGGCCAACGTAGGCTAGGGTTTCAAAAAAAAAGAAAGGAAGAAGAGAATGAGAGAAAGAAACAGGAGCGTTAACTGAGAGAGAAAGAGTGATAAAAAAAAATGAAACTGAGTTTAGAAACGGCTAGGGTTTGTATCTAACATTTCTTCCCTTTTAAATACTTAATCTAACATTATAAACCCTAATCAGATGGTGTTGTGGACTGCTGGCCCGTTTTTTTATTTTCCTTGTTTATCTTACTACTTTTCCTCTTTTTGGTTCTGAGCCCGTATTATTTTTGTTTTGGCCCGCTGCTGTTTTTTTGGTTGGCCTCCTGATAGCTTTTTTTTTTACATCTGATACCTTTTTTTTTCTGAAATGAACCTCAGCTTTTTTTGGGTTTCTGATGGGCCTTTTTGTTTGGTTCAGTTACGTTTTTTTTGGTACCATATGGACCATATTGCTTTAAATTATCAAATATGGGTATCAATTATCACTAGTTTTCTCTCTAATTAATTATTTGCTTAAAAAATCTAAAACAAATATATATATTTTTTTTAAAATCTGGTAACTAATCTATGATAAAATACTAAGGTCTAACCTCTTTGCAAATAAATAAAAAAGAAATAAAAAACAAATAATAATCTTTTTCTCAAAAAAAGATTAGTCTTTTTAAAGAAAACTAAAAATATCACAACCAACTCATGTTTTTCTACCCAAGAACTACGTAGCCTTGATTTTCTCTGTTGATAGAGAATACGTAGGCCCGGGGTCACTCCCGCCAGGCACTCCAAATAAAAAACCTAAATTTTGTCATTCTTTGTAAGTAATTTTCATCATTAGGAACATGTAAATATTCTTTTAAATTCAAATTTATAATAAAATACAAGACATATTTTCAAGGACGAAATAAATGATTTAGGAAGCTAAGAAATTTTGCATAATTAATCATAGGTAACTGTCTTATGACGGACGTTGTAGGGCACTAACACCTCCCTATGTGTAACCGACTCCCGAATCTAGATTTGGTTTCTATTATTTGGGTTCTCTTATGTTCTCCCTAAAAACATTAGTGGCGACTCTTCTGATACATTGATTAAGTTTTAGCACGCCGTCCCGCTGCGACCCCCGGTTGCGACAGATGGCGACTCTGTTGGGGACTTTGAGAGTCAAGCCTAAAATGTTTAATTGTGCAACTTTCTTAGCTTTGTATATATTTATTTTTATCTTGCTATTAATTTATTGTCTTGTATATATATCATGTTGTGGCGGACCCTAGGGTAGACGACGGCTGAGATAAACTGGTTGTTGTATATTTGTGTTTGCTATTCGTCTGCAGGTGGGGGGTTTGTGTTTTGTGTTTGTGTTTGAAAGGTTTGGATGCTCCTAGCACACACTTCATTATCACTGGTGTTGCACACATATTTAGGCTCTATACCCGAGTCTTGACAAGCTATAGGATTAGAACGGGGTTTCGATGTTATCATTGTGAGGTCCTTTTAAGGACTTCCCTAGTTTTCGTCGACTCCCCACTTGGATTGTTACTAGTATTATGACTACCGTATTGTGATCATTTCGGTGGTACTTGCGGGCCAGTTCATGATATTGGGACCTTATCTTTGGAAGTTAAGGGCAATCTGGGGACCATTTCTATTAGGAGTCTAGATCCTTCCTGTGTCGTACACTATAGTTGGACCATAGTTAACTACCTTTCTAGGGTTTAGAATCCGTGATTATTGAAGCCTCTAGGATTTACCCGGATAGGACAATTGGGAGCAGATCATTTTCAATCTCTCACTCTTGTACATATAATGTCATTCTCATAATTCAATTTGTCAAATTTGCATGCATGCTATCACACACTATTTGTCTTCATGCTAATTGAATATGTGCCCATGTCCGAGATCCTAATGCCATCATGTTTCACACTCATATATTGCATATGGTATATTTGCACTTGTGTGACATGCATTCAAGTAGAAAATTAGGCATGAAAGGAAAATAAAATAGGATATGTAAATATTTTATGTTTCTTGTTTGGTTCACTCACTTTCATCTTTTGTTTTGTTTTATTTTCTTTCTTTTTCTTTCATTTTCCCTTCAAGATGTTGAAGACATCGGTGTTGCCTTGTTTAGTCGGAAGTGGAAAGAAGAGTGGGTACTAGCGATTTGCGGGGACTATGAAGAAGCAACCACAAGAGCTGAAGAGAGAAGTCTACTGAGTTTTCTTATCTATGTAATGGATGAAATTCAATGTATCAGACATCTTTATTAGTGAAGTATTTGGTTTTCGACTATCGTTTGCTTGTCAAGATATTGCTAGTACCCAAGGCGTCATCCATTGTGGAAAAGTGTTCGCCCTCCCCTGGATGGTTGCCAACCATGTTTCGATCTTATGAGTTCTCTACTCTATTGATCGAACATGGGTCTGTTTCCGCGCTACGAAGGCAACAACGCTTAAGGACTAACCCTAAAATAAAATAAAATAAAAACCCAAAAATAAATACAAGGGAACAAATAGATTTTTTTAATAAAAAAGATGAAAATGAATAATCACTTATGAAAGAGTTTTTACAAGCAAGTTGTATCCCCGCCATCCTTACAGGACTCGTCTCCGAACCAAGCTTATGGAAAGATTCGAGAAATCTCAAGAAGGGTTAAGGAGTGAGGTGAACGAAATGAAGGAGCAACTAGCGCAGATCTTGGAAGCTGTGCAGGCACTTAGAAGAAGAAAAAATGCAACGGAGACACCTGGTGATGAATGTGTTGATCTTGTTCTACCATGTGCACCAGACACAGAGCTCGGCAATTGGGAGGTTCTTGAGCTTCCTGTGGTCTATGGTTCTGATTCAAAGTAATGTGCAAAGTCGCTCCTATTGCTATGCTCAAGGCTTCATGATAGACCTTTGTATTAGGGCTCACCCTTTTAAAATATCTATGTGTTATCAATAAAATGCATTTTGAATTTCCAAGTATGTTTAATCTTTGTACCCCATGCCCATCCATAGATTCCTTCTATTCATTTCCCTTCTTCTCTTTCTTTCTTTCATTTCCCGGCATTGCAGGTACGAAAGTGATTCTCTTGATAGTGACAGTGCTAGCCCTTTATCCCATGATTTTGATCGTCCCGTTAATCAAGCTGATGAAGTTGAGGAGGATGAGTGGGAGCCCTCCCCCGATCTCTTGAGGCTCGTGGATGGAGAGGACAGAAAAATCGAGCCGCATGAGGAGCCAATGGAAGTGATCAATTTGGGGTCTGAGGAGAACAAAAAGGAGGTCAAGATTGGCACTTGTATAAAGGGAGATACGCGTGGCAAACTGGTCTCATTACTCTTTGAATATGTTGATGTCTTTGCATGGTCTTACCAGGACATGCCTGGGCTCGACCCTGCAATCGTGGTGCACAAGTTTCCCCTGAAACCTGAATGCTCACCGGTCAAGCAAAAGTTGAGGCGCATGAAGCCTGAGATGTCGTTGAAAATAAGAGATAAAGTTAAAAAACAATTTGATGCAGGGTTCTTGGCTGTCTCGAAGTATCCCCAATGGGTTGCAAACATTGTCCCAGTTCCCAAGAAAAATGGCCAAGTTCGCATGTGTGTGGATTACAGGGATTTGAATCGAGCCAGCCCCAAAGACGATTTCCCCCTGCCTCACATTGATGTGTTGGTAGATAACACTGCTCACCATTCGTTCTTCTCACTCATGGATGGTTTCTCGGGTTACAATCAGATTCGAATGGCCCCTGAAGACATGGAAAAAACGACATTCATCACGTTGTGGGGAACCTTCTGTTATAAGGTGATGTCGTTTGGTTTGAAAAATGCTGGGGCAACCTATCAAAGGGCAATGGTCACCTTGTTTCATGACTTGATGCACAAAGAGATTGAAGTTTATGTGGATGACATTATTGCAAAGTCAACAACTGAAGAAGAGCACATAGCAAATCTGCAGAAGTTGTTTGAACGACTGAGGAAGTTTAAGCTTCGGTTAAACCCAGCAAAGTGTACCTTCAGAGTAAAGTCTGGGAAATTGTTGGGATTCATAGTGAGCCAGAAAGGAATAGAAGTTGATCCAGACAAAGTACGAGCAATCCAGGAGATGCCAGCCCCACGTACAGAAAAAGAGGTTCGCGGTTTCTTAGGGAGGCTGAATTACATTGCCAGGTTCATATCCCAGCTCACTGCCACATGTGAGCCCATCTTTAAATTGCTGCGTAAGAATCAATCGATGGAGTGGAATGATTATTGTCAACGTGCTTTTGAAAAGATCAAACAGTACTTGCAGAACCCTCCTGTACTGGTGCATCCCGTTCCAGGGCGACCACTTATAATATATCTGACAATCCTGGATGGGTCCATGGGGTGTGTCCTGGGGCAACATGATGAGTCTGGAAGAAAGGAACAAGCCATCTACTATTTGAGTAAGAAGTTCACTGACTGTGAGGTTAGATACTCATTGTTAGAGCGAACTTGTTGCGCTTTGGCTTGGGCTTGCTCGGCGTTTGAGACAATATATGCTGAGTCATACGACCTGGCTGGTCTCCAAAATGGATCCGATTAAATAAATCTTTGAAAAGCCTGCTCTCACTGGACGAATTGCAAGATGGAAAATGCTACTATCAGAATACGACATTCTGTATGTAACTCAGAAATTCGTTAAAGGTAGCACTCTCGCAGATTACCTTGCACACCAACCTTTGAATGATTACCAGTCGATGCAATGTGAGTTCCCTGATGAAGATATAATGGAATTATTTGAAGAAGGAGGAACTTCAAAAGATGGTAAACGGGTCCTATTTTTTGATGGGGCATCAAACATGCTTGGGTATGGGATAAGAGCTGTATTGATTTCCCTAGAAAAACAATATATTTCAATCACGACCAGGTTATGCTTTGACTGTACAAATAACATAGCAGAGTATGAAGCATGTGCAATGGGATTGCAAGCAACCCTAGAAACCAAAGTAAGAAACTTGGAGGTGTATGGGGATTCAGCATTAGTAATCCACCAGCTGAAAGGGGAGTGGGAAACGCGAGATGCAAAGTTAATCCCTTACCAATCCTACATTAGAGAGTTGATGGAGGAATTTGATGAGGTTAACCTTCACCACATCCCTCGAGAAGATAATCAGTTGGCAGATGCTTTGGCAACTTTGTCATCAATGTTTGAAGTCAGCCAGGATGGTGAGATGCCTCTCATAAAAACTCAAAATCATGATAAGCCTGCATATTGCCAAGTTGTGGAAGGGGAGCCTGACGGGAAACCATGGTATTACGACATCAAGAAGTACATCAAGTGCAAAGAGTACCCATCAGATGCTACTGAAAATGATAAAAGGACCCTGAGGAGACTGGCCACCAGCTTCTTCCTGAACGGGGATGTCCTCTATAAGAAAAACTTGGATCTCGTACTCCTCCGATGTGTGGATGCAACTGAAGCACAAAGAATCATCGACGAAATCCATGAAGGTTCCTTTGGGACCCATATGAATGGGCATACAATGGCAAAGAAAATCTTAAGAGCAGGATATTACTGGCTCACCATGGAAACAGACTGTTGTAATCACGTAAAGAAATGCTACAAGTGTCAGGTGTACGCTGATAATATCAATGCTTCCCCAGTGTCTCTGAATGTTATGACGACACCTTGGCCATTCTCAATGTGGGGAATAGATGTGATCGGACCCATCGAACCAAAGGCATCAAATGGGCATCGCTTCATCTTGGTGGCGATTGACTATTTCACCAAATGGGTAGAAGCCTCGTCTTATGCAAGTGTCACAAAGAATGTGGTAGTGAGATTCATTAAAAAGGAGCTGATTTGTCGATATGGTCTTCCAAGCAAGATTATCACAGATAATGGAACTAACCTGAACAACAAGATGATGGAAGAGTTGTGTAACGATTTCAAAATCCAGCACCATAACTCGACTCCGTATCGTCCAAAGATGAATGGGGCAGTCGAGGCAGCTAATAAGAACATCAAGAAGATCGTTCAAAATATGGTCGTAACTTATAAAGATTGGCATGATATGCTCCCTTTTGCCTTGCATGGCTACCGCACTTCTGTGCGAACTTCCACTGGTGCTACCCCCTTTTCCTTGGTGTATGGTATGGAGGCGGTCCTCCCATTTGAAGTAGAGATCCCATCATTGAGAGTGATAAAAGAAGCCGAGTTAGAAGAGGCTGAATGGATCCAAGCTCGCTTTGAACAGCTGAATCATATTGAAGGAAAAAGGTTGAATGCGTTGTGCCATGGTCAGTTATACCAGAAACGGATGAAAAAGGCCTTTGACAAGAGAGTACGCCCGCGAGAACTTCAAGAAGGGGACTTGGTGCTTAAAAGGATTTTACCAATTCATAAGGATTCACGAGGAAAGTGGACTCCGAATTATGAAGGTCCTTATGTTGTGAAGAAGGCATTCTCAGGAGGTTCCTTAATTCTTACTAATGTGGATGGCGATGAACTCTCGCATCCTGTCAATTCTGATTCGGTCAAGAAGTATTACGCTTAGAGCCGGCCAGACAGGTTGAACAATCAGTTGCAGCCTATGAATGAAAAGTAAAAAGAAAAAGATGAGAATATATATAAAAAAAAAATGAAAAAAAATGAAAAAAAAAATGAAAAATGAAAAAAGAAAAAAGCTCGTTAGGTTGAAAACCTGAAAAGGCGACCTATGCAAAAATTAGAGCAAACCCGTGAGCCGAAAACTCGAAAGAGCGGCCCACTTTGAGGTGACTGAAGTTAAGCTGAAGAAATAAAGACTAATGTTGAGGCATGGGGCAAAATGTGATTGAAGTGGAAAAGCGAGTCTTTGCCATGAGGCGGATCCTCACGCGGGGAAGTTTGCAAGTGGTTAACAGGCTTTGAGGTCTTGGGCATGAAAGGCTGGCATTGGCACTGAAAGGGCGTTACTTTGTTCATGCGTCACCAGCTTCTAGCCTTTTCTTTTCCAAACTCTTGTCTTCTTTCTTCCATTATGAATATTATCCTTGTAAACACAACTCCCTTTCTTTGGATATCATATGAATATTTGTTGTTCAACTTGTATTTGTTTGGTGAACATATATTTTTTTTAAGGGGTGAGTTTATTCCTGATTAAAGGCTTTCTGTTCGCCTCGAGCATTTGGGGCATGTCCAGAAGAAGGGTGTATGTGATCATGGGATTAAAGAATATTAAAAAAAAAGAGAAGAAGAAGAAAGAAGAGAGCATCTGATGCAAATATCACAAGAGTCATGAGGAATCACAGTTGTTCTTAAGGAAAGTTGATCCAAGTGTCCCACAACATTCAATACTGCAAGGATGGGGGATCAGCACCAAATAAAGATAATAAAAATTAATGGTGTCTAGCACGGATACCAATGACAAAGATAAAAGAAATAAAAAAAATTAAAAAAAAAATCACTAATGCACTGCATTTGCATGCCATGCATAACATCATTGTATATTAAATTCTGCATTTGCTTGTTATTTTGGATCATGTTGGCCTCAGGTGGGTATGTTTCTGTCGACACCTGTTGGCCCCAGGCTGGTATGTTTTTGTCGATGTCTGTTTAATTTTTTCGTTGGCCTCAGGTGGGTATGTTTCTGTCGACACCTGTTGGCCCCAGGCTGGTATGTTTTTGTCGAAGCCTGTTTAATCTTTTCGTTGGCTTCAGATGGGTATGCTTTTGTCGATATTTTTTGGCCTCAGGCGGGTACATTATTGTCAAGGCCTGTTTAGTTTATGTTGGCCCCAGGATGGTATGTTTTTGTCGATGCCTGTTTAGTCTTTTCGTTGGCTTCAGATGGGTATGCTTTTGTCGATATCTGTTGGCCTCAGGCGGGTACATTATTGTCAAGGCCTGTTTAGTTTATGTTGGCCCCAGGCTGGTATGTTTTTGTCGATGCCTGTTTAATCTTTTCGTTGGCTTCTGATGGGTATGCTTTTGTCGATATCTGTTGGCCTCAGGCGGGTACATTATTGTCAAGGCTTGTTTAGTTTATGTTGGTCCCAGGCGGGTGTGTTATTTGCCGATGCCTGTTTAAATTTTGTTCGACTTAGGCGGGTATATGAATGTCGATGCCTATGTTGTCTTTGTTTAGGGTTTAGCCCGACGCTCGAGGTTGTTTGCGCGCTCTAGGTTTGCTCTCTAACCTACTGCGGGTTACTCAACTTTATATCAGTGTAAGTAAAGTCCTCACGTCTTGTATCCACGTCTTTACTTAGCTCTTACCATGGTAAGAGACAAGTAAAGAGGGGCAGCTGTGAATACCCATTTCTGTCCGGCCTTAATAGTCTGAATTTAAAAATTATTAATAACTTAATTAGGGATATAAAGTTAGAGTGAACTCTTTGGTATTAGTAATCAAGTGAGTTAATTTATTTTTGATTTCTTAACCATATAACAATAATTAAAAAAAAAAAAGTGTCTGGTTAGTGGTCCTTTGGCCCATTTTTCGACCAAAAATGCTAAAAAGAAAGTGGGTTTGCCAAGTTAAAAAAAAGGGGAGTATGTTTAATTAGTGGGCTTTGGCCCATTTTATGCAATCAGCCATGAGAAGGAAAGGATAAAACTAACCAAAAAAGAAGAAAAATGATAAAGAAGAAAAAATGATAAAGAAGAAAAAATGATAAAGATAATCAGCAAGTGGGTGTGTCCAGACTCTTCTTGGGTAAGCTGGTCCCCCTATAAATAGAAAGTTTTTTTTTTACTTTCCAGAGGACCAAGAATTGACAAAGAAAAAAACGTAAGATTGAGTCTGAAATTGAAAAGAGAACAAAGCTTTTACTAAGGTATTTTTCTTTCTTTCTTAAGACTTTATTATATCAGTTGTTGTTCTGTAAATCCATTTCCTTTTCACTTTTGTGTTGTTCCTGTTACATCCTTTGGAATAAAAGAGGAAATAAGAAACCAGACTAAAATAGATACATGAGGATTAAAAAAAACTAAGAAATACTTAAACCAACAAAACAGAAATACAGTGATAAACAAGTCAAGAACAGTGCAGGAAAGGGGGAGGCCAAGTCCTTCACGCCCTCACTGAGTCACCGCCAGAGGATGGTGGCTCGGAGTTGTGGCGGTGTGTTTTCGGATCACCTTCACTAACCCTCGTCGGAGCATCGCCGAAAGGTGGTGGCTGCGTTGTGGTTGTGTTGCTGCTCTGATTCTCCTCTTTCCCCACTCATGACAGATCTGAGTGTTTTGACCCTCCTCTCAGATTCGCGTTGCTCTCGCCGGACCGCCACCGAAAGGCGGCGGCTTCGATGTTGTAGCGGCCCTCATCAGCCTCGACGTGCCCTGCCATGGCTGCGGCCACCATGGCCATGCGCGCATAAGGGAAGGCCAACGTAGGCTAGGGTTTCAAAAAAAAAGAAAGGAAGAAGAGAATGAGAGAAAGAAACAGGAGCGTTAACTGAGAGAGAAAGAGTGATAAAAAAAATTAAACTGAGTTTAGAAACTGCTAGGGTTTGTATCTAACATTTCTTCCCTTTTAAATACTTAATCTAACATTAAATACTTAATCTAACTGAGTTTAGAACCGACAACTGCTGGCCCATTTTTTTATTTTCCTTGTTTATCTTACTACTTTTCCTCTTTTTTGGTTCTGAGCCCGTATTATTTTTGTTTTGGCCCGCTGCTGTTTTTTTGGTTGGCCTCCTGATAGTTTTTTTTTTTACATCTGATACCTTTTTTTTTCTGAAATGAACCTCAGCTTTTTTTGGGTTTCTGGTGGGCCTTTTTGTTTGGTTCAGTTACGTTTTTTTGGTACCATATGGACCATATTGCTTTAAATTATCAAATATGGGTATCAATTATCACTAGTTTTCTCTCTAATTAATTATTTGCTTAAAAAATATAAAACAAATATATATATTTTTTTAAAAATCTGGTAACTAATCTATCATAAAATACTAAGGTCTAACCTCTTTGCAAATAAATAAAAAAGAAATAAAAAACAAATAATAATCTTTTTCTCAAAAAAAGATTAGTCTTTTTAAAGAAAACTAAAAATATCACAACCAACTCATGTTTTTCTACCCAAGAACTACGTAGCCTTGATTTTCTCTGTTGATAGAGAATACGTAGGCCCGGGGTCACTCCCGCCAGGCACTCCAAATAAAAAACCTAAATTTTGTCATTCTTTGTAAGTAATTTTCATCATTAGGAACATGTAAATATTCTTTTAAATTCAAATTTATAATAAAATACAAGACATATTTTCAAGGACGAAATAAATGATTTAGGAAGCTAAGAAATTTTGCATAATTAATCATAGGTAACTGTCTTATGACGGACGTTGTAGGGCACTAACACCTCCCTATGTGTAACCGACTCCCGAATCTAGATTTGATTTCTATTATTTGGGTTCTCTTATGTTCTCCCTAAAAACTTTAGTGACGACTCTTTTGATACATTGATTAAGTTTTAGCGCGCCGTCCCGCTGCGACCCCCGGTTGCGACAGATATTTTGTGGGAAAACTTATAGTTACCTGCGAACATTTGTGCAAAAACAAAATCTGCAGGAAACTGCGCCCTATACGCAGCAAAATTTGCAGCAAATTCATGCAATATAAATTGTTGAAAAATGCGTGGTTAATAAACACATTTCTAGTAGTAGTGTTACCATAAGTAGGAGAGAGGCTCGTGGGTAATAGAAATCAAATGGTAAAACTCTAAGAAGCTATTAGTTTGCCAGTCGAGGGGGAAAATAATAACAAAAGTTAATAGCATTGCCATGTTAAATAAATGTAGTATTTTATCAATTTGCTAATAAAATGATATTTTTCAATGTTTAATTACATTTTACTTTGTGTGAGTCACTGAAAATTAAATGATTTTATTATTAATAAATACGAATTGTTTAGGTTGCATTACCAAATCAAATTATTGGTTAATACTACCTCTGCTTCTATATAACTCTCTAGAGAGAGAAGAAACACACATATTTCGGAGTGGAATTAATTTTTTTAATTTTCATGAAAATATTATTTGTTTTCCTATTTCACCCTTTAAAATGCAGGAGTTGTAAAGGCGTGGAGGTGCTATGAGGAGGGTATTAGGTTCTCGGATGCGGAGTTGTTCCCGGAGCTCGTGCCTGGTGTGCGTCGGAAGGTTTGCGGTGGTGGTTTGGGGGGTAATAGTCTCCCGTTTGATGTCTTGTTTCCTGAGGTGGTTTGGGAATCTAGTCAGGAGACTACGGTGCCTCAGATTGTTGGTAGTCTAGCGTTATCTATTTAGGAGCGCTCTGGTCTCACCTCGCCTGTAAGGCCATTGGGTCTTCCTTCTACTTCCCATTGGTGGTTAGCACAAGAGAGCTCTACTGATCTGTTGGTGGGCTTTGGACCTTGTCGTCTAGCCAGGGTCGGGTTGCTACCCCTTGGTCTTGACTCTAGTGGGAAGTTGAAGGTCTCGTTCCAGTGTGACATAGTGCAGGAGCCTTTTGGTCCCTAGCTGGCTGGGACTAATTTTTGCTCTTTTGTCTCTGCTGTATCTGTATGTTCTGGTGAGGTGGGAGTGCAGGCTTCGAGGGTTGCTGTTGTGGAGTCCCCTAGGCGTCGGGGCCGTCCTATGAAGCTCACCAGCGGTCTTGCTGATTGTGTTGTTGAACCAGGGGAAGGGGTTGTTAGAGGCCGTTGTCCTATCACAAAGACACCTCGTCCCCGTGGGCGTCCTAGGAAAGGGAAGAGCCTTGCGAGTGCTTGTACCTCTTCCTCAGGTCTAATGGAGGATGTTGTCGGTTCTTTGGAGAACCAATTGGTGATTGTTGAGCCGCAGTGCGACAAAGGTCCTCTGGGTGTTATGACAAGAGCGAGAGCGGCGTTGGCCATTGGGAAACGTTTTGGCTTGACTTATGATTGCTCAGATGATGAAGCCCTTCATGGTATAGCGGAAAATATTAGGTCTCGTAGGCTTAGGCAGAGTTAGTTGGGTCTTTTGGCTTTCTTTGGGTTGTTTTGTCTCTTTTATTTGGTTTATTTTTCTCTCTTTGTAGTTAGGGGCTGCTTATAGGCTTATGGTGATTAGCTTTTTGTTGCACTAATCAATTTTCCCCTATGCTTTGGTTTTGAGATTTGTTGCCAAACCATATGCTATTATTATATATATAATTATCCTTTTGCTGTTAAAAAAAAGCATTTTATCTTTCCTCGTTTATTATTCCTGCAAGGACATTTCTTGAAAAAACATCATTTAATGCTTTCTTGAAACTCTAAGTGGACAGTTAATAAGGAACGAGAGTAAGTAGTATAAGCAATTGATTGCTTGCTGTAGACTAGAAAAAATCATCAAAATTATATCACTCTATGGTTTTGGCAGCTAGAGTTAATGGCAATTATATGTATTGAATCCTTGTCATGGATATAAAGAAATATTTAGGCGAGGAAATAGACAGTGGTTCTTGATCACACTACTATTTTCTTATCCTTTCTTCTATCAAAATTCTATTTCTTGTGGACAATTTTTTATAGGACTCCATAACATTCTGTCTCAAGTGCATTGTTAAGTCTAACCTTTGGTACGGGGCTGTTTAGGTTTATCTGTCACATTGGTGTTTCAGATTGTGGCCAGGCGGAGTTACTTGGGATGTTTCTACGTTTGCAACTTTGCTGGCAATTCGGGTTTCTCTGAATTGATCACTTCTCTAATTCACAGGTTGCGTTGGGGCTGGTCAATGTGATTCATCCTATTTACCATCATTATTCTGCCATTATTGGTTAGATTAAAGAGCTTATTGGGAGGTCCGCCGTCATCATTTGCTTCGTGAAGGTAATATTTCTGCGGATTGCCTAGCTAAACTTGGTGCTTCTTCGTCCTCTCTATTGAAGGTGCAACACTCTCGGTCGGAGGGCAACTCTATGTTGCTATAGGCCGACTCTTTGGGCACCGTTTTCCCTAAACCATATTTTGTTTCCTTTCATATCGTGTACCAAAAAAAATTATGTATTTTCATATAAAATAAATTTCTAATAAATATATTAAAATTTATATTTATATTTATATTTATATTTATATTTATATTTATATTTGTATTTGTATTTATATTTATATTTATATTTATATTTATATTTATATTTATATTTATATTTTATTTATATTTATATTTATATTTATATTTTATATTTATATTTATATTTATATTTATATTTATATTTATATTTATATTTATATTTATATTTATATTTATATTTATATTTATATTTATATTTATATTTATATTTATATTTATATTTATATTTATATTTATATTTATATTTATATTTATATTTATATTTATATTTATATTTATATTTATATTTATATTTTTTTATATTTATATTTTTTTTTTTTTTTATTTTATATTTATATTTATATTTAATAATTTTATATAATAAAATAATATAAAATATACTAAATAAATAAATTTTACATCAATAAATTTATTTATTATTTATATATTTAAATATTTTCTAGAGACATGCCAAATTTGAAAAGTCAAGGATACATGCGTATAACATTTTTTGTAGAGGCTTTTAAATAACAATTTACAATGGATGAAACTTAGTGTAGGTGTCAATGAAAATAGAAGAGTTTCACAAACATGTTAAAAGTGTTAGGTACAGTTTTTTTGTTGATGAGTATCATTGTACCAGATAAGTTCATAGTACCCGTGCAAAGTCAACAAGGTGGTCGTGATAGATGGCCCTGGAGAAAAATTGTGCGTGTTCAAAATGATTTAGGTAATGGTGTTACTCTCTATGTCCACTGTCGTTCAAAGGATGATGATCTTGGTGAACATTATCTTTCCAATGGACAGTACCAAGAATGGTCATTTGGTATTAGTTGGATTGGCTCTACTCTTTTTTGGTGCAACGTTGGATGGAACGATGTGAAACATAGTTTTGAGGCTTATAATAATGGCAGAGATTATTTATTGTGTGGATCACAATGTTGGCGAAGTATTAAACCAGATGGAGCATACTTTTACCTTGAGAGGAAAGGACATAGATGGGTGAAGCAATATGAATGGTGAAGCTCTAATACATTCATAACTGGATAGATGAAGGAAAAATAATAGCATTGTCGTGGTATATAAATAAATGTATTACTTTATCTATTAACAAATAAAATGATAGTTTCCAATGTATGAACACATTTCTTTTTCCCATAATTATTCTCTCACGATTTTCATGAACTTCTTTCTTCCAACTTCTTTCTGTAGTAATATATTTCCTCCGCTTTAAATAATTTTACAGAAAGAGAATAAACATATATATTAAGAAATATAATTTATACCGTTAACTTTTTGAAATATATTATTTATTTGCCTAGTTTACCCTTGAAGTGTATTTATATATCTCTCCTTATTTATTTCTTTTATAAGGGCATTAGATGAAAAACATTATCTAATTAATACTCCCTTTAAATTCTAAGTGGACAATTATTATAAAACAGATAAAGCATAAATCTTCCTTCCACACAACTTCTTTATTATTGTCTTATATGCCTCAGGTCCCAGGAATATATAAAACGACTATTTTACCAAAAAAATAGGTTGGTTACTGGAGTGTCTTTCAAAAATATAAATATGTAAATGAAATTTCGCTTGCTTGGTACAATCATCTTGCAGTTAAATCCTTCAATAATCAGTATCAATCAAAATATATATATATATATATATATATATATATATATATATATATATATATATATATAAATGAGCACACACACAACACACACTAATTAAATGCATTTTGATACCCCGAACCAAAGCTTCCGTTAGCAAAAATGGGTTTCCGTCAAATTCCGTCAACAACTAAATGGTTTCTAGAAAAAAAATTAATAAAAAAATAAAAACCAAAAATTTGTCATCTTCATCTCTGATCCCATGATCTTCATCTTCTTCTTCTTAATATACAACAACAACAACAACAACAACAACAACAAAAACCAAGAAAAAAACTCAAAATTAAAGAACCGAGCATATTTTTTTTACCCCAAATTAATCTCATACACACTAAGCCACACACACATTAACAAAAATATGCATGACAACCTAAATTCCAAACGCACAAAATGAGCACACACACTAATTAAACTCACATAAAGCTTCAACGCACAGAGAGAGCAAGATGACAGTGAAACAGCGAAAAAAAGAAATCAAACTAGAGAGAGGAGGATTTTCTTTGGTGGTGGGTGAGATCTTGTTCCTCTCCTTCCTTTTTCTTGCTACATGGATGAAGATAAAAATCGGTGCAAGGTCATGGCTTGTCAGATCGAGAATTTCAGATTGTGGGTTAGGGTGTTTTTGAATTTGGAGTTTTTTAACAGTGGTGTGTTATGGGCGTGGAGACAAGAAGAAGAAGAAGAAGACGAGGAGGAAGAGGAGGAGGAGGAGCTAATCGACAAACACTAAGGTTTTGCCTTTAAATTTTCCTCTTCCGGTTTTTGCTTTTGGGTCCCCTTTAATCCTCCTCCTCTTCGATCTACATTCTTCTCTCTCTGTTTTCCTCTCTCTTTGATCTGTTATCTGCACTCCTACTATTCCCTCTCTATTCGACCCAGAAGCTTCTAGGACCATGTGTTTGTGTGAAAAAAAGGTCGAGGTCTGTGTGAAAAAAAAGAGCTTGGGTTTGTGTGAAAAAAAAGCTCTGTGATATTTTGATGGAAGAGTGGGGTTTTGTTTTGATGGAAGTTCACAGGTCAGGTCTCCTTGTGATACTAATTCAAATTCCTCTATGAACAAATTCAGTAACATAACGTAAGAATCATGAAATTGAGTGGTTAAGTGGCTAATAATGTATTCAATTTGAAGAAATTGGTTAGATCGAAGGATGAATTTTATTGGGGTTTGATGAAGGGTTGTTGTTTTCATTTTTGGTTTTCTGGGTTTTTTTATGGAGAAGATGATGAAGAAGATGAATTTGTTAGGTTTTCTATTTTTAAGTTCATTTTTTTGGGTTTTGGTTGTATAACATGAAGATCATGGGGGAAGGATGAAGATTACATATTTATGGGTTTTCTAATTTTTAATTTTTTTCTTCCAGAAAGCGTTAATTTTTGGACAGGATTGGACAGAAAATGGACTAGGCGAGACCCTAGGGGCCCTCGCCCAGGGACGCTTTCCTCAAGGCGGTGCGTGAGCCAGGGAGTTGGGCCTCCCTCGAGAGGCCCACCTAGCCTACTAAGGACAGTTAGGGACGCTAGGCCCAACCCAAAGCCTATTAATAGGGGGCGGTTACCAATTGTAAGAGACTCTTAGCTCATTTGAGAAATAACAAACTTGAAATTCAGTTATATTCTCTCTCTAAGCGGTTACACACACTCTCTCTCTCTCTAGATTCTCTCATTGCAATCCTAGAGGGATATTGCATCTTGGTCGATATCGTTTAGTGGACGTGGAAACGTTATCGAGGAAAAGGAGTAGAAGATAGACGATAGACACTGACAATTTATGCCGGTTCACCCCAAGAACAATAGGGCAACATCCAGTCCCCGGCAAAGTCGGGATTTCACTATGCAAGTATCAAGGCGTTCTCCTACAATAAGTATTTAACAGGACTTCTCCCGGTGAGTATATAAGGACTCATCCTTTGAGTATTAACAAGGACTCATCCAAGTATTGTTTCACTGCCTCTTCAGGCATTGAGTTTATAAGGACTCCTCCAAGTATTGTTTCATTGCCTCTTCAAGCATTGAGTTTATAAGGACTCCACCTGTGAGTATTATCCAAGACTCCTCCAAGTATTATTTCACTGCCTCTTTAGGCATTGAGTTTATAATGACTCCTCCTATGAGTATTATCCAGGACTCCTCCAAGTATTGTTTCACTAGCTCTTTAGGCATTGATTTTATAAGGACTCCTCCTATGAGTATTCGCCAGGACTCCTCCAAGTATTCTTTCACTGCCTCTTCAGGCATTGAGTTTATAAGGACTCCTCCTGTGAGTATTCGCCAGGACTTCTCCAAGTATTCTTTCATTTCCTCTTCAGGAATTGAATTTATAAGGACTCCTCCTATGAGTATTAGCCAGGTCTCCTCCAAGTATTCTATTACTGCCTCTTCTGGCATTGAGTTTATAAGGACTCCTCCTTTGAGTATTAGAAAGAACTCCTCCATTACAAGTATTAGACGAGACTTCTCCCAAAACAATCTTTCTCAAGATCGTTTTCTTCTACTCTAAAATCTCTTCTTCAAAGAGGGATAATAGATCAATTAAGTCCATGAACATAAAGCATCAATTAAGTCCGTGAACATAAAACATAAAGTCGTTGCGGCCCGTTGGAGCGTGGAGTTCACAGAGCTTCTTGTCGTTAGATCAAACAATACAAAGTGTACTTTCGTCAGAGCGTGGTACTATTTAATAGAGACTTTATGTCTTAAAGATGTTGTCGTCATATAGTACGTAGCATAGGTCTGAGTTTCTATCCATTAGTGTAGAGATATGGAAACACCACGAAGCTTTTCTTCATTATAGCATTGTGTCAGATATTTGACCTTTGATTTGAATCTTCTGCACGAAGCTTTCGTTGACTTTAGCTTCAAGGGAAAGCTTATTTGATTTTGGCATTGTAGTTTGCTGGAGAGGAACTTTGACTTCTAGGACGATCTTCTGCTCCTTTTGTCTTCATTCTGCTTCAGACGATCTTCCTTCAGTTCTTCAGACGATGAGTACCTTTCTTCTTTGTCTCAGTCGCTCTGGGACTTTTACTCATGTCTTCATTCTTGGTGCAGCAGCTTTTAGACGATGATGGCTTGATTGACTTTTGAAGTTCTGGTTACCATAATCTTCCTCAGACGATGCTTTTAGATCAGACTAGTTTCTTCATTTATCTTTAGAAATGGATTGTCTTGTTTGACTTGAATTGAGTCAATGAGAATATGCGTAGACAATAAGCTTAGCTCCAATTCTTCAATCTTTGATGAGAGAGAAAAAGGAAACTTTAATGTAGACACGTTCCTATAGTTTCCTTGGTCAGCGTGCTTTGTAGAGTATCACGTGATTTCCTAGCACTTGGCTTTCTCCCAAGAGTGTTAGAGATATTTCCATTTGAATATGACGTTCTTTTCTCTGGACACTGCTTCTATAATCAGTCTTGAGATAGACATTGAGTTGTAGACGTTTCGTGTAGTCTTCTCAGACGATCCAAAGTCTTGACTTGTTCTTGCATAGTTTGTTCTTTGGTTCAGCTTGCATACTTGCTTCTCAAGCTTTGATTGTTATTGCAGATATAAGCTTGAAGCTTGAGCTTTACCTTGTGAAGATGATCTAGATGATTTGTCTTCTCATGTCTCTTGATCCCTTCTTTATCAGCTTGCTTTCTTCAGATAGATCGTCTTCCAAACATAGCTTTCCTTTGCTAGTCATGTTGTGCTGCAGCTTTGAACATCCTTCTTCTTCTTCTGATCAGACAATCTGGAGGATGCCATTCTTCTCGTTTAGCCTTGCAGACTCTAGATGCCTTGAAGTTTTGACTCTCTTTCAGTCTTCAGCATTTCTCCTTTTGCCTTGCATCTTAAGCTTTGACCAATCTCTCCTTTGTTGATGCTCAAACGATCCTTGTAGATGCTTCCTTTCTTTTCGTCGTCTGCCTTTGCTGCTTTGTCATTGTTGCACTTTGACTAGCTTCACTTCTTCAGCTTTGTCTTCGCTTCACGTTTGACCTTTCTCCTTGTGGATGAGTTGTCTAATTGTCATCTTTATTCAAGGATTCTTCAAGTGATCTTTCCTGAAGGGTATGAGAGTAATTTCCTGAAATGCAATTCATATAATATATGTAGTCACTTCATTTGCACTCTTGGACGTTTCACTCTTGAAAATTGTTATCATCCAAAATAAGATAGACGATATATTCAGCGTTATGAACTTAACATAAATGTGCAATTAAGATATATGCTTTTTGATCTATTTAATAGTAGTTAAAATAACTTCAGAAAGCATAACAGAGAAAAATAATTATAACTAAAGATGAATAAATTTAAATTTACTAAATAATATTTTACAATATTAAAATTATAACTTATTATAATTTGAAAAGTTAAAATTATTTGATTGATGATAAAAAGTATAATATTTTTTTACTATAACTTATATTATTAAAAACTTATTATTTTAGTTGAAATTTTTCAACGTCACTCAATGAATTTTCATATTATTAAATAAAATAAATAAGAAATTTAAATGATAAGATATGATTAAATAACATAATAACATCAGAGGAACAATACTCTCCCAAGTGAGTATCAATGTTTACAATCAGATATATGATAAATCACGCACCTCCACAACTGAAACTATAATAATAACGAATAAAGTTTTGTTCTCACTTCTTATCCACCTCCACTTTGGACAAATATGAAGAGAAAAGAGAGAAATGAGTGATATGATGTTTAATGTGATAGGAAATGCAGAAAGAGATATGAAGAAAAATATGTGGAAATGAGATGAAGGAGAAAGTGAGTGTGAATGAATCATTACTATAATATTAAACCTCAAACAAGAACCTAAATCAATTGAACAAGTTTCAACACAAGTTGTTAAAATTACTTAAATGCTAACTATTAATCATTAATTATTAAATTTCAGTAATATCCTTTATTTATTTAAAGAGAACTCTAATACAAGCAATTTAATGCATAAAAAAAACTCTAATGCTATTTATTCAGATGTCTAAACACAATTATATTTTTGATTATATGTACAATGAAAAACTATTTTAATATTTATTATTTATATAACTACATTATAATAATTTTCATATAATATTAAAAACTATTTGAAATAAATTCGTGCAACGCACGAGTATTATATCTAGTATTTCTTGGATCTTAGTCTTTATTCAACAACATAGTCAGCTTTGACTTGCTAAATGATTAATAGTTAAGATTTAAATGTTAGTGATGGGTATATGCATATGTAAGGTAATTAAGCGAACAAATAAATTTGATGAATGTGTCCAAATTACCTAGTGTCCGATTCTTCTATGCCTTTCCTGTTATTATGTGAGCTTCCATTTCTAAAAAATGGTATATTGAGGAAATTGAAGCCTTGATGTTGAAAGAAAAATAAAATCCAAGGACTTTCTTCAAAAGAGTCCTACTTTCCAACATGAAAGGGTCGGGGTTGTTTATGGTACATCACCTGTTCGGAAAATGTATTGGTATACTGTTTTTAGTTTATAAATATAAGATTTGTAATTATGTGAAAGAAGGTTTGTAACTAAAAATTACAGTAAAGTTGTGACCAGTAAATTAGTTGCTAAGTAGTTGCGAATTTGCGGTCGCGGACAACCCCAATGTAAAAAGAGTGATAGTAGTTGGACAAGGGATGAAGCAGGGAAGTAAACAATTATGGGTAAATAGACAAAAATAACAACCTAGCTGCCAAAAATCTTATTAGTAAACTTGAAAGCAGTAACTGCCCAAGAGGTGACACTTTGGACTACTCTTGAAAATTTAATGCTTCTAGAGACTGGCAAATTTTTTGGTAAAAGTCAAGGCTGTATTTATATAGAACGGTTTTCGGTGGAGGCTTTTAAATAGAAATTTAGGAGAGATCAGACTTACTGGAGGGTTCTGTGAAAATAAATATGAGAGCTTTCACAAATATATTGAAGGTCTTGGTTATAGTTTTTTGGTTGGTGAGCATTACAACAGACAAGTTCATAGAACCTGTGCAGGGTCAACATGGTGATGGCTTCCTCGGGAAGAAGACCGTGCGTGTTCAGAATGATTTAGGCAATGGTGTTACTCTCTTTGTCCAATGTCGTTCGAAGGATGATGATCTTGGCCCGCATTATCTTTCCAATGGACAATACCAAGAATGGTCGTTCATTAACAGTGTCTTTGGCGTTACTCTTTTTTGGTGCAACATTGGATGGAACGATGTGAAAAAGAGTTTTATAGTTTATAATGTTGATAGGGATGGTCATGTATGTGGATCGCGATGCTGGCGAAGTATTAAATCAGATGGAGCCTATTTTTACCATCAGTATGAGAGAGGCCAGTGGGTGATGGAAATCAAATGGTAAAGCTCTAAGCATTTATTAGTTTTCCAGTCGAGGGGGAAAATAATAACAAATGCTAATAGCATTTTCCTGTTAAATAAATGTAGTATTTATCAATTTTCTAATAAAATGACATTTTTCAATGTTTAATTACATTTTCCCCATAATTGTTTTATTACTACTTTTACGAATTTCTTTCTTCCATCTCTAAATCCCTTATAGAATGAACTTCCTCCCTTATAGAATAAAGATTCAAATATTTTGTATGAGTGAGGAAGGAATGGGCATAAAACCCCTGTTTGAACATGAGCTCTAGTGAAAATGACCGGATGCATATATAGGATTATCTCTTACCATATACTATATATTATTTTCGAAACAAAAAAGTGGCAACTCCGACAAGTGTCACCCCCTCATTCTGTGTTTTTCTTCATAAGTTTTCTCTCTCATACTATAAGTAGTAGGTAGATGATGTCATATTTATATTTTTGAAAATAATTAATGTATTAATATAACATTTACTAGTTATTAATGACATTAGAATAATTAATAAAAGTCAATTTTGACTTTTTTTGAATAACTACTGTATTAATTTGACATTTAGTGATTTTAATGACATTATAATAATTAATAAAAGTCAATAGTGACTATTTTACCATTAAGATGTATGCTGACAATGTTTTTTTAATGATTATGTTTAATTTTTATATTACAAAGTAATGTTTTTTTAAATTTTATTTATATTTTCTGATTTTAAAGTAATTTAAATATTAAATAATTCCATATTTTAAAAAATAATTAATGTATTAATATTTCATTTAATAGTTATTAATGATATTTTTTTTTCGTTAGATAGCAAAATATTTTATTGAAAAAGAAAAGCAAAGTACAACCCCTGCAAGAAGAGCACAAGAAAAGGAACCCGCAACACCCCACCGAAAAACAACCTAAAGCGAAACCAACGGAAAAAAAAAACCACCCACCAAGAAAGCCCATAAGCCAACTAAAGACCTAGTGACCCAAAATGAAAGCTCGCAGACACAAGAAAGCTACGCACCCACATGCCCATTATCTCTAAGATATTCTGCCAGACCCCGAATAGTCTCATCCTCGCTGCTAGTTATTAATGATATTATAATAATTAATAAAGGTCAATTGTGATTTTTTTTTTAAAATAACTGCTGTATTTATATGACATTTAATGGTTTTTAATGACATTGGATTAATTAATAAAAGTTAATGTTAACTTTTTTTCCATTAAGATGTATGCTAAAAGATTTTTTTAATGCTTATGTTTATTTTTTTGTATTACAAAAAAATGAAAAAAAAATAGAATGTAATATCTTACGCTCAAAGTGATATCAAGTATGCTATAAAAAATTGATATCAAATAATTTTAAAGGGTTGATTTGAAAATTAACTCATAAATCTTGTATTTTATATTTTCATATACACATATGGAAGATTAAAACGGTTTGATATATTGATTCAAATCATAACGAATTTGGAAAACGAAAGAGGGAATTAGAATGCAACTTGGATTAGAAAAAAACTTAAATGCGTGATATATGTATTTAAAAAGAACAAAGAGGAGAGGAAATATGAAAATCTCTGATGTATGCCGACAAAGTACTCTTATTTCATCTGTGCATGACGCGAGACCAGTACTAGTTTTAATTAACAGATAAGATAGAGATAAATTAGTTTTTAATTAAAAATAATTTAATTTTAAAAATTTATTTGAAAATATTGATTCAGAATATTATTAATAAAATTTATTTTTGTAGATAATTTAGTAATATTCGAATTATTTTCAGAGAGGTCAGCCTTTAACTCAGAATTAAGGCTAGATACATTGCATTTTAAATTAGGAGATAATGACAGTCCTTTTCCTTTGATAACTGTTGAGTTTTATTCTGAATATTAGTATTGTTTAGTTCAGTTTTTTTTAGATAGGGAAATTGTGTTTAGTTTATGATAAGTGATAGGTTTAATAAAGAAGACTTATCTCCTATCTCTTTAGTTTGCTGCATATCATGAGCTTTAGAGGGGGCTGAACTTCTTCCTTACCTTCTTCTATAAATAGAGAGACCTCTATGAGGGGATCCTCACTCAGAAATGTTCTTGGTTCGAACACTCAAAGGAGGGGTAACCCCTAGAGAGTAGAAAGATTGCACTAGAATGAGAGAAAATCATTGAATTCCATGTGTGTGTATTCATCAAATAAGCAAAAAGTCTCTTCCAATTGGTAACTGTCCCCTATTTATAGGTGGGAAGTGGGCTTCCCGCGTAACTGCCCCTGACGTGCCTAATGGGCCTCGCTAGCCAAGGCCCAACTATTGACTGAGCGCCCGCCCCTTGGCAGGAATCCCTCTGAGCGTAGCCCCTCTAGGGACTCGCCCAGTCCACGAGTCCACAAGACACCAAGCTCGAAGTATGAGATCAAAGTGTGTCTTTAAGAACGCCGTGATTACAAATTATTGTTAGATATGCACAGTAAATTTAAGTCGCCAACATGGCGTGTTGAATCATACACTTGCACTAATCCTATTGTTGAGGTCAGGCGAGCGCCCGGAAGCCCGGTCAACAAGTCCACAAGCTTCCGATCGTCGTGCGCGGGCTGGCGGTCATACGAACTCTCCTCGCCGTATAAACTTGCGGTAAAGAAAGAGACCGAAAGGTCAGCATATCTATTTAAATATTTAGCCCATTTTTCGAAACGCCACATCAAATCAAATCAAATCAAAGCCACATCATCGGATTTGGGCCAATCAAATTCAATAGCTTCCTTCAAAGCGCCGCGTGTTTTCTTCGATGCGTCGTGTCTTCCCAAGGCAATCATTACACCTGTCATCATGAGGCTCGACTCTCCATCATCCAGATGCAACCCGCATGCGCCCCATGCCTATAAAAACCCTTTTCCTCCATCATCTTCCACTTTCGAAACCCCCACTCTTCTCAACCCTAATCTCTTCCAGCAATTTGTCTCCGGCAAGCCACCGCACCAGCGCCACCGTAGTCCATCCCTTCCTCTATCCCCTGTTCACTTCACTTCCTAGTGAGTCCTTTCTCCCGACCTCTGCATTTTCTTTCCAAGTTAGTACTTCATCTTCATCTTCTAAGTATGTCCCCCAAACGCAAACCTAGAGCCACCTCTAGAAACCCTACTATGGTCTCCTCCCCTTGACGTAGGACCCCTGAGACGGTGTTGAGGACGCTAGGGAAGTCCCCCACCCCTAGCGGAGGGCCCCTCGACTTGTCAAAGGTCAAGGACTTCCAGGCCAAAACCCACGAAACCCTTCCAACTCCTGGCCGAAATCCTCCTACCCAACCCGCTATTGACCAACCCTCTGAGTATTACGACCGCAAGGCCATTAAGGGCCTTTTTGATGAGATCGACAGATTTTGTCAGGAAGTCTCTTTTAATTATTTGCTCCAATCAGCCAGGTGCAAAGGACACGAGCGCCCCTGGCACCGCCTGGCTGACAACGACATCAACAACCACCATTTCTTTTACGTTTACGAGTACTTACTCACTAAACTAGGGATCAAATTCCCCATCTCGCCTTTTTATTGCTTCGTGCTGACCTCTATCAACGCCGCCCCCATCCAACTGCATCCCAACGCCTGGGCGTTCATGAGATGCTTTGAAATCTTATGTGACGCCATCCAGCTCCCACCCTCGCTGGTCCACTTCTTCTATTTGTACGACGTGGACCGCAAGTCCCTACAATCCCGAGGGTGGGTTGCCCTGAAGGTTCGCCCCGGCCGTAGCCGCCTCAACCCATTTAAGAGAAACCTCAAGGCCACCTTCGCCCGCATATATTTTAAAATTGGCGTTCATCACGAGTACCTCGAACTCTTCACCTCGAGAGACAGATCCATTCGCTTCCCCCTTTTACTGGACCGAGGAGTTTACTAGCATTTTGGACCCTCCAGAAGATTCCTAGACTGACGAAGACAAAATAGTCATCAGTTTCTTCGCCAAAATTCCCATTCTTGACTGCGCTAAAGCCCGTGATGCCGCAAAGTACTCCATCACCCCAAGATATCTAGGTTAAGCCAAACTTCCTTACTGCTTCCCGCTTCCCGCCGCTGATTTTGTCTTTATCATTTCCTCTTTATTTTTATTGCTTAACATGTTCTTTGCTTGTGCAGCCGAGATGAAGTTCATAAACGCCAAGCTGCAGGATGCATTCATCGCTAAGAGGGCCGCCTAATTTCCCCCGTCGTTCAACAACGAAAATGGGAAGAAGGTGCAAAAGCTTCCTCTCCGTGATGGCGAAGGGAATGCATCGCCGAAGAAAAAGAAGGCAACCCAATCCTCAGCAAGTTTTGAGAACACTGCACGACAGGAGGAGTCACAAACTGCTCACAAGTCCCAGGCTCGCCATGCTAGCCCGCCGCCGAACAACCAGACCTATACACCACCGGCCCATCAGATCCTGCCACCATCGTCGAAGTCCCCCGAAAACCCCGGTTCCAGCCAGCAATGAACCGAGAATGATCCCGAAATCCAAACTCCTAGTCCTGAGGGGAAAAAAGAAGGCCGCTTTCACCGGCCCTTGACCCTCCAATACATTGAGGACCCCATCGCCTTCCTTCTCTCCTACGCGTCGCTTGAGAAGATTGAGGTTGAGGTGCTGGAGAAGCGCATGGACCACATGGCCCAAGAAAGCGTGGCGGGCCTCCTTCATGTCGGGTGTGTCTTTGCCCATGCGTTCAAACGCTATGGGACCGCCGCCGCTGAAGCCGAAAGACTCCGCCCCGAGGTTACTAAGCTTCGCTCCTCCAACTCCAAATGCAATAAAAATATTGATGTGTTGGTGGCTCAAGTGGCGAGCTAGAGGATTGTTGAGCTTGAGGCAATGGTGGAGGAGCAGGAGTGAAAGCTGCAAAAGGAGCTCGCCGCCAAGGATGAGGCTCTCACCGCTAAGGACAAAGCACTTAGCTCTCTGCAGTCTGACTTGTGGCGAAGGACCAAGCCATCGCCGAATTGAAGGAACAGGCTATTGCTGACGCTGAGGCTCTAAAGGCATAGCTCACCATGGCCGCCACTGAGCAATACGATGAAGGCTTTTACCTGGCCAAAGATCAAGCTCACAATATTTTCCCGAATCTCGACTTGAGTCCGATGGGGATGTTCAAGGAGATTACAGAGGCCGGCTAAGGCGGCCCAGATGACCCCCTAGGAGCGGCGTGAACTTTGAAAGCCTCGGGAACGAAGAAGAAGGAAATGTTAGAAACAAGGACAATTAATATAATTTTTTTTTGTACCTTGGCTTTTAAATTCAGCTATTTGTACTATTTGCTTAAATTCAGCTATGTGTTGTACGCTTTTGTCTTTAATCGTTCTCCATATCATCTTTACTCCCGCGCCATGGCACCATGCTTACATTTCGACTCAATTACTTTTAACGACTTTAACGTGTGTAGTTTTAACTAGGACTTTTTACTTGGTTTAATTCGACCAAGGCTTAGACACACCTAAAAAGGTGCGACTCTGGATTTCACAAAGGATTGACTATGGATTTCACAAAGTATTCGCCCATTTGGGGTTCAATGTGCTCGGGTCCCAATGTCCATTTGGGGTGGCCCAAGGCTTATGCCTAGAAGTAAGTGCTCGCCTTGGAGGCTTTATTAGATAAAGAGCTTATCCCACACATCGCCAACGGATCCGGCGATTTCATTAGACTTTCTGGGGCGGTTCTCGGAGGTCAAAGGTTGTTATGGAAATTCCGCCTTCAGGGAACTTGTCCCACCTAGAAATCACCATGATTCAGCCTTTTTGATTGGTAAATTCAACCGTTGGAGTATTCTTGTGAATGTCCTTTCATATATTTCCTCAATATGACTGACGCAGGATTTTTACATTTTCTAGGCACCTCGTTAAAAAACTCCAACGAGGAGAAAAAAAGTGCGCCTTTATTTTACTCCAGTCACCATCCTCCGTCCTTAGCTGCATTGCCCTAGGATGAGCCTTTTGGTCATAGCTGCTCGCCGCGCACTGCTTCGTCATCGCCCTCCTTGCGTGCACCTTTTCCCTTGTTTCGGCAAGGGATTGTGTTGATGGTTCCCGCCGGGGATCCCAACTTCTGAGAAAACGTCTCCTCCGCCCCCTGCGTCTTTGCCGCCATGGTTTCCTTCTTTCGTTCCTTCAACCGGGCCTAGTGTTGATTATTTCTGTGAGCATACCTCCTGAGATATCCCGCCTTGATTAGCTTCTCGATTTCTTTCTTGAGTGTAAAACAATCATCGGTTTTGTGCCCTATTGTGCGATGGTATTCACACCACTTGTTTGGGTCGACATTTCTCGTTGGGCGCTTTGGAAATTCAGGCTCATCAACCATATGTGTAACCTTTATCTTTCAAAAGATGGCTATTAGATTTGCGTTTAGCGCCACACCCGGCTCCTCCCTCGGCGAGGGTATTGTTGTTGTTGCCATGGGCAACGACGTTCAAACTTATCCCGCGCGGGAAGTGTCGCCTACTTAGATGGCCTTACAATAGGAGCTCTCTCCTGCTTACACATGCTTCCTTATCCTTTCTCGCTGCAAGACTTATCCTTCCCAAACTGTTTCGACAGAACTCCATCCTTGTCCGTCCTTGCACACTTGCGCTTGAAAGCAGCATCATCTTCGTCTTGGATGTATGTATGCGCATGTGCTCGTATCTTCGCCATGGACTTCATAGGCTTCGTACTCAACTTGTTGTTAAATGATCCAAACCTTTCTTAAAAGCCTGCGCGTAGGCACACGGTTCAGAGTCTTCCACTTTCACCGACGTTGTGCTATAGGGTGCCATGTACTTTTTCAACGATTCACCCTCCTGCTATTGAATGTTGAATAAGTCATTGATCTTCACCTTCCGGATCTTGTTCGCCAAAAACTGAACCAAGAATTTCGACGAGAAATCTCGAAAATTAGTTATCGAACCACGAGGCAAAGTCGTGAACCACACCATCGCCGTCGATTTAAACGTCGACGGAAACATTTTACACTTTACTGCATCTGAAGCTGCGCTTATCACCATTTTCGTGTTGAAGTAGAGGAGGTGATCTTTTGGATCAGTTTCTCCACTATAAGACTCCAGGACCAGAGTTTTCATGTTATCAGGAATAGCTACATTCTCCACTTCTGTCGAGAAAGGACGACAATCCGCTACCGCCTTCGCTTCATGAATCCTCCTGTTCTTGGCGGAAAAAGTCGAGTTGTGCCTGCAAATGCTCGTTCCGCTGCTGTATATCACTTATGTTGCGCATAGGCTGCCGCCATTCCCCCTGAGTAACCGTCATCTAAGGCGAAGACAACGGTGTATGCGAACAGAGTGGAGTTCACGACAACAAAGGAGATGGTGGCAGAGATGGTGGAGGAGGTGGAGGAGGCGGAGGAGGCTGGTTTCCGTCAGAAACCTACTCTAGCTGCACGTCCCCGTGCCGCTTTCCCTCCTCCCTCTCCGGTTTCCTGAAACAGATTGGAGGCGAGAAGTGCCTCCGCTTCGGCGACTCGCGCCGTTGTCGACGATGAGTTTCCATGACTTTCCTAAAATCTAAACCGCTGTCAAACGTGCAACCAATCCACGTGATCCGGGACTCAAGAATTCTTCGATCCCCAAAGATGGCGCCAAAATGTTCTTGGTTCGAACACTCAAAGGAGGGGTAACCCCTAGACAGTAGAGAGATTGCACCAGAAAGAGAGAGAATCACTGAATTTCATGTGTATGTATTGATCAAAAGTCCCTTACAATTGGTAATCGTCCCTTATTTATAGGGTGGGAAGTAGGCTTCCCGCGTAACTGCCCCCTAACGGGCCTATTGGGCCTCACTAGCAAAGGCCCAACTATTAACTGAGTGCCCGCCCCTTGGCGGGAATCCCTCTGAGCGCAGCCCCTCTAGGGGCTTGCCCAGTCCAATAAATTTCACTTTTTCCTTCCCCTTCTTGGCTGAAATTTTTCCTTCCATTTTCCTTAGAGAATTCTTCAATTTTTCTTCCTTGTTCAAGAGCATCAAGGGTAGGACAGACATCATATTACGTGGGTTGGTTCTCTTAGAACATATATCTGATTGAAGATCAAAAACTTCAGACTTAAGATCAATAAGTTTTGAACAACATATCTAAATTTCAGCTCGATCTGACGGCTAACGAGTCCATACAAGTTGTTTTAAGAAAATAGGTCAAATCTATCAACTTTATATATATGCTCGGTTTTGCGAATTTAATCACATCTTTTCACATGGGAACGAGTTGGGACTTCATCAAGGGAGGATTCTCTAGAGATATTGGGGCTCTTCTAGGGCAAGGATTTCACCGTTATAGTCTGGTTTGATTAGTAAGATAAGGGTAACTCGGTCCTAGAGTATCATCGAGTCTTGTGTGCTCTCTTTCTCTCTCTCTCGCATGATACTTAAGATGAAGTTGTTTTAATGAATTGTTGTTTTATGGTGGTTTGTGGCATGATTTACACTTTTAATTGCTTGCTGAAAAATTATTGTTAAAATGTATTTTTGTTGTTGCTTGATGAGGTTTATGGCATGATGAATTTATTTTAAGCTTGCTGAAAATTTAGTGCAAATTGTTTATTTCTTGCTAAACTTGAATGGTTAGAGAGTCTAGTGTATCTCTTGAAATTTGTTGCATGACAGTGAGAATTTGTATGAGTTGATGCCAGAATTGTAGTTGACATTCTGATGAAGTGGCAATGTGACAGTTTGTTGACATGTGTGATTGTCCCACCTTGCGAGGTGATATTGATCGGTTGTTGTTTGTAGTCTCATATAGATTTGCATCTTGATCGATTAAGGGAATAGACCTTAATCATGTTTGATTTTTGAATTGATGTTGATTAATGATTGTGGATAACATGGTTATTATCTTGCTATGACTATTTGTTTATCTTGATTTATTTGAGTTAACACTTTCTATTTGTTACTTGCTACATGGGCGCTTATCGCCAGATTTTTAGACGATGGAGGACTACTCAGTGATCGAGCGTAGGATCTATGAGAAGCTTGAGGCAGCAAAGATGGAGAGATATGACTTCTTCTTTCATGGGAAGGTTATGAAGAGACCTTTTATATATATATATATATATATATAAAAGGTGGAGGGACTGCGGGAGATCTCTGGTCAATGTGGTGAGCTTCAAACTTTTCAGTTGAGGAGATAATTAAAGAAGAGAGATTCCTGGGCATTGTGTTAAAGCTAAATCAAGGGAATTCATTATGTCTTGTTGCGAACATATATGCTCCGAATTTAGAAGCAGAAAGAAGTAATTTCCTATCTAGTTTGGGTGGCTTGGTGGTTTCGAGGGATTGGGCAGTGGCACTTGGAGAATTCTAAATTCACATGGTATAACTCTCGTCACGGGGGGATGGTTGAGTCGTATCGACCGATGGCTAATTAAGGAGGTTGCTCACAATGCTCGGTTACTGGATAATGAATTCAAAAATCTGGTGGAAAACTAGTGGGGGTGGTCTGGCTATGTGCTTCAACATAAATTGAAATTTTTGAAAGGAAAGATTAAAGAGTGGGTTGGATATTCTCTAAGTGGCAGCGGGGAGGTGATTAAAGGGCTAGAATCAGAATTACAACAAGTATGGAGAGGCTGGAGGTGGACCGAACTACTATAGAATTGAGGCAGAAGAGGATTCAGGTTCTTGTCGCTTTGTCGAAGCATTACAGGAATGTTCTTGGTTGCTGAGTTTGAAGTAGTGATCTTCTAATTTTTAGACCTTGAATTTGTTAGTTGGATGCATTTCTGCGCTTTTGGTGAGATAGCGACTTGCCTTGCCCAGGGTCACCCACCTCGTGCCGAAGGACACCAAGTGGGAGCCGCCTGAGATGAATGAGATAATTTGGACCTCTTCCGAAGTCCTCGCCGTATAAATAAAAGAAATGGGAAGGTTGTTCAACAAGGCGGCCGTCATGGAAAATCAATGCGTCAGGAGTGCCGCCTGAAGAGCAAAGGAAAAGAAAAAATGGTGCATTGGTGCATTGGAAGGTGGCGGGACTAACAAGGTTCAAGCCGGCCCGGCAACTTAAGAGCAAGATCAAGCTTGGTGAAAACCAGTCTCTTCACAGGAAATCTGGGCGAGAGGACTGGCTTCCAAAGAATGCAGGTTGGGTGGCGAGCACTTCAGGGGTGAAAGATGGGATGCTTGGCGAAGTGCTCTGACTGACGGTGGAGGACTAAAGAATCAGCGTGGCGGGACGAGCAGGAACTTGGTTTCAGCATGGCGAGCTTGGAGCAAAAAGTTAGGACTAAAAATAAAGATGTACTCTTTTTCTCCACCACAAGAGTTTTTTAATGAGGCATCCCTCAAAAATGTAAAAAATACTTTATACAATCAAATATAAAAGGATATTCTTAGAAGTACTCCTACAAAACAACTGAATTGTAGCGGTTGCACGGTGGGACACTTCACTGAAGGCGGTGATCCCAACACGACCTTGATGTCTGGGGATCGCTCCGGAAAGTCCGGCGCAATCACTGCAATCCGTTGGCGACGTGTGGGATAAGCTTCTTATCCAAAAAGTCTCCCCATATGAGGGTGAGCATACTTAACTAGGCCAAGCCTCGGGCAACCCAAATGGTCATTGGGACCCGAGCCACTATAAGTCATCGCCGAGTACAGTTGGCGAGGCCACACCTGCTCTTAACAAACCCTACACACTTTGGTTCAAAAAAACCGAGCAAAAGTTCTAGTTAAACCCTACACACTTTAAATGTCGTTAAAAACATAATACATAATTAAGTTAAAAACATACAAAATGGCAACATTAAACACTGCGAGAAAGCAGGAAGAACGTAACAAATAAAGTCGAAACAGCCACTATTTTTTCATTAAAGGCCAGCCACAAGCGGCGGTCAAAGTTAAAAGTCAAGGTAAATGCGATTACAATCATTCATCAACAGTTTTATTAACGTTTCCCTCTTCTTCATCTTCAGCAGTTAGGAAACGCTCCTCATTAAAGCCTCGGGGGTAATCTGAGTCGACCAGGCCAGCAGGAGTAACTCTTTTGAAATCCTGCATTAGACGAAGATCCAGGCGGTCATAAAGGTGTCGAATTTGGGATTTGTCAAGAAAGCAGCCACGACCACGTTCTTCAGCGGCAGTCATGACGGCCTCGTGCCTCAACCTCTTCTTAAGGGTCTCGATGTTAGCCTCGGCTTGATCCTTCATCATGGTGAGGGCCTCGTTTTTCCTAGCCAGTTCGTTACGTAGAGTGTTAAGTTCTGCGTCCTTGACATAAATGATATGATCTTTATAGATTAGCACCTCATCCTTCGTGGCGACCTCCGATTGCGTGTCCTGTTTGAACTCTTCCAGGGCGTTCTCCAGCTCCAGAATTTTCTTGACCTGGAACTCCAAGCTAACCGTGACCCGACTAACCTCTTGCGCCAATTTCTCCTCAAAGGCAGTCTTCTGGGGCGCCAGCTGAGCCTCCAACACTTCACATTTTTCGTTGTACATATAGTTGGAAGCTCAGAGTTGACTCACTTCCCGCCGCGCAGCTTCAGCACTCGCGGCGGTAGAGTGACAACGGTGGAAGGCATGGAGCAAGGTCGCCAGGGCGCCCTCGACTACTCTATCCAGACCTAGGCGCAAGGCCACCTGTTCCATCCTTTCGAGGCTGACCTGGGAAAGGGAAAGGGAGAGCGGAATCCTAGTTTTCTCAGTTATGGTAGGAGTCTGCTCGTGACCAGAAGGCGGAGTTTGGCTGGTGGGGGTCCTAAGGACTTGACCGGCGGGAGAGCAAGATGAACCGCCACCGCCGCTCGTTGAGTGGAGGAGGCGGCGGCGGCATCGACCTTTGTAGCGATTCGCTGGTTGGGCCCTCCCTGATCAGAGATGGCGGTTTGGGGGGTTTTCTTCTTAGGCGGCGATTGGCAAGCACCGCCGTCGTCATGTTGGTGTGGACGTTTCTTTTTGTCGCCCTCCATGTTGAACTGCGGGGGAAAGGGGGCGGCCTTCTTCTTATCGAAAGCAGCTAGGAGATCGGCACTGGTGAAGTTCATGTTTTCTATTCAGCAAAAAGAAGAAAGGAAAATCAGTAAAGCACGACTAAAAGCAGTAGGAGTAATAAGGTAGATGGAAAGACGTGGGAGTCTGGCGACCTAGGTATTGAGGGGTTAGCGAGGTCATGGCTTCCTCAATCACGTAAGTACAGTCTAAGATTGGGAGCTTGGCGAAGAAGTTGATGATGATTTTGTCCTCCTTGGTCAAGGAGTTTCTCGCGGGTTTACAATCCTAACAGGGTCGTCCGTCCATAAAAAAGGAAAGCGGGCGGTGCTGTTGGTAAGGGACGCGTGTGAACCTCCTGTGGATGTGTGGGGGAGTAGTGGAGATTCGTGCTCCATAATGACAAAAGGAAATGATTACTTTGGGGAAGGCGCGGATTTTCAGGAAGAGCGAGCGGCGCATTAAGTGGGAAGCTACAGCGGTTGATTAGCTTAAATCTGAAAGGACAGGCTTTATTATGATTTGAGGGGACGTTTCGAGGGCAGCGGTTGAGATTCTGAAGATTCACTGACCTTTGCGATTCAACTAACACATCATGCGTGACCCTCACGTGCCGAGAGACCAAACTAACTGGCGCTCGCCAATACTGCAAGGCGAGCGGGCTTGCCCTCGTCACCACAAGTGCACCTGTGGACTTGTGGACTTGGAAATTTGTAAAGGAGATTTATACTTACTTCACGCCATGTTGGCGACTTACTATACTTCTCAGTAGTCTTAAACTTAGGCTAACTTTCATTTTAATATTTGTAACTTCATTCTTAAAGACACACTTAGCTCTCATGCTTCGAGCTTGGTATCTTGTGGACTTGAGGACTGGGAGAGCTCCCCAGAGGGCCTCGCCTAGGGTCGCCAACCTCGTGGCGGTCACGCAAGCTCACAGTTGGGCCTCCCCGCGAGGAGGAAATTGAAGAATAAGGATAGTCGACTCACAAGGCTCGGCCTCTAGCCTATAAATAGGGAGCGGTTACCACATGTAAAGGGCTCTTGGCTCATTTCTCAATAACAAACTCTAAATTCAGTTACTCTCTCTCTCTCTCTCTAAGTGGTTATCTTCTCTCTCTAGGCAGTTACACATTCCCTTTCTAGATTCTCTCTCATGGCAATTCCTTCACGATAGGTACTTCACCTTATCTCTATGTTCTTGGTAGGAACACAAGTAAGACGTCTTGGGTTGTTCTGTCTAAGGAACTTCTCAGATCTATTGCTCGGGTGATGATGCGCTTTTTTTCGAAATAAATATCACCTTTTTGAAAAAATTCCAAGCTAGTCCCTAGACTTTTAGGTTACTAATGTGATTCCTGATTGACAAATTGGGGTGATATTTACACCTAAAGTTTTTGGTATACAAGTTTCATTTCTTATATTGTATTCATCTTACCTATTTTTAATAAATATAGAAATTCAAACTCACTTTAATTCACAACATTATGTAGTATTTATGTTATCGAAAATAGAGAAATGTTAATAATTCACTATTTGTTTTGGTTAGAAAAAGGTTCGTGAACAGAACTAGTTTATCGCAATTGGCTTGCGTATAGTATAAAGAAAACTAGTTAACCATATAATTTGAATTGATTACATTAGCTTAGTTTCGATTATAGGGTCAACTCAAACCGATAACGTGTAATTTTTATGTTTCATAAATGTCTAAATATGTATTTTAAAGAAACGAGTTAGTAATTAAATATTAGAGAAAACAACAAAACTTGTGTTCAACAAAATTGAGACGCTCTAATTAACCTTCCAAGAGGTGGAATTTTGGGTTACTCTTGAAAACTTTAATGTTATCGGAGACGGTGAAGATTTGTCACAAAAGTCAAATGATGCATTCATGAAATATTTTTCAATGGAGACTTTTGTAAATTGCAATTTACGCAGGAGATTCTGAAAAATTGCTAGGAGATCAGCTCTAACAAGCATGTTGAAGTTGTTGGTTACCTTATTTTACATCTAGTAACAAATCTATTAATAATAGTAAGACAACAAAATTTTGGTGACTAGCAGAGCCTTTTACTTGGACAACAGTGCGTGCTCAAAATAATTTGTGTGATAGTATTACTCTCAATGTCCGTCGTCGTTCAAAGGATGATAATCTTCGCAAACATTATCTTTCCAATGGACAGTACAGGGAATGGTCTTTCAATCCAGCCTTTATTCGCACTACTCTGATGGGGAAAAAGAGTTTTAAAATTTAGAATGAAGATAATATGACACATTGTAAATCGCAATGCTGGCAAGGTATTAGACCAGATGGGGCCTATTTTTAGTTACAGTACACAAAATGCCTTCTAAGGAATCTAAGGAAGAAGAAATACTCATGCTAAAGCTTTAAACCATTATTAGTTTGCTAGGTGAAAGTGAAAAAAATAATAATAATAAACATTGCTAGCCACGTGACTCAATGCAGATTCAGCGGTGGGTTACTTGGCAACCTCTCTGTTCCAGTTTATGCCGTTGAATGTTGACAGAAGCTCCTTCTACAACTATCGACAAGTTGGGTGCGGTGGCGTGCTTCGCTCTGAGGATGGTACATGGTTTTTTGGGTTTACCTGTCATATTGTTGTTTCAAATTGTCTCCATAAGAAGTTACTTGCGATGTTTCTTGGTTTGCAACTTTGCTGGCAATTTGAGTTTCGCAGAATTGATCTCTTCTCTGGTTCAATGGTTGCGCTGGGGCTGGTCAATATGATTCATCCTATTTACCATCATTATTCTCCCACGCATCATTGACAAGAGCTTCTACAACGAGATTCGGAGGTTCACCATAATCATTTGCTTCGTGAAGGTAACGCTTCTATGAATTTCTTAGCTAAATTTGGTGCTTCTTTGTCCTCTCCATTGAAGGCGTGGCACCCTCCATCGGAGGGCATCTCTCCGTTGCTATTGGCTGACTCTTTGGGCATGGTTTTCTCTACTCTATAGTTTCATTTCCTTTCGCATCGTGTACTAAAAAAAAGCTATATATTTTCATTTAAAATAACCTTCTAATAAATATATTAAAATTTAATATTTATATTAAATTAACAATTTTATATAATAAAATAATGAGTTCATTTAGTGTACACAAGAAATTTTTTGTGTAAGGTTGCACTACCCTAGATTTACCTGTTATGGTAAGTCACTCTCCAGGTTAATCTTTTTTCAATTAAGAATTTAATCCTGATTTAACTCCACTATTAAAAAAAAAACAAAAACAAAAACCACCACCACCGCAAGATTCACCACCAGATTATCTCATCCTTCTACAACAATCACACCACCACCAACCGATTGAAGAAAACCCAAAACAAAATCCAACAAAACCCAAACTGAGCCACCTTTTCCCCCAATCTTCTTCTTCTCCAAGGAAAAACCCAAAACCCACCTCATGAAAAATCCCACAATTGAAGATAACCCCACAATCTTCTTCTTCTCCAACACAATTTCTTCTTCTCACTCAATCAACTCCTTCCTTCATCACTGGAAAATTAACCAGGTCTGAACAAATCGTCGATCACAGTGGCGGAGGAGCATCAGAGAAGATGAAGCAAGAAGAGGAAGAACCCAGATCTGTTTTCGGTTCTGATTTCCTCTATGTTTGCTTGACCATCGCCAACATCACCTCATTTCCCCGCCGCTACTTTATCGCCACCATCTTCTTGTTGTTAATTGCAAAACCATAACAGGGTGAGGTTGAGTTAAGAGGTTTAGATCTGGTGAGAGGAAAGAAGAATAGGGTGAGGTTGAGTGTAGCTGGTTTAGATCCGGTAGTGGAAAGAAGAATAGGATGAGGTTGAGAAGGGAGTGGTGGTGGTGATGATTGGGAGTAGAGGAGGAGGGATTGGGGAAGGAAAAGGAGTAGATGAGTTTATGGGTGGTGTTGTTGGGTGGAAGTTTTTGATGCTGATGTTGGTGGGTTCTAGGGGAAAGAGGAATACGGGGAAGAGAAGGAAGAGAGGGCGGGGATTGGTGTGGGAGGGAGGAGACAATCAGGTGGTGGTGGCAGTGTCGTCGGTTGCGGTGGCGGCATCGGCGGTGGATGGGGTGGAAGATGATGGGAGGAAGGTGGTGGAGAGAAGGAGAGATTAAACAACATAAATTTTTAAATTAAAAAAATAGAAATTTAAAAGAAAAAAATTAAAAATATAGATGACCCGAAAACCTACAACAGTAGGTAAAAATGACATTTGTGCAATCTTACACAAAAAAATCTCTTGTGTACACTAAATGAAACCTAAAATAATGTATTATATAAATATTTTAATATAAATATACTAAATAAATACATTTTATATCCATATATTATTTTCCAGAGATAGACCACATTTTAAAAGTCAATGATACATGCATAGAACATTTTTTGTGGAGACTTTTAAATAGAAATTTAAGATCGATAAAATCTAGTGTAAGGGTCCATGAAAATAAAAGAGTTTCATAAACATGTTGAAGGTATTAGTTATAGTTTTTTTGTTGGTGAGTATATTGTACCAAATAAGATTATAGTCCTTGTGCATGGTCAAGAAGGTGGTTGTGATCGTTGGGTATGGCCTTGGAGAAAAACTGTGTGTGATCAAAATGATTTCGGTAATGGTGTTACTCTCTATATCCACTGTCGTTCAAAGGATGATGATCTTGGCGAGCATTATCTTTCCAATTGACAGTACCAAGAATGGTCATTCAATATTAGTTGGATTGGCTCTACTCTTTTTTGGTGCAATGTTGGGTGGAACAATGTGAAACATAGTTTTGAGGCTTTTAATGTCGACATAGATCGTTATGTGTGTGGATCAAAATGTTGGCGAAGTATTAAACCAGATGGAGCCTACTTTTACCGTGAGTTCAAGAAAAGTCGGTGGGTGAAGCAATATGAATGGTGAAGCACTAAGACATCATTAGCTTGCTATATGAAGAAAAAATAATAACAAAAACTAAGCATGGTATATTTTTTTTGGTACATCAGAAAGATAAATTGCACCTGCCAGGAATTGATCCCTAGACCTACCCATACGCAACTCATATGTCCCCCAGCTCATACCACTTGAGCTATCCTATGAGGACAATAGCATGGTATATAAATGAATGTAATACTTTATTTATTTATAAATAAAATGATATTTTCCAGTGTTTGAACTTCTTTCTTCCCACTTTTTCAATAATTATTCTCTCACAATTTTCATGAACTTCTTTCTTCCGTCTTTTCCAAGCTATATATATTCATATAAAACTAGTGTTTTTTACCCGCGCGTTGCACGGGAAATATGTCTATTGTGTTTGATACATTAATTAATACTTTGATTATTAAAAATATATTAAACAACGTATGAAATAGAAAAGTCAGAATTGATGAGTAAAGTGGACATAAAGACTTCTCTTCTAAGCCCGATTGAGACCAAGAGGAACTTGTTTCACATTCTTCGTAAATATGAAGACGATAACACAAATCATAGATATAAGAATTATCAACATGTTAATCTTAAAAAAAATTAATGTGATAGTAGCACAAATCAGGATTGTGTAAGATATATCATAAAGTATAACATTATTGTGTTTATTCCAACTAAGTAGGGATGACAATGGGTAGGTACTATAGTATCATCTCCATACCCGCGTTTTTAAAAATTACATGTACCCGTCTTCATACTCACGTGGGTAGCAACTCGAAGCTCTCTACCTTTAGACAATTCAATGTCATTACAGGAAGCTATCCATCTTTGCCAAAATCTAAATCTATGGATGACAATGGGTCTCAAAATCATAGAGTACCCACAAAAAATACTCACTATGGGTTTGGTAAAAAACCGCTAAATGAGTATGAGGTTGAGTATAGATAATTACCCGCAAAAAATAGAGGGTATGGGTGCAGGTATGGGCCCTATAGTACCCAACCGGCCCATATCCGCACACACATGTTATCATTATTATTATTATTATTATTATTATTATTATTATTATTATTATTATTATTATTATTATTATTATTATTATTATTATTATTATTATTTGGGAATATATTAACAAATTAACTTAAGCTATAGCTTTCAAACTCACTCTTTTTAAAAAGGCTTAATTGCACTTTTACTCCCTTAAGTATCATCGTTGTGCGATTTGCCTCCCTTATGTATCAATTTGTGCCAAATTGGTCATTCCGTTAAATAGGCATCCAATTACTAACGGAATTTGCTGATGTGGCACTGCTATTTACACCACCCTAACATTTATTTGCACCACTTGACTAATTACACCATCTTAAATGATGCATAAGTAAATTAAAAAAAAAAAAACAAATGGAATTCTCTCTTGCCCAGGCGGGCATATCCTCATGCTCATTCGTTCCTTATCTGTTTCAATTCATCTTGCTTGGCTTCTCTTCTGCAACTGGTGTCTGGTGCTTCTCGTTCCCGTTCTGCTATGGGTCTTCTGCTGGGTCTTTTCCTCCATCTACAACAACCCGCAAACCCGCTTTATCTTTTCCTTCACCAAATCGGCCCGTTCAAAGAATTTCTAGGTTACGAGCTCGAAGACCCATTGCAGACTCGTCGCATCATAGAGCAAGGAAGATGCTTCTGGGTTCCAGAAAGTCGTCGGAAAATGATTCGAGTTCATGCAGTCCACTTTACCCGGTAGGAGCTGGTGGACCTTGTCGAAGCTCCCGAAAGACGACGTAAAGGCGACGACGGTGATGCCCACTCTCCGGTGAATGTGGGAATTGGTTGCCGATGAGCAATGGATTACGATTGTGGCGTTTGGGTTTTGAGGTTTCTGATTTGGAAGCTTTGAGTTTCTGATCTGGGAAGGGAGAAGTAGATGGAGTGGGTTTTGGATCTGAAGGTCTGGGTTTTGTTCTCTGTTTTCCTCCTCTCATTCACCTTCTTCTTTTTTGCTTGTGATTTTTCGAAAAATTGATTTGGGGAAAGATGGAGGAGAGGAGGAGGGATTGGGGTTGGGGAAGAAAATGAATGGTGGTGGTGATGTTGTGGTGGTATGAAAAATTAAAAGAAAAGATTAAATTAAAAGAAAAAAAGAATATTTTTAGTGAAAAAAATGTGACATGGCATCTAAGTGGGTATATGTCAGAGACACGTCATTTAATAAGGCAATATAAGCTTCCTTCGTTAGTAGTTGGACGTACTTAACAGAATGATCAATTTGGCACAAATTGATACATAAGGGAGGCAAATCGCTCCTTTTAAACTTAAGGGAGGCAAATCGCACAACGATGATACTTAAGGGAGCAAAAGTGCAATTAAGCCTTTTAAAAAAAAGTTTGAGATATATTAATTAATACTCTAAAAATAAATAATAAATAAATTAAGATAAAATCAAGAAATAAACCACCTAAATCCTAATCAAATCTAAAATTTAAAAATGTAATTTTTTTACTCTAAAAATAAATCAAAAATAAATTAAGATAAAATCAAGAAATAAACAACATAAATCCTAATCAAATCTAAAATTTTAAATGTATTTTTTTATGAGAATTAATCTGAGAATGACACGTGTTATTTTTTTTCTTATTTCAATTAGTGAATATTCTGCACCCTAGAAGATTTTCTTTTCCTCAATCCTTTTGCTTTTGATTAAGAAGAGAAAAGCAGGAATCCTTGAAGCATATGACATCTTACAATTAGTTGAAGAACAAAATCAATTCATGAAAAAGATTGAAACAGAAACCCAAAATGAAGTCTTGAAGAACAAAATACCCTCCTTTACTAATTTGAAAGGACTGTGGTGAAAGAATTGTATTTAGTGTATTTGTGAATCTTGGGGTGGAACCCTTGTGAAACAAAAAACCAAAGGAACATTTCAGTCAAGAGAAACAAAAAATGGCGTATTGCCCCATATGTGCGCACCCCGGCAAATTATCTATATATGTGAGAAAAAAACAAAATAATTCTCCCACCCAAAATAATTGTGGTTACTTCACCAAAAAACTTATACTAACAATCAATTTAAATTGAACTTAAGGAAATATATAGAGCAAAGTAAGATAAGTCACCCAATTGACATACTAAAACATGAGTATATGAAAAACTAATGAGTTTGAGGAAAACATGAACCAACCTTAAGAATGGGCTAAACATACTCATGAAGATTAAATGTGAGCTCTTCATATGCTTTCATCAATTTGACTGACCTGTGCATCATTAAAAAAAAAATTAGTAAGTTGTGCATCATTCACATACAGTGCAAATAGTATGCTTATACACACAGCTCAAACATGATGAATAAAAACGTGCAAAATTTGAGAAATGAATATAAATTCAGGCTATCCTAAGTTTCGTAAATTTCTATAAATTATACCAAAATCAGGTTTAGAATGGCTTCACACGCATGGATTTCTACAAACTATACTAAAATCTGGTTTTAAAAAATACAAAAGCGGAAGAAGAACAATAGAAAAAACATTACGTCTTCAACAATGATTCGTTAAAGGGTCTATGCAAAAATTTGTAAACTTTTGGATCAAAACACACAAAATATGTGAAATTTAAGAATCCAGGATTGAATTACGAACAAAGGATAAACTGAAATGGCACAAACCATCAATCACAACATGATAAACTCTTCTTCACGTAACATCATCTTACGGCATACCTCTGTCCTGATCGCGACATGTGGCAGAGGTAGAAATAGCAGCTATCAAATCTCTGCGTGTCGATGGTAGCTTTGTGGACCCTCAGCACCAAATCAACTCCCTTTTCTTAGAATTGACATTAAATAAATAATAAAATTAATTAAGATAAAATCAAGAAATAAACAACCTAAATCTTAATCAAATCTAAACTTTAAAAAGGTACTAAATAAAGATAGATAAAAACTACCAAAATCTAGCAAATCACAATAAAAAACTCATAAAATCCTGAATTAAATAAAAATATGAAAATTCAATAAAAATACCATAAAAATTCATCTATACTCTAAATGTAACTCAAAAATAAAATAAAATATTTCATGAAATTAAAATTAAATAAATAATAAATAAGGATAGATAAAAATTATCAAAATCTAGCAAATCACAATAAAAACTCATAAAATCCTGCATTAATTAAAAATCTGAAAATTCAATAAAAATTAATTATTATACTCTATAAATAAATGTAAAATAAAATAAAATATTTCCTGGAAGTAAAATTAAATAAATAATAAGATAAAATTAAGAAATAAACAACTTAAATTCTAATCAAATTTATAAAGGTACTAAATAAAGATAGATAAAAACTACCAAGTCTAGCAAATTGCAATAAAAACTCATAAAATCCCGAATTAATTAAAAATCCGAAAATTTAAGAAAATTTAATTAATATACTCTAAAAGTAAATCTAAAATAAAATAATGTATTTTCTGGATTTAAAATAAATAATAAGATAAATTAAAATAAAATTAAGAAATAAACAACCTAAATCTCAATCAAATCTAATATTAAAAATGGTATTAAATATAGATAAAAACTAACAAAATCTAGCAGATCACAATAAAAACTCATAAAATCCCAAATTAATAAAAAATTCGAAAATTCAATAAAAATTAATCAATATATTCTAAAAATAAATTTAAAATAAATTAAAAGACCAAATCTTATCTTTTAAAATAATATCAATCAATTATTTTAGAATATATAAAATTAAAACATATATCAATTAAAAATTATATCTTCTAAAATAATATCAATTAATTAGGTTAGACTATATAAAATTAAAACATATATCAATTGAAAATTATATCCTCTAACAAATTGACACGTGGAATAATTTTTATGAGAATTAATCTGGTGCTGACACGTCACTAAGAATTAATCTGGTGCTGACACGTCAATATGAAAGTTCTTCTTTTCTAATATATATTGATTGATATTGATTGATATTGATATTGATAATTTTATATTGTATATATTAAAATACATACTCACGTTTAATTTAATAATTTTAAATATTAAAATGTTATATAATTATATCAATATTTAAATATAAAATATACAAAATAAATATATGTGTGTATTTAATATAAATATATTTATATGTTTTAAAATATATGGCTGAGCATATGTATTTTGAAGTAACAAGTTAGTAATAAAATATTAGAGAAAACAAAAAAATTCATGTTCAGCAAGGTGGGAAGCTCTAACTTCCCAACAGGTAGAATTTTGGATCACTCTTAAAAATTTTAATGTTTCCGGAGACGTGCATGATTTGTCGCAGAAGTCAAAGATGCATTCATTGTATATTTTTCGGTGGAGGTTTTTTATAAATTGCAATTTACAATCGATGTGGCTAAGGAAACTGGAGATCAGCTCTCACAAGCATGTTGAAGTTGTTGGTTAAAGAGGCAGTTTGGATGAGCTTCTTTATAAGCTCTTATAGAAAAAGAGCTTTTTGTAGAAGCTCTAAATGAAAAAGCTCCTCTTAAATAAGTTATTTAGCGTTTGGATGCACACATACATAAGTGCTTATTCAAGTAGAAAGTGGCGTTTGGATACATTTGTATAAGCACTTTTATTTTATAAAATTACGAAAAAGGTCATGATTTTAATATTAATAGATTCAAATATTTAAATACTAAAAAATTTATCATTAAACTATTTATTAGTAAAATTATTTAAGTTATTTTATAAATAAATATTATATTTGTAGCTTTTAATGAAATATTTTTGGCAAAAAATATTTGAACAATGTTTTTTTAAAATAACATTGAAATGTTTTATTTATTTGTGTTAGAAATTTTCAAAAAATTAAATGTGTGTGTACACTAAGCATCTCTACTAAAAAAAAAAATGTCATAATATCATAATGTTAACAATGCTCTAACAATAACGTCAAACCATATCAAGTATCAAATAGTTAATACAAATCATAATTCGTAGTCTTGAATATAATCATACCACCTTACAAATAAAAAGACATATCTACTAAAGTATCATAGATAACTAGGAAAAAAGCTAAACTCGTGTTGGAAACATATTTTTGATGTGTTCCCTAATTTGCTCCATTTGCAAGGAACTTTGAAAATCAGGTTCCTCCCATGTAACAGTACTTGGGCCAGCTTCATTTTCTCCTCCTCCATCTTCATTTTCATAATTTGCATCAAATTCTTCATCACTTCTATCATTTCTTCTAATAAAGTTATGCAAAGCCATACAAGCCGTAATGATTTTGTTTTGTGTCTTCAAATCATAAGAAGGCATACTACCTAGTATCTTCCATTTTGCTTTGCAACAACCAAATGATCGTTCAATCACATTGCGAAGACTAGAATGATAATAATTGAACACCTCAACTCTCCCTGTTATTCTAGGTCCATTTCTGAATTGCGGAAGATGATACCTATTTTTTTTGTATGGCCCTAGAAAACCCATAAAAGTAGGGTATCCCGCATCAACAAGATAATATTTACCTAAACAATAAAATATTATCGCATGTTAATACATAAGTGTAACAATATTATATAATTATAAGTTTTAAATATTACGTACCATGAGGAGGATGGGGAAAATGCAATGATGGTCTACGCAGAGCCTCCATAAAAATCTTAGCATCATGTGCAGAACCCTCCCACCCAGCCCAGACAAAGGTGAAACACATGTTGAAATCACAAGCAGCCATGACATTAGTGGTAGTGTAACCTTTCCTACCAATATAAGTTGCCTGGAGTTGAGGAGGAACACAAACTCTTATGTGAGTACCATCTATTGCACCAATGCAATCTTTAAAATAAGGGTAATATCTGACATCATTCTTAATCTCATCAGGAACATCACTAAATGATGAGTCAATAGGTTTAATTATGTCTCTTGCAAGTCCACAAACAGCATTTAGGACGCTATGAAACTGTCTAGATATTGTTTCTCCAGAATGTTGGAATCTCTCCTCTAAATTGCGAACAGAAGCTGGTTGACCCACCATGTATAAAAAAAAAGCAACCTGCTCATAAATTCCCACATTGCGAGTTGGCCTCAAGTTATACTTGTTTTGCAACACATCACATAAATGGAAGAAGACATGTTTCTTCATTCTAAACATTTGGTAACAACGAATCGGATGACCATTTAGAATTTCAGAAACCCAACGATAACCTGTTTGATCTGAATCTCTACGTGGACTTTTGACAACATTACTCGTGAAGTAATTCACAACTTCGCATACAAGTGCGTACACAACCTTTTTCTTCTCCTCTAACTCTGATGAAGACATCCTGTGAGATTTCATTGTTAAAATTATATCAAACCAATAAAAGTGGAAAGCAAAACTAAAATATCATGTCATAAAATATCCAAACAAGCTCATAGAAGATCACATATCCAAAATTCAGAAAGTCATAACACTAACATATGTCATAAAATATCCAAACAAGACCACATAAGATCGCATATCCAAAATTCATAAAGTCATAACACTAACATATGTCCTAAAATATCCAAACAAGACCATATAAGATCACATATCCAAATAAGCCTATTTGTGTTTAGACTTAATCCATCCAAGCTGCAGTGTAGGCTCCTCTAAGGAAAGAAAGATAAGCCTATTCTCCCTTTTGTCCATAAGACTAATGCCCGTGTAAAATAAATCACTCCCACGAGTGAGCCCTGGTAGATTCTTTAGCCTCTCTACACATGCATTGATGTTAGCAGGATCATTTTTAGATCCAGGATCACTTGACTCAAAGCTATTAATAACACGTTCCAATTGACTAGAGAGGTTAGCCGTAGCCCCAACTTTCTTCTCACCCTCTCTACCTCTCTTCCTTTGTCCATTTCCCCTTGAAGATGATGGTTGCGCTGTCATTTCTACCTCAATCCCATGCTCTTCTGTTTCGGCCTCATCAATATCAGCATCAAATGACTCTTCCACTCCAATGCTTTGACCGTGAGAGTCTCTTGAATCTTCAGATGGAGCATATGCTGCAAGACCAGTAGCAACTACACCCTTGAATAAAATTTCCATCTCAGGAAAAAATTTCAGACCTTCATCTCTAAACTTTCCAACCTCAGGACTCTCCTGTGAAAAAGAAAAACAAGGATTAACACTTGCAAAACTCAGGAAATTGTAGAGCAGATCATGCAAATACAATAGCTGAAATAAACAGTCATCACACATACCTTGATTTTGGCCTCCCACCATTCATCACTAGCAGCTACTGTTCTCTTAGTTGCATCCCAACCAAGACCTGATTCTATTGCATTAAGCTTTGTCCATAATGCCCAATCTACTTTCAAATGATCCCACTTATTTTTAAATTTTTTATAATCATATGCTAACTTTGTGGCATTGTTGAACTTGGCTTGTATATTTGCCCATCCAGTTCTTGTAAAGTGAGTGTGAGGTCTATTCCCAGCACGTACCTCTTCAACGCACACTTTCAAAAAAATTCCAAGATTCTTATCACTCCAATCTGCTCTCTTTCGTTTCACATGAACTTGAGACATTTCAACAAGCTTTAAGAAACAGTATATAAGTGAATGGTAAGCACATCATTCAATTCAATTAATATTGCAAGTTAACTAACTATCTTTCTTGAATTCTTGACAGTGCATACAAATGGAATATTAAAATTTACATAAGGAAATTAGCAATCAAAACAGCAACCGTTTCAACTTGTCCATGAAATGAAATGCTACCAGAGAACACAGTACATAGATGATGATGCCATTGATAATTGAGAAAAAAGAAAAAAGAAAGTAGAAAACAGAATCAAACTTAGAAGCAAAAGAAGCTAAAAATCAAACCTACCATTGATAAGTGGGTGTAACATACCAAAATGAGTGTGAACAAGCAATGCTTTCACATACCTTCTTGTAGAAACTTGGTATTGTAGAAGCTTCAGCACTTTTCTTCTGCTTTTCCTTAAAAATGTCAAGCAAAATTCTCTTTGTTTCAAGCTGTGCAAATTAAAGTAGAAAATCAAAATGGGGTGTTGTCAAGTTCTGCAAATTACAGTTCCACCATGCAATGAAGCATTCAACTTTGAAAGAATCACCCAATTCAATTTTCTTTAGCTTTAATCCTTTGCTTCAATTTTGTTTTGTTGGTCTTTATAGTGTTAAAATGCTTCAAATTGTCACACTTTGATTAGTGTTTACCATATCATTGTTCCTCAAAGTTAAACAGTCATCACACGTAGTCTTATCACTTGTTAACCACTAAGCTTAAAATGATCAGAAGATGACATTAACAAAGTCTCAAAGCATATATATAGCACCATGATCACTAGCCATAAGTTAATCATAACAAATCTACTACAGGGAAACAGAACAAAGAAATAAGAAATAAAATCTAACATAACTACATAAGACACATACAGATCCATGTAATTATAAACTGGAAATTTCAGTGTGGTGATTTCAATTTCAATCACAATGTTGAACTGGAAATTTGGGGAACAAATTCACACAAAATGAAAATCACAAAAATCAGAACGCAACCAGATGAATTCGAAATTGGCAAAGAACAGAACCACCAACAGAAAGTGAATCTCTCAAAATTGATAACATAAGCAGGATCAATTATCAAACCCTAATCAGATTATAACATATAAATCCCAATTTGATGAATTCAAGATAATGAAAATAGAGTTGCAATTTGATGAATTCGAAACAGACGAAGACGCACCTTGGTAGGAGAAATAGAGAGAAAAGGAACTGCACGATTGGGTTTTGATGAACTGATTCAATTCGAATGAGAATGTCGATGAGTTGAATCCAAAGAACGTCGATCGTGACGGCGGCGGCGACGAGATTCAGTGGGGAACCATTTGTGTGCTAGGGTTTAGTGTTTCAGATGGAGAGAATTGAAATGTAGGACAAGGCTTGTCATTCTGATATTTTGCTAAGGGTAATTTTGTCAATAAAGTTTTAGGTAACAGCTTCCCGAAAAAGCAGAAAAAATAAGCTTCAGGACCCAGCTTTTCAAAAAGATCTTTAAGAAGCTTTTTAATAAGTTAAAATAAATTATCCAAACACCACTTTTTAATAAGCTCTAGCTTTTTTCTAGTGAAAAAGCTGTAATAAGAGCTTATTTATGGTATCCAAACGGCCTCTTAGAACTTTACGTGTCGGTGATCATTACATCAAATATGTTGATAGTGCATATGCAAAGTCAAGAAGACGGTGGTGACTGACACTGGCCTTTTGTTAGGAGAAGTGCGTGTTCAAAACTATTTCCATGGTTGTTCAAAGGATGATGAACTTGGCGAACATTATCTCTCCAATGGACAATACCAAGAATGGTCATTCAATACAACCTTTTATTCGTAGTACAGTTTTTTGGTGCAACTTTGTATGGAAGGATATGGAAAAGAGTTTTTGAAGTTTATAATAATGATTGTTCCATCATGAACATTGATATGAGGTATAATATCTAGAGTGTAAGGAACGTGATGTGAGATTCTTAGAGAGAATGAGAGTGTAACCGCTTAGAGAGAGAAAGTAGATGAATTTTAAGCTTGTTATTTCTCAAATGAGCTAAGAGTCCCTTACAATTGGTATCTCTCCCCTATTTATAGTTGGGGGGAGTCGGGCCTAGCGCCTCTAAATCATCCGAATGGGCCGGTTGGGCCTCCGGGACGAAGGCCCCAGTCCCTGTGCTCCTCGCCTTAGGCAAGCGCTTCTGGGCGAGGGACCCTAGGGTCTCGCCCAGTCCACAAGACACCGAGCTCGAAACATGAGAGTTAAGTGTGTCTTTAAACAAGAGACAAGGCGATGGACGTAAGAAACTAACTAATGCTAAACATAAGGAACGAAAATACAGAGCGATTGCCAACATGGCTGGGTGATTTAAAGCCTAAAAATTTGAAATTTTGAACGCTTCGCCACGCTCCCTTGGCGGCTTGAGTCCTCAAGCGTGCTTGCGGCGATGAAGCTGGATCTGCTCGCCCCGCCATAGTTACGCACATGCCTTGTGTAACACCCCGATTTTCGGGGGCCACGGTAGTAACATGTTAAAGTAAATATGCAATATTTTCTAAAAATGGATTTATAAATGCGAGCAATTTTTTTTCTTTTCGAAGCATTTCTAAAACATGTAATGCATACTCCCAACCGTAAATAATTTACATCTGGCCTTGACCAAGGCACAACATAAAATACATGATAAATAAAATAAGATCCAACAACGGACCCACTATGTAAGGACTCCATAGATCCGATATACTCCCTATGATTTCCACACTGGGTAACCATAGGAAAGCAATGCACCGGAACCTACCCAAAACCTCAAATACAAATCATAAAATGATCCTGCAAGCTTAAACCAATAACGGTAAGCTTTTCTACCCTAAGGCTCTAGCCTTACACCCGACTCTATTCTTCGAGTCTTCTATAGTTCTTCCACGTGGAGTAAATTACCACCTTTCGTCGTCTGGCAGCAGGTCGACCGTCCAAACACAAACATACAACCAAAGCCAAGACGCGATGATCAACTCACAGTATACAATAGATATACAATCAACATGCGACAAAAGGGATATATACTTATATAGGTTCTCAGTTGCATATCCTAAGGTATATACTTAGCATGTTATCAAGGCTCTAATCAACAATTCAATAGACAATATCACACAATTCTAGTTAGGGTGCATGTATGCGTGCAATGTGTTTCAAAAGATCCGGATAGTTTACAAGGTACATGGACAACAAAATTGACAATGATATATGACTTAGAGGAGCATAAAGTGTTCCAGTCTTTCTCCCACTACCTCAAGTGTCAAGCTGTGGGGCTGAACTTCTTCTTCCTGGTCGCTGCATTCCCTTTCCTCTGGAGGCAATGAAGACTGAACAACAATGGCACAAAATTTAGGACATGAAACTCATGAGATGAACAAGAGAAAGTTAGGGTTTTGAAAGGGGCAAAACAGAAATTGGAAGGGAAGATGAATTCCTTACCCAAAATTGACCATCAAATCAAGCAGAGGAGAGAAAGGGCTTTCTAGTTCTGAACTGAGTGAGCCCTCCGGCGAAGGTTGGCCGGAGAAGACGGTGGTTGGCGGTGGCTGGCTGTGGTTTCCGGCGGAGGTTGTCGGAATCAGAAATTTCTTGAGGGGTTTTGCAGCGCACTTCGAGGGGAGTTCAATGGTGTGGTTGGTTTCTTCAAAAACTCATGGTTCGCCGGAGATCGGAGTTGAAAGGTGGCGGTTTTAGGGTTTTGTGGTGGTGGCTATGGTGGTGCGTTCATGGCCGTTTGATGGTGATGAAGACGCGGTGGTGCTCGCAGTTCTGGTCGACGGTACAGAGGGCCACGGTGGTGGCGGTTTGGCACAGAGAAGGTGATGGTGGTTGTGTGTTAAGAACCAGAGGAGGAAACGCGTGGTGGTGGGGTTTTGGCATGCGGTGGTGGCGGTTGTGGTTGCTGGCGGCGTTTCATAAAAGAAAGAGATAATTAAAGAATAGAAATTATTAAAATTAAAATAAAATAATACACACCAAAATAATTATAATTAAATCCTTACTTTTAAATAACTTTATAAAATCAAAATATTGAAATTAATTAAGTAAATCACATAGATTCGAGTTAAGAAAATAATATAAAAATAATAAATGTAAACACGCGATTTAACAAATATAAGGAAAATATTCTTTAAGGTATTTCCCGCCGTCGTGGCGCGAATAATATTCAATCACAAATAATTAATAAATAATACGCGTTACTGTAATTTAAAGAAATTAAGTAAATAAGCGGTCTATTAAATTTCGGGTCTTATACCCTGAACCGTAATTTTTTGACATGTGTCGAGCCTGCGCCACGCGTTGCGCCCTGAGGTGATACAAGGGTAAGCGAATTCAAGGAATCTCAACCGCTATCTCTGGAACGTCCTTTCGAACCATAGTAGAGTCTGACAATTTGAATTCAAACCAATAAGCTTTAACTGTTGTAACCCTTCGTTTAATGCATTGTTTACTTCTTCCCGAAACACACGCCGCACTCCCTTCAGTAATCATTTTACCCTGTCACGTCAAGGCACTATTCCCCAACCGCTACTCTCCCTGGCCTTTAAATTCTTTCCCCTTCCATTTTTCGCCTTTTCCCCTCAACTGTTCCCATATTCATTCCTGACTCTCACACGCACCGGTTCCCCTTGCCAATCTTGCGAAGTTAAAGCTCCGGCCCCTCTTGCTCCTCTTTTCACAGTCCTTTCCTGGTTAGTTTCTTATCCTCTCTTTCTCCTTCTATTTTTACGATGCCTTCCGCAGGGGCCCTTTCCTCCGTGGAGGAGATCAAAGCCCATCTCTTGGCAACCTTTGCCACTCTTCTTTCCCCCATCTTCGAGGCTCCTGATCAGGGAGTTCTTGACCAACCATCAGAGCTCTATACCAGCGGATCCCTTTCGGACCATGCCCACAGGGCTGGTGGGCTTTGTAGTTCCCCGCTATTAGAGGGCCTCCTTCGTACTACTGGCTGCCAGGAGCAAGATCGCCCTTGGCAACACCGTGTGTTTAATGACCCCAAGTATTCCCACTTCTTCTTTGTATACGAACACTTGTTTCTTGATCTTGGTGTTAAACTTCCCTTTTCACCCTTTCTCACCCAAGTGCTATGTGACATTAACGTTTCTCCTTGTCAACTTCACCCTTGCTACTGGGCTTATCTGAAGTGCTTTGAAATTCTCTGCCGCAGCGTTGATGTGGTTCCTTCCCCTGCCCTCTTTTCTTTTTTCTTCGACGCGGATCCCCGATCTCTAGAGACCCATGGCTAGGTCATCTTGCCTGGCTCGCCGGTACTTCCGGGTCATCGTCCACCCTGCTTACCCCTCGTCATTTACACAGAAGGATAGGAATTCCCTTTTCCCTCTTTACTGTAACATCCCACCAACCAGGTAAAGACCTCATAGGCGACGCAAAACCCTAGAAAGTCGGAATAGGTGAATATGAGCTAATAGTATAACTATACTAATATATATATATATATATACATACATACATATGTGTGTGTGTGTATGCGTGTATGCGTGTATGCGTGTATGTGTGATATTTTATTATAGTACTTGTTTGCACGTAAATCGAGACGTCGGTCAATCGACTTTAAATCGACCCGGCAATAGAAGTACCAAAGACATGGTTGTAATAACCCCAATAAGAAGATGAACTCGAGATAGAGGTAGGATAGGGCTAAATGGATGATCGGGTCACATCTCTTGGCAATGATAGATTCATTGTCTCAGAGTGATCGAAACCCGAATCAAGCTAAAAGAGTGATACCTTAATCACTTAAAAGAGATGATATTGAACCTTGAGAGGGGAAATACACTCTAATTTAGCACTAACAGACCTGAACCAGTATAATATTGCATCAGTTTTTGTCCCGACATGGAAAATGATAAAGAAATCGACCAATCGGTGCCCTAGGATTTGTGTGCAAGTGACATAAGCCACAACTAAGCCATGATGTTACCCATGCACCCTTTTGATTGCTTCTGGACGTCCCCAAGCTGCAGCCACGCAACCTCAAGCCCTAGGATAATCCCCATGCATGAAAAACCATTGGTGGTGCAACTTTGATTAGGTTTAAGCTTGATTTAGAAAATTAATCACCCTACAGCCTATTTAAAGCTTACCACTCGACTCGACGCGACCCTAGCTACCCACAGAGTGCCCTAGAACCTTCAGAGAGTACCCAGAAAGCCCAGAAAGAGAGGGAGACCGAGAGGAAGTTCTTGAACTTCACCTCTTCGAATCTCTCAAACCAGAGAGAGTTAGGACCTAATTCTTGTCCCATTGAGTTTTTGGAGAGGAGAGGAAGAGAATAGAGTCATTTTGGTCAAGCTTTGGTCGAGAAACAAGGGATTCACCATCTCCGGTGAAGCTCCGGTGAGTCCCCGACCTGTAACTCACCCTTTCTCCCATCTCCGAGCACTTCAGCGACACCCACGATCACCATTCAACTCCCCAAAACCTGTAGGTCAAGTTCCAGTACCCGGAATAGCACGGCGGTGACAATCTAGGACTCTCCGATCGTCTTCTCCGGCGAGAATCGTCTTCTCCGGCGAGTAAGTTCTGCAACTTGCTCGTTTTAGCTCGATTTCGATCCAAATTGTACCCTTAAGCATGCTAGGACATAGTTAGGAAGCTTTAGACTAGTTTAGAGCCATGAATCGCTAGGAATCGAGAGAACCAATACATGGTTTTTGAAGCTTGAAGAAGCTATCGGGTTGAGCTTCTGAGGGCGAGATGGCGTGCCAAAGTGATTGGTTCATGCTTCTGGAAGGTCGTAGAAGCTTTTAGGATAGTTAGAATTGATGATTGAGCCCTGAGGTGAAAAGCCTCAATCTCACCTCTCGGCCAGCTTCTGAAATGGCTAATTGGAGCTGTTACAGTGCTTAGAAGCTGAAATTGATGGTTCCATTGAACTCAGGAGGTAGAAAACTATAGGAATTGACACTTAGATGTTAGTTTTAGGTTCAGTTTATAGATTTCTTAGTTTGCAAGTAGACGTTGAATTAAGTGCTTAAAATAAGTGATTCTGAATCTGATTATAAGCTGAGACTGGAAACTTGTGACTAACAGAACCTGAGACCATTGGAAAAATGGGTAGGACTTAGAAGTTATAGCCTAGTTATTAATTTAATTTGCATAATGTGGCTTAGATAATTGAAACAATTAAATAGTAACATTTTAAACTTAAGTGAGATTAGTAAGCTAATGACTTAGGAATAACAAGGTCAGGAGATTGATGATAGTGTAGGACCTGAGGTCAGAAATAATGATGTGGAAAGAGTTATGGAATTTAGCTATTAAAAATGAAATTAGTTTGCATAACATGACTAAATAATTAAGTTATGGTATTTTGGATTAGTAATTAAGCTAAGTGGATGGTCTAATGACTCAAAAAGATTAGGTCAGATTAGTGGACATGAAGGTAGGACTGTTCATGGTTCGGTTCTTTGCTTGAACCGAACCGAACCTGAACCAAAATTTTGGTTCGAGAGAACCGAACCGAACTGATATAGTATGGTTCGAACCGAACCGAACCGGTTTCAAATTTTGGTTAACCAGTTCGGTAAAATATGCATATTTATAGATGGTTCGAACCGAACCGAACCGATATACTATGGTTCGAACCGAACCGAACCTGAATTGGTAGTTGATATTTTGGTTCGGTTACCGAACCAGTTTTTCAATTTAGGTTCGAGTTCGGTTCGGTTCTTGAACGGTTCGGTTTTCGGTTCGGTTCTTCGTTAGCTTCGGTTCTCAGAGAACCATGAACAGTCCTACATGAAGGTATAAGGTCACACCCTAGTTAGTTGAGACCAAGGTTAAGTTAGAATGGTACTAGTTTAATAGTTTAATGATTTAGATAATTATAGTAATAATAATAATAATAGTGATAATGATAATAGTAATAATAATAAATAATTTGATTAGCCCAATCATAACCCTAGCATAATCAATGATGCAGGGGGAACAATCTCAGACCTACAAGATCCTCAGTTGGTAAAGGTTAAAGGTAAGGGGGGTTATACAAGACCTTGTCTTGGTACACAACTCATAAGTTAATCGTTATTACGATAGAAAGCATATTATTACTTGCTTGTGTGTTATTGGATGCATGATTGGATGTTGTGCTTAAAGATTTTACGTTGGATGAATTGTTGTGCTTAATTGCTATGATTGTGATTCGTGCTTGAATGATGCACATTAGAAAGGGATAACAGTACGCTATGGGATATAGTGGTACTTAGGATTAATGAGCCTGAATGGTATGGTATCAGGATTGTCTCTGATACATTGAAGCATCTGAGGTAGTGGGAAGAGGGAAAGGATAATCCCTGATTTAATGTGTTATTGGTACTTGCATTTGAAAAATTGACCCACCTATAATGCCTTAGGGTTACCCATAGGATAGATAGAGTAAATGAATAAATAATAATAATGGGATAGGCAAGTGAGCCCTTTTCTCTAAGCAATTAAAAGTACATAACCATTAAATGGCGTATTAGAGTTCCCGCTTGCATTCCTAAAACTACCTGATCTTATTAAAGATCTCACCTCTATAATAATCATGGTTTACTTACTCAACGTAAGGCAGCAGATGCTCGTTTCTAATTTATTAGAAACTTAATGGAAGTATAAGGGGGAGACGATTGATACTTGAAAACACACTTAAGGAGCAATAAGGAGTAGGAAAGTACTGTCACTACCACTAAGAGAGTGGGAATACATAGACGCCAAATGTGGTCATGTTCAGAGATGAATTGACCCGGGATTTACGCGATGGCCCCACCTCTCCATCAGCTACCTGCAGGGTCCCGGAAAGGCCGGCCTGATGTGATGTAACAGGGATCGCATAGTTGTGTACTTCTGTCTGTGAGCTACTGAGCGATCATTGTCCGGTAAAGAGTGGACTGTAAGGAGTGTCCATGTTCCCGAGACGACTTTCCGAAGATAACGAAGCGATAGCTTTGGGCCCTTAAATCATACTCATCACATGATAAAGAAAATAAATAAAAAGGTTGGTGATGAACTCACCATTTCCTACGAAGTAGTGAGAGAAGTCAATTTGAAAGACGAAGATATAAGGTGGACTTAACCATAGTGCATTATAACTTGTGTTTGCTAACATGTGTGTAATTAATGGTATGTTGACTTGAGTTTTAATGCTTTTCTTATCTGATGTGTATTATTGTACAAAGTTGTGTGTGACTCACCCTTGCACTTATTTTTATAAAAGGCAAATAATAGGTGTGACAATGAGCATCCCTCCAGTCCTCGCGATCCACGTTGATTTCTCGTCCCGTGCTGGCTGGCATGTTGACCCAGTCACAGGATACTGCTTTTATCAGGGACGCACAATTTTTTGGTGCAGGGATCCAGGAGCAGGGCATATCGGCTTTCCCGTGACGCTCCCTATGGTGTTCTTATTCTTTCTACCGACCCATGCTCAGCATGTTGGTCCACAGAGTCCCGACAGCCCACAGGTGCCATACCCACATGCAGGCGAGCCTATGGAGACCGAATAGCCTGTCCCAGCCGTACCAGTCACCGTGGTGAGCCCACATGGATCTCCTGATCAGAGAGTTTCGCAGACCCACGAGTCTATGGGATCTCCTCCACCCCGGAGGAACTTGTCTTACTTTTGGGTCACGGCCCGCAAGCGGGTGAGATCCCCTAGATTCTCCCGAGATGCCAGAGTTTACCGTCGCTGATTCCAGAGAGGCGAGGCGTCCGGAGACAGAGAGTCAGAGCAGGGTCCTATGTCAGAGCCAGTGTCAGTGCCAGCAGCCGGTGGGGGAGTCAGTGAGGAGGATCCGGAGGAGGAAAATCCGAGGGGATGAAGCCGTGGTCCGAGTTTCTGATGATGATGATTATTTGTGTTTCTACTTCTGTATTTTGATTATCCGTACCATACTACGTGCTTGAGGGCTCTGTGTCCTCCTTATGTGCTGTTTGTTTGACTGTAGACTTATGCGGCGGATTCGTCCACCAACTATGCATGTTATTTATGTTTCGTGTGATTTGCATCATTATTCCTCGCACTCTTAGGATAGAGGGGTCGATTACCTGGGGATGAAAAGGGAATGCTCGAGTATACTTTACTCTTGCGGTCCCGGCCTAATGAGATAACAGTAAGTAGAAAAAAAATGTACACTATTTTACGTCGCGTACTCACTCCTAAGTGATGGAGTAGGGTAAAGTCGTCACTTATGGAAAGGGGACGTGACAACTCTTTCCTTTGCTTTTCAGGGAACATGAAGTTTTCTACTTCCGAACTGCTGGAGGCCTTCCTCTCCGGGAACGTTAAGGCACCCTCTCCGGCCCAAGTTGGAGAGAAAAGGCAAAGCTCGCCGATAAGCGAGGGCTCTCCCAAGAAAAAGAAGCTGGGCGAGACAGGCTCTCGAGTTTCACCTCTGACTGTCACGGGCGAGGGATTCATCGCGTCCGCCCCGGCTGTCCCGGATAGCACACGTTCCTTGGTGCCCGATCATCATGGTGAGGCGGACACTTCCCCTGCCATGGATATTTCTCGCCCCTTGGACTCAATGGCGGGCTAGCAGCCTCCGTCCACTGACCGCCCGCTGTCTCCTCCGCCCGTCCAGACTACTCACGATTCACCTCCCCCTAACTCTCCTAGGGTTGGCGGCGAGGAAGAAGAGCTTCCCTCGGACCACCCAAAGGACCCCTCTAGCAGCTCTTCTGCCGATCCCTTCTCTTTCTTACTCTCTCATCCTTACCTTGAGAAATTGAGGGAAGTACCCAGCCAAAACCTGCAAGAGGTTGCCCAAGAAGTTGTGTCAAGTCTTCTTCGCGCCGGCTGTTTGTTCGCCCATGTGGCTTGGCAGGCTCGGCCCCTCACTGGAATTGCGGGGCTCCGCCAAGAGGTGGAAAAGCTGCATTCCATCAACCTTCAAGCCAACGAGACCTGCTCCAAGTTGTCTGCCCAGTTAGCCACTAAGGTGGATAGGACAAAGAAGATGCAGAACAAACTCGCGGAAGCGACGATTGCAAAGGTTACGACGGACGAGAAGGAGAGGGAACTTGAGAACCAGGGTGAGGGACTCCGCAAGGACCTTAGTGCCAAGGAGGTCACTATTGCTTCTCAGGAGGAAAACCTTGCTGCCAAAGATAAGGAGATTGCCGATCTGCGCGAAGGGATGGCGGCCAAAGGTGAGTTACTTGCTGAGGCTCGGTCAGATTTGGAATCGAAATGCAAACTCTTGGCCGAGAAGGATGCCCAGGCCATCGCCTTGGAAGAGAAGATAAGGAGAGAAGCTGCTTTCGCGATAGCCACCGAACGTATCTGCGGCTTCCTAATTTGCAAAGCTCAGGTCAAGCACCTCCATCCAAATGTCGACCTTGAACCCCTGGGAGTTTTCAAGAGGGTCACCCCTACCGGACTGGTGGGTCCGGAAGATCCGCCGGAAGTTGCTCATGTTGACCTTGGAGACGCTGTGGAATAAGAGAGTAAAATGTAATGTTAACTTGTTTGAAGTTATTGTAACGCCTTGTACTTCTTAATTTCATTTAAACTTTTTGTCTGTATTTTACTTTCAAGTTTGATCAATTCAGCTTTATTTCTTTACGTTTTATGTTTGTTTTAGCGCTTTTCTGGAGTTTTTCTTTTCTCTCAACGCCCCTCATAGTTTCCCTATTTCTGAATTACGTCCGACGACATTGATGGTGTGCTTTGTTTAACAAGGACTTCTGCTCAATTTTTGAACTGAGGCTTTCGTCACACCAATATTTCCCGTAAGAGCAGGTGTGGAGGGTTGGCGGCAAAACGTGAGTTACTTGCTGAGGCCCGGTCAGATTTGGAATCGAAATGCAAACTCTTGGCCGAGAAGGATGCCCAGGCCATCGCATTGGAAGAGCAGATAAGGAGAGAAGCTGCTTTCGCGACAGCCAACGAACGTATCCGCGGCTTCCTAATTTTCAAAGCTCAGGTCAAGCACCCCTATCCAAATGTCGACCTTTGTAAGACCCAAGTTTTTAAGTTTAGAATAAGGGAATAAAATTCCTATTCACGATTAGGTTTGATGTATCGTGAAAGAAAACCTGAACAAGTGTTTATTGAATGGAATAAATTTATGAAGGAGAAAGTTCAGGAAAAGGCTAAGGATTGTATCAAAGTCGATAAAAGTTATAGCACGATTAGTATACGCTTAAACCTAGGGCAAGAGCGCTAGTAAATAGCTAATTTGCACTTAAAGACACGATGGAAACTAATTCCAAAAATCTTCAGAGAAATGTTAGAACTTCTCTTAATCCTTCCATGACAAGCGTTTAGATGCGAAACCCTGAGATATACGAACGTCCGATTCCAATCCTCGGAGGTTTGCCGAAACTAAAACCATGATAGTTCAAGAAATTTAGAATGAACGGTTGATGAAGACTTTTTCTATTCGGAGCTTCAAATGAAGATTCCACACACGTACACCCATTTCTCTTGATGTTTCCAATCTTTCTTCAGAAGGAAGTTTTCTCTTCCGACATCCACTGCAAAAAGTAGTTTTTCAGGTAAAATAGATTTACACCGACTTTGGATTGTTTACCTTAATTCCAAGAAACCTCTTTTGAGTTTTGGAATTATGTCGCCAAAACCTATCTTAGAATTCACGGAGGATGGCGCCGGAAAAATCGAAATCGCGAAATTGTCATTTTCCCGCATTTTCCCATCCCCTATAAATAGGAGAAAAAAATGCAAAACCTTCACCATTTCCATACCCAAACCCGCGAGCTTCAAGGAAAGGAGGAAGAGAAGATTTTCGTCGTTTCTTGCTTGATCGTTGCTCTGACAATTGCTACTTGAAGGTATCGAGGTATAGATGCTAATCCTTACTTCTGATCGTCAATTCCGTCGTTTTTCACTATGTCTTTCTGTGCTCTAAGTTTTGAGGTTTTTGCAAAACTGTCCAAATAACTTCATCTTTCTATCTAAACCTCTTCCTTACGTGCCCAAGAGCATGTTTAGCGGATTACATTTCGCCGATTCTCGCCGAATTGCCGCCGAGTTTCAATTCTGCTCCAAAAACCCATTTTTAGACAAAGTTTCATCCTTTATACTGAAAACTCTCGACTTAGCTTAGCGCTAGTAGGATTAGTTGTCATAAACGTCGTTGGTGACGTCCCCATCCAATTTGTTTTTCGAATTTCCAATTTTGTAATTCTGAGCTAAAAATATTGACCAAAATACCCATGCGACAGTTTTCGATCCGATAATTTTTCCAAGTTTAGATTCGCCTTAGTTACGACTAATGATAACCTAGGAACCAAGTTTGATCGAAGAAAAATCGGCGCACACAATTAAAGTGTGTGGCCATGAGCTCTCCAAGGGAGGGGAGAAAATTCCTTTTTCGAAAACTTGTCCGATCGCGTTAGATTATCGTACTTCGGAGTATATGCTACTTTGTGTAACCTTAGTGAGTATTGAGTGCTGAGTTTCTGACTGAATATGATGGAATTTTGTGGTTTTTGCTCTAAGGTTCATTTGAGGAGTTTCAACAAGAGGAAGGCGTAGAGTGTGAAGGAACGCTTGAGGAAAACGCTGGATGAACTGCAGGTGAGGGCTACTCACTGAACTATTAGTTAATGCTTTAGGTGTCGACGAATTCGACTTAATTAACTGTTTATGCACTTGTCTGTGTTTGACTGGGAAAATGTTTTCTGAGGCTTCGGCTGACAATGATGATTATTCATCTCTTGATTGTTTTTGAGATTGATTTACATGCTATGTGCTAAATGATTAATCTAGGATGTGTGATATTTGCCCTATATGCTAAGTGCAACATGGTTAATCTAGGATGTGTTGATATATGTGCCATGACTGTTGGATTGCGCTAATTTGACTATGCAATTACACATATCTGTTGTGCTACCGAGTGAGAATAACGGGCATGTTATGCCAATTTTATTATGAGATTTTGGGAAGTTTGACGGGACGAACGGAGATTCGGGCCTTGTTATTGTTTTAGTGGATCGAGACATTCTCTGGGAATTATTTGGGATTATGGGATCTTTGAAACTCATAAGATTTGCGATAAAACTAAATGGAAACTATTTTACAAGGAAAATTCATAAGACATTAAACAACCTCTAAATCTTTAAATAATGATAACAATCTCGAAGGAAAGCTTAGGATTCAAATCTTAGTTTTGGAAAATGAGAAGTGTTGTCGAGTCCAAGTGTTGAGGAAACTAATAAGTTCTGAGTATGTTGATACTCTTTTGCTCGAGGAGCAGTTTTGTTGTTGGGCTATCTAAAAGATAAGCCGGGAAACGGGTAGTTTCTGAGTATGTTGATACTCTTTGCTCGCTGAGCAGTTTTGACCATCGGATGAAGATGAGTCGGATGATTCGAGAAATCATCATGAGATAATGTGTTTATAATTAATTGTCTTTTGTCGCAGAATCGACATTTGCCTTAGGGTATGCTTTTAGAGACAATAAGTTAGCTAGAACACGTGGCGACGTGTCGAGTGAGGTCGGAGACGTTGTTTGGCTAATCACTTTGCATTCATGCACACATTAAGAGGTTAATACACGGCGGGATACCGGACCTCGGTGGATTCCAAAATGGTCATAAGACCGGATTTCCACGTAAGAACACGGCGGTGATTCTTAGTAGCAGACCGAAATGGAAGACCTTCGGGTTTACTGCTGATCTGACTACCGTTGTTGTTGGTGTAAGAGGCACGCGGGCCGAAATGGTCCCACCGTGGCTGGTGTTAGGGCTGATCCGTTGATGCCCATCCCTCCGGAATGCATCTTGTCAACCGACATCTCATTCATGCAACATGCATACTGACTTAGTTGCCGAGTGTGATTGATACATGTTAATCTTACTTCATGCATGTTAATTGTTATTATTGTCATTTATATTCATTGGGAGATATACAATGTTATGATGCTATCACTAACTACTAAGCCTAAGTAGCTATCCCTTAAACTGTATCAATTGGAGTTATTACTTACATAATTCTTTGGAGTTGACCCTCGCGTCTTCTGTGTGTGTTTTGGCGGACTACGCCCTTTGTCAGATGTCCATGGCGGACTGGTTCACGATGGTTCACCCTTCGGGGGGGACTAGATTCGAGATGCTCGATCAGGATGACCCCGGCTCATGGGTGGTCGACCCCGCTGGCCACCGAGCGACTTACTCGGGGAGGATTATGGAGGACCGTGTCGACCGTCTGGGACACTTGACGGAAGGAGTACTGAGGAGATACACTGTGAGCTTCAACCTGCCACCCGGCGTGCATTGCGGACCCGGTGTAGGAGCACCACCACCACCGTCATCTTCGGATGATGAGGACCCCTCAGAGGAGGAGCCTGTGGGAGGGACTTCTGCGGAGTCTAGCTCACCCACTGTTGCTGTCATTGATGACCATGGCTCGGGCCCTAAGCCCGTGAGGCCAGCACAGGAGCGTATCGCGGTAGCGAGAGGAGGGAGGATGGTGTACATTGACTTAGTCGTTCTGGATTCCGATTCGGACGATGATCATGCTAGCATGTAGTTGTGAGTGCTGGTGTGAGCTCCTCTAGACAGGATTAGTGTAGGAGTAGAGTCATAGCTCTGACCGTCATGTTTCATTTGGGGACAGGGTAGTTTCCTGACCGATAGCTTTTTGTGTGATTTCTCTACGGAAATCACAGAGAGTTGGTTGGACTAGGGGGTCTTGTTTTAGGCCGTTTGGGCTGATTTATTCTCATTTTTGAGGGATTGTGTTGCGGACACTTGACCTTTCCTTTTGGATTGTACATATTGCCTACGAGCGTTACTTTCTGTTACTTCCCGTCACTGGAGGATACTCGTGACGTGGTTCGCTACTTACAGCGGGGGCTGTAATTATATATTGTACATTAGTCATGCTGTCTTTTATCTTTGAGTTTTATTTCATTAAGTTCGTAGTTTTATCGGTTAAACAAATCAAAAAAATATATATATTCACGTTTTTTCCGCTTTAATTTCTTTTTGGTTACTAAAGTGACGCCACCGAAATCGGGGTGTTACAACCTTGAACCCCTGGGAGTTTTCAAGAGGGTCACCCCTACCGGACTAGTGGGTCGGGAAGATCCGCCGGAAATTGCTCACGTTGACCTTGGAGACGCTGTGGAATAAGAGAGTAAAATGTAATGTTAACTTGTTTGAAGTTATTGTAACGCCTTGTACTTCTTAATTTCATTTATACCATTTGTCTGTATTTTACTTTCAAGTTTGATCAATTCAGCTTTATTTCTTTACGTTTTATGTTTGTTTTAGCGCTTTTCCGGAGTTTTTCTTTTCTATCAACGCCCCCCATAGTTTCCCAGTTTCTGAATTACGTCCGACGACATTGATGGTGTGCTTTGTTTAACTAGGACTTCTGCTCAATTTTTGAACTGAGGCTTTCGTCACACCAATATTTCTCGTAAGAGCAGGTGTGGCCTCGCCTGTTTTGCCCCGGCGAGGACTTATTGTTGCTAGGGACCCAATGGCCATATAGGTTTACCCAGACTTATGCCTAGTTATGTTCGCGCGCCCATATTTCGGGGGGATTTTGGGATAAGAAGCTTATTCGCACACATCGCCAACGAGTGACGGCGAGCTGCGTCGGCTTTTCCGGAGCGATCCCCAGACTTCAAGGTCGTGTTGGGATCGCCACCTTCAGGGAATTTTTCCCACCTAGCTCTCGCCGCAATTCAGTGTGATTGAAATTGCTCGATACAATTTTTGTATTTTCAATCAGACGTGATAGTCAACAAACTCCCGAGATGGAGAACAAGAACGTGTCTTTGTTTTTACCATTTAGGCGCTTTGGCCAACAAACTCTCGAAATGGAGAACAAGAACATGTATTTGTTTTTATGTCTTCAATCTTCGCGAGACGCGCTTAGCTGATCGTCCTCGCACCGAAAACAGCTCCTTGTCAATCCCTTAGCTGTAATAGTATTTTAGGCTCGCCGCGTTCCAGGAACGTGGCACTCTCCTTCCGTCCAAGCTTTCCAGGTGATAAGCCCCATTCCCTAAGGCCTTCAAAATTCTGTAGGGGCCTTCCCAGATTGGACTCAGCTTATTCCAAGTGCTCCCAGTTCGTTTCTTTAGCACCAGGTCCCCCTCCTGCATCGCCCTCGGTCGCACTTTCGAGTCATACTTTGCCGCAGCTCGCTGCTTCATCGCAGCCTCTCTGATGCGAGCCTCATCGTGTGTTTCCGACAATAAATCTTACTCTACCGCCATGTTGGAAGAGTTCTCGCCCTCAAACCGCGGCGCTGTTCGCCACGAGCTGTTGTCTATTTCTACGGGCAACGTGGCGCCCGCCTCGTAGGCCATCCTGAATGGAGTTTCCCCAGTGGTTGAGTGTTGCGTTGTATTGTAGGACCAGTTTACAACCGGGAGTTCATCCAACCAGGCTCCCTTCGCCTCCGAGAGCCGGCGCTTCAATCCCCGTAAGATTACCTTGTTCCCCGACTCCGCTTGCCCGTTTGTTTGAGGATGTTCCACTGAAGAGAACCTTCTCTGAATGCCCATCTCTTCGCAGAATTCTCTCATTTGGTTACTTGCAAACTGCGTCCCATTATTTGATACGATCTCCCTAGGTACCCCGAATCGGCATACGATTCTTTTCCAATAAAAACTTACGATCTTGGCTGCAGTAATGCTTGCGAGGGGCTCGGCTTCCACCCATTTGGTGAAGTAATCCACCGCTACGAGGATGAACTTCATTTGTGACCTGGCGGTGGGGAAAGGCCCAATGAGGTCAACTCCCCACATGGCGAAGGGCCATGGGGAGCTAATCGTGGCCAACTAGTCTGCTGGGGCCCTGGGCAAGTCTGCAAACACTTGACACTTTTCGCATTTTTTCAAGAATTCTGCACAGTCTTTTCTTATTGTAGGCCAGTAAAAGCCTGCTCTGAGGACTTTGCTAGCCAGAGACCTTCCTCCAATGTGACTAGCACAAACCCCCCCGTGAACCTCTGCCATGACAGCCTCGTATTTCCCGGGCGGGAGACATCTCAGGAGTGGCGAACTAAATCCTCGCCGAAAGAGTATCCCATCAAGTAAAGTGTAGTGTCCTGCCTCTCTCTTCTTTGTTCATTCGAGGATTTTACCACCTCGCTTGGCTCCGAACCGGTTTCAAATTTTGGTTAACCAGTTCGGTAAAATATTCATATTTATAGATGGTTCGAACTGAACCGAACCGAACCGATATACTATGGTTCGAACCGAACCGAACATGAATTGGTAGTTGATATTTTGGTTCGGTTACCGAACCGGTTTTTCAATTTAGGTTCGAGTTCGGTTCGGTTCTTAAAGGTTCGGTTCTTGAACGGTTCGGTTTTCGATTCGGTTCTTGGTTAGCTTCGGTTCTCAGAGAACCATGAACAGTCCTACATGAAGGTATAAGGTCACACCCTAGTTAGTTGAGACCAAGGTTAAGTTAGAATGGAGCTAGTTTAATAGTAATAATAATAATAATAGTGATAATGATAATAGTAATAATAATAAATAATTTGATTAGCCCAATCATAACCCTAGCATAATCAATGATGCAGGGGGAACAATCTCAGACCTACAAGATCCTCAGTTGGTAAAGGTTAAAGGTAAGGGGGGTTATACAAGACCTTGTCTTGGTACACAACTCATAAGTTAATCGTTATTACGATAGAAAGCATATTATTACTTGCTTATGTGTTATTGGATGCATGATTGGATGTTATGCTTAAAGATTTTACGTTGGATGTATTGTTGTGCTTAATTGCTATGATTGTGATTCGTGCTTGAATGATGCACATTAGAAAGGGATAACAGTACGCTATGGGATATAGTGGTACTTAGGATTAATGAGCCTGAATGGTCTGGTATCAGGATTGTCTCTGATACATTGAAGCATCTGAGGTAGTGGGAAGAGGGAAAGGATAATCCCTTGAAGGTATGAAAAACGGTAGAAAGGGGGGGTTTGAATAACGTTTTCAGAACAAAACTTCCACCTTAAAGATTTTGACAAATCTTTCGAGAACTTAAGTGCTAAAGATAAGAGATAGAAAAGCACACAAGGATTTTATCCTGGTTCACTTGATAAATCACTCAAGCTACTCCAGTCCACCCGTTAAGGTGATTTCTTCCTTCTTAGAATGAAGGCAATCCACTAATCAGGTAAGAGTTACAACTGCACTTGAAACCTACAAGTGACTAACAATTACACTGACTTAGCTCACACTAAGATTCACTCTCTTAGTCTTCTCTAGGATCCGATCAACCTTGATCTCCTAAAGGAATCACCACTAAGATTCACTCTCTTAGTCTTCTCTAGGATCCGATCAACCTTGATCTCCTAAAGGAACTAAACAAACTGTTTATCAAAGAATTGTTTACAAGAGATTTGCTTCTAAAAAGCTAATTGTAAACACAATGAATTTCAGATGAAAGAAAGCTTAGAATATTTTGAATATGTCTTGCGCGTGTGTATTTCTTCTTCTTAGTTTCTTCGCCGCTTCTTTCAATCTTCAGCCTCTATATATACTCCAAGGATTAGGGTTGAGCGTTGCATGGGAAATGCTACCGTTGGAGGGCAGTTCTGAGAACGTTAGGTAGGTCGTCAGGAAGGTACACTTGCTTTTGTACTTGGATAGCGACTTGACCTTTTAACCTAGGAGACTTCTGATCAGGGGAATACTTCATATTGGAACTTGTGAAGCCGGTTGATCAGAGTCAGAGGGAAAGCACAGATCCTCTGACCATTGTATCTTCTGATTCTGAACTCAGAGGGAAGAACATGGCCTTCAGAGTTTCTTGCTTCTAGACTTCAGAGTTTCCACTATTCAGCTTCTGGATCTTCAGAGTCTTCTACACCATCAGAACATCTGAACCTTCAGTGTTTCTTGGTTATCAGAACTTCTGGATCTTCAGAGCTTCTAGCGACTGAGTCCACATCAGAGTTTGTATAGCTTCAGAACTTCTGAAGCTTTTCCACTGTTCATACTGAACATGGTGAATGCGAAAGCGTTGCTTGGGTCACTCTTTATACACAGTGCTTCTGATTTGTGTGAGATTGAGTTGAGGTCAGAGCCTGTAAATAGCACACTCAGAAAAACACGTTAGAGTACCACAATTGTTCATATCAAAAGGTTAACTTGTAATCATCAAAACATAGAGTTGTACTACTAGATCAAAACTTGATCTTACAATCTCCCCCTTTTTGATGATGACAAAACTAAGATTTTTGATGAACAATTCTTAAACATTAAACTGAATTCACTCAGAGTTTAGAGATATAGAATAAGACTTATCCTGATGTGAATAGTTTATCTTGCTCATTCTGAATTCAAGTCACTGCTTGATTCTGAGCTTAGCTCCCCCTGAATCAAATACTTGATGAAAACGTTAGTAAAGTCTAGATTCGGAGCTAAAAAATATAAGAGTTCAGAGTGAAAAGCTTATGACATAGATGAAAAACGAATAATCAGAGCGCATAAGTGATCAGAGTCACGGACAAGGTATCAGAGTCTTGGGTATCAGAGTCAACTTAGAATCACTTCAGAAGAAGTGAAATGTATTCCTTGTATTTGCCCAGTGACACATCTATGGTCATGAAGGTGGAACTCTTAAAATCTCCAAAAGAAAAATAAGTCACACTAACACATCTTACACATCAAAAACTGGGTTTACTCCCCCTTTTTATCATAAGCAAAAAGCTTGGGGTTTACTCCCCCTTTTTGTCATAAGCAAAAAGCTTGGGGTGTGAAAAACTTAGCTTGAAGTACAAGGTACTCCCCCTTAGAGAAGGTCTAAGTTTAAAAGAAAATGAAAACGATGTAAGAATCAGAGTCAGGCGAAAATAAATAGAAGAGTTAATGCAAGGGATGAACGTTTACCACCGGTCAAGTGAGTAAATAGAAGGGTCAGTTACCAAGAACTTAACCTCGAGAAACTGTAATAGCATTAACTTTCAGAGAGAAAGTGAAGCCTATAAAAAGCGTTGGAGAGAAAGGTAAGCTTCACACCTCGAATAATTTTCAGTAAAAAAATGGCATCATACAACGTAGCACTAGAAGAGCTGAGGAAGAAGGCCTTTGAAGAGGACTTGTTCCTGAACATTAGGCATCCAGAGGGTACAACGACCATCGCGGAGCTAACACGGACACTGCTGGAAGAGGACCTGCGTCCAGAGTTGGAGAGAGACCTGAAGGAATTTCTTGCCTTCGTGGAGGAGGTGCAAGAACTCAGCCGGCTTGAACTCAAGCTGCTGGAAGAGAAGGAGTGTTTGGAAGAGAAGCTCAAGACTTCAGAAGAGATTCTGGAGAGGGATGAGCTAAAGAACAGGCTCAGCAACATCCAGCATGTACTGGAGCGTCTGGAGAAGGATAGGTCAGAGCAGCGCCAGGAGTGTAGAAGAATGAGGAGAGATCCTCCATTCTAGACTTTTTAGAGAAGTGATGTATGATGTAAACACAAAAAGATTATGAATAAAACGAGATTTTTGCAAACATATGTGACACAAATATATATAAGGATATGCATATATAATCACAAACGAATAGAATAGCATAAATAAGTAAAAAGAAACAGAGTTGAACAAAAAGAAAACAAAGTTAACGAAAAAGAAGAAAAAGAAGAGATCCTAAAACTAAGGTTTGTCAGTGCGTCGCAGAAGTTCCATCATCATTTGCTTCATCTCAATCAGCATGGATTCATGAGTATCAAGACGTTGTTCCATGATGTCGAGTCTGGATGAGCTTGTCTGAGTAGAGCTGGAAGGAACATTCTGAGCAGCTTGAGGGTCTGGAATGGAAGCAGAAGCAGCAGGAGTAAATACAACAGGTGCAAGTCGCTCTGCCTCAGCCTCAGCTTCAAGACGCTCTGCCTCAAGTCTGGCTTGTTCAGCTTGAGCTGCTGCTTGACGTGCAGCTTCTTCTGCTTGTTCTTTCTTTCTCTTGGCTTCTTCAATAGCTTCAAGAAGCTTATTTCTCTGTTCTAGTTCATGAAGAGCCACCCTTCTAGCAAACCTTTGCTTTGCAGCCTCAATGCTCTGACTGCCCTCTGCATGCAGGAGCTGCATCATAATCGGAACTTGAGCCACTAGCCAAGTGCTCAGATTGTTCCACTCATCAGCCACATTTTCAGCATTCTCACTAAGATCAGTCTGACCGTGCACATTGCGGAGCCTCAAGGAGGCTTCATGATAAAAGATATTGATGCACTCAGAGAGAGATGTGGGTTGAAGGTGAGTATAGGGAATTATGGAGAGGTTGGGTTCAGGAGAGGCTGGGTGATTGCTGCTATGGGCTTCAGAGGCACCTTGTGGAGAACCAACGTTAATCATGGGAGCATTGGGTTCAGAGGTTCCAAGGTGAGGGTCTGAAGTTTCAACCAGAGGGTGAGGTGATCTAACCGAGGATTGGTTAGACACTGATTGTTCGGGTTCAGGGTCTGGTTGAATGGGCTCATGTTGGTCAGGGACAGGGTGAGCTTGTTGAACTAAGGGGTCTGCCTCTTGGATAGGATTAGCCAAGATAGGTTCATCTGGGTCAACTAGACGTTCAGGTCTAGGGCCAGGATATCTCCTAGGGCTTGGACAGGTAAGGTAATACTCTTCCAAGGCAGATACCTTTTCTTTTCTAACCTCCATGAATTTTCTAATTGATTCAGAGGTATTGGAGGGAGGAGAGTCAATGACATTGATTGGGAAGGATACAGGTGTGAAGGCTGTTGATGAGTCTGTATCCGTGGTTCTGACAGCAGGACGTTCTGATGCTCTGGGAGCAGAGTGATCAGACGTTCTGGGTTGTGGTTCTGTTTGGATTGGCTCGGGTTGTTCATGGATGATTGGTTCGGAAGATAATGGGTCGTATGGAATGGTGAGGAGAGATGTTGGTTCTTCTGACCTAGAGGGTTGACTCTGAAGCAAATTCCAGAGGGGTGCTTCAGTAGGAGAAGGTTGAAAGAAGGAGGATCTTGGGGAATGTGGTGGAGAGGTGGTTTGTGCGGCTGGTTGGGATTCAGGAATAGGAGTGAGGGGATTTGAGGAGTGTTGAAGCAAGGCAGAAATAGGAAGTGCATCAAATAAATTCAAATCATCATCAGAAGCAAGTGCAGGCTTACTTGAATGTGCTGATGATCGAGTCACTCTGGCAGGAGGTTCAGTCCTTCTGACCACTGCAGCAGCTGGTTCCACCCGAGTAGGCTTCACCACGATTCTGACCTTCTTCTGCTTCTTCTTTGGAGGACCATCCTCACTATCACTATCATCACCATCATCAGGCTTTCTCTTTGTCTTCTTGACCAGAGGGACATCAGATTCCTCAGAAGATTCGTCCAGAACCATCTTCCTCTGAGCTTTCCTCTTGGGAGGAGAAGGAAACTCTGGAGCTGGTGGTAGTCTGCTGACGAAATCATCAAGGTCAATTTCGAAACCTTGAGCCCTGAGGTCTTCAACATAGCATCTGATGGCTTCAGGATGGTCTGCTTGTGTCCACAGAGGGTAGTCATTCAGAGGCATCCTTCTGCTTCTGATCTCAGAGGATGAGTCTTCACGAGCAGGAGCAATCTTTTTCTGGATTAAGCCCATCTTCTTCAAGGAGTTTGCAGTGAAGACATCACTGACAATTGTGCTCAAATCCTCTGTGCAACCAGCATTGATCAAATCTTGCACCAAGTTGCTTTCAATGAGAAAGTCTGAGAGCAGCCTTCCAAAAGGGATATATTTGATTGCAGACTTGATGGAGGCGGTGGTGCGAGACTTCCTGATGCATTCCTTCAAGTAAGAGAACAGGAAGTAGGGAAGGCAGATCTTCTCCTGATCTTGGATGAAGAACAACATCGCCTTCTGGTTGAAATTGATGTAGTCTGGAGAACTGCCCTTCGGTCTCTGGTTTATGCAGTTGAGCAGAATCTTGTGCCAGATCCTGAGTTTGGGGTGAAGATCCATCACCTTGTAACTCGTCTTGCCCGGTTTGAAGGTAGTGTACAGGGCCTTGTTGACTTTGTCTTTGGTGCTGGGTTTCAGCTTGGATTCCGTCAGTTGGAACCGATACCCATAAGCAGTTTCTGCTCCTAGCAGATTCACGAATGACTTCTCCGTGATGATGATCTTCCTGCCAAGAATATGAGATACCACTTGAGTATCATCGCAGTCGGCGTGCTTCCAGAATTCCTTTACCAATTTCTCATATACCGGTCCTCGAAGTCGGTTGAAATAATTTCCCCAACCTTGAGCTTGGACTTCAGGACGAAGATCAAACCTATTTGCAGCCAAGTTATCGAGGTTGAATCTCCATTCTGCTAGGACTTGGAGTTCCTCAGGAGCAAATACGCAGTAAACGGCACAGCCCCGTTCTGCAATAGGAACAATTTGCTCTTGAGCTTGAACTTGTCCTTGTGCCGGGTTCTCAGAGCCCCTTTGACCCGTTGCCAAACCGACTACCATGTGAGGGAACTGAGGTGCATCTGCAGCAGATCTTCTGGTTTGTCTCACCATTTTGAAGAGGTTGAGGGTTTGAGGTAGAAGATGAAGTTTGAAGGATGAAGAGAGGTTGAGAGAGAAATCAAGAAAGAGGCGGTTTTGAAAAGCAGAGAGTGCGAGAGTGAAAACCGGAAGTGAACGAGAACGTGTGTGTATAGTGGGTTTTATCAAATAACCGTTGTTGATTCAAAAAGCACTTTAAGATCAACGGTTGAAAATTAAAGATAGATAGTAATAGTAAAATACACAATCACACACAGGAGATAAGCATATCTACACGCAATCATAACAGACTGTCACACGGGCACAAGGAATTATGCATCAGAAATTCTGACACACGTGTTGTTGTCTCAGCTTCAGAGTCAGTACCAGTGGGCACACACACTCTGATTGAGTTACCTTCTGGACTAGACATCTTCTGATCAAGAAGTATCATAGTCAGAGGTTCTGATCCATCTTCACTCTGGACAAAAGTCCATGTTTAGATTTTTCAGAATAAAATTAAATCTATCCTCTGCTAAGGGCTTTGTAAAGATATCTGCCCATTGATGGTCAGTATCAACAAACTTCAGAAGAAGTACGCCCTTCTGCACATAATCTCTAATGAAGTGATACTTTACCTCAATGTGCTTTGCCCTTGAATGCAAGATAGGATTCTTGCTTAACGAGATTGCAGCAGTGTTATCACAATAAATTGGGATATTGCTCTCAAGGATCTGATAATCCTCCAGCTGATGTTTCATCCAGAGCATCTGTGTGCTGCATATTGCTGCTGAGATATATTCTGCCTCTGCAGTTGATAGTGCAATGGTTGATTGCCTCTTGCTTGCCCATGAGACTAGATTGCTTCCCAGAAATTGACAATTTCCAGAAGTACTTTTTCTCTCTGTTCTATCTCCAGCATAATCAGCATCACAATAACCTGAAAGCTTATACTCTGATGTTTTCTTATACATCAAGCCAAGGTTAGTGGTGCCTTTCAGATACCTTAGGATCCTCTTAACAGCAGTTAAGTGGGTTTCCCTTGGATCTGATTGGAAACGAGCACATAAGTGAACACTAAATAATATGTCTGGCCTAGATGCAGTTAAGTATAGAAGTGAACCTATCATTCCACGATAGAGCTTCTGACATACTTTACCACTTTTATCTTCTTTCTCCAAAATGCATGTAGGATGCATTGGAGTCTTGGCCACTGTAGATTCCAGCATATTGAACTTCTTCAGAAGTTCTTTAGTGTACTTGCTCTGATGGATATATGTTCCTTCTGGTGTTTGATCAACTTGTATTCCCAGAAAGTACTTTAATTCTCCCATCATACTCATCTCAAATTCAGCCTGCATCATCTCAGAAAATTCTTTGCATAGAGATTGATTAGCAGAACCAAATATAATATCATCAACATAAATTTGCACAATTAAGATATCATCTTTATAAGTCTTGCAAAAAAGAGTTGTATCTACTTTACCCCTTACAAACTCATTCTCCAGAAGGAATGAGCTAAGTCTCTCATACCATGCTCTGGGAGCTTGCTTCAGACCGTAGAGTGATTTCTTCAATTTGAACACATGGTCTGGTTTCTTTTCATCTTCAAAACCTGGGGGTTGATGAACATAGACTTCCTCTGAGATATAGCCATTTAGGAAGGCACTCTTTACGTCCATCTGATGTAGAACTATGTTGTGATTTACTGAGAAAGAGATCAACAGTCTGATTGCTTCCAGTCTTGCTACTGGAGCAAATGTTTCAGTGTAGTCTATTCCTTCCTGTTGGCTGTAGCCTTGAGCAACTAGCCTTGCCTTATTTCTGACTACATCTCCTTTCTCATTCAGCTTGTTTCTGAATACCCATTTCGTTCCAATAACATGGACACTCTCAGGCTTCTTCACTAAGCTCCAAACATCGTTCTTGGAGAATTGATTCAGTTCTTCTTCCATGGCCAGAATCCAATCCTTGTCCTGAAGAGCTTCATCTATTGACTTGGGTTCAATTAAGGACACCAATCCTTTCAGACTCAGCAAGGTCTCTTCAAAGGGTCTGAAGGCAGATCTGGTTCTGACTGGTTCGTCTTTGTTGCCCAGAATCAATTCCTTAGGGTGAGCTGCAGTGATTCTGCTCTTCTTCAGAGTTTGTGAGTTAGAGGGACCAGCTTCTTCCTCTGGTTCATCTTCCTCTGGCTCAACTTCCTCTGGAGCTTTGCCTTTGTCAGAAACATTAATGCTTAAATCTGCAAACTTTTCAACTAGCTTTGACTGGTCAGAGTCAAGCTTATCATCAAATCTAACATGAATAGATTCTTCAATAGTCTTAGCATCAGTATTATAAAATCTAAAACCTTTAGATCTATCAGAATAACCAAGTAATAGACACTTAGAAGACTTAGCATCAAATTTATGCAATCTATCCTTAGTATTGAGAACATAACAAACACAGCCAAAAGGATGAAAATAAGAAATGTTGGGTTTTATGTTCTTCCACAATTCATAAGGAGTCTTATTCAGAATTGGTCTCACAGAGATTCTGTTCTGAATGTAACATGCTGTATTTACTGCCTCTGCCCAAAAGTGCTTAGCCATGCCAGTTTCTTGGAGCATGGTTCTAGCCATCTCCTGAAGAGTTCTGTTCTTCCTCTCAACAACACCATTTTGTTGAGGAGTTCTGGGACAAGAGAAATCATGTGCAATTCCATAGGAATCAAACAGACTCTCAAACTTGTCATTCTCAAACTCTCCACCATGGTCACTTCTGACACGCACAATCCTACAAGCCTTCTCGTTTTGCACTTGAGCAATGAAGGTAGAGAACACAGCATGAGACTCATCCTTGCGGGTTAGAAACTTTACCCATGTCCAGCGGCTATAGTCATCAACGATAACCATCCCATATCTCTTGCCGCCTATAGACTCAGTTTTCACTGGTCCAAAAAGGTCGATATGCAGAAGTTCCAACGGCCTTGAGGTTGAGACAACATTCTTTGCCTTGAAAGGGACTTTTGTGAATTTACCTTTCTGACATGCTTCACAAAGAGCGTCTGAAGCGAACTTCAGATTGGGTAAGCCCCTGACAAGGTTTAGCTTGCTCAGCTGAGAAATCTTTCTCATACTGGCATGCCCTAACCGTCTATGCCATACCCACTGCTCTTCATTAACAGACAGAAGGCACTTCACATTCTGAGCCTCCAACTCAGATAATCTGATCTTATAGATGTTGTTCTTCCTCTTGCTGTTAAATAGAACAGAGCCATCGATCTGACTTACAGCCCGGCAGGACTTTTGATTGAATATAACATCATAACCCTTGTCAGCTAATTGACTTATAGACAATAAGTTATGTGTTAAGCCGTCTACCAATAAAACATTATCAATGCATGGACTACTATCTACACAAATAGTACCAGTACCAATAATTTTACCCTTTTCATTTCCTCCGAAGCCAACTTCGCCTCCAGGCTTAAGTTTCAGCTCTCGGAACATACGCTTTTCTCCCGTCATGTGACGCGAGCATCCACTGTCCAGATACCATGATTGGTGTTTCAGTGGAGCTATCAAGGATATCTGCAACATAGATAATCTTGTCCTTAGGTACCCACTTTCTGGGTCCTCTTTTGTTAGTTACCCCAGAGGTTCTGATCACCTTGGGTGTCTCAACATAATATTTTAAAGGAATATTTGCATGATATTTAGTCATAGAGAAAGATCCCTTTTTAAGAGGATGTTTAGCAACTTTAGCAGGTACAGGATCAGGCAATATGGTACCAGAGGGAACAAAGCATTCATACAAGGATTTAGCTTTAGACACAGAAGGCTCATTTCTAATTGGTTTAGAATAGCCAATGCCATGCATTCCATTTCTGCTTACGCCATAGATCATTGAAGCCATTAAGCTTCTATCCACGCTTTTAGCTAGGAATCTTTGAAAAGACTTTTCATACTTAGATTCATTCTACAATCAGAGGCATCACAGGCAACAATTTCTTCTAACTTAGCAATCTGGTTCTTAAGCACAGAGTTAGAATTTACCAAAGCATGATTTTCATTTTTCAAATCAGAAATAATTTTCTCATGTTCAGAAGGAGTCTTGGAGACAGCAGATAAGTTCTTTTTCAACTTTTTATGCTTAGACAATAAAGAGTTATACTTATCCGTGATATCAGACAAAGCATGTTTCAGTTCAGAGGTAGAGAAAGAAGCAAATACCTCATTTTCATCGTCTGAGTTAGGATCTCCTTCTGATTCTGAGTCAGAGTCAACAGCTTCCTTTGACTCTAATCCTTTGTCTTTGACAATAGCCATGAGTCCTTGGACTTCACCATCAGAGTCAACATCCTCTGACTCTGATTCATCGAATGTCACCATCAGACTCTTCTTGGTCTTGAAGTGCTTCTTTGGCTTCTTGTCTTTCTTCAACTTTGGACAATCACTTTTGTAGTGCCCAGATTCTTTGCACTCAAAACATGTGACTTCCTTGATTGAAGACTTCTTCTGGCCTGAGGACTCATACTTTCCTTTTGCCTTTCCAGAGCCTTTGAACTTGCTCTGCCTGTGCTTCCAGATGCGGTTGAGTCTCTTGGAGATCAGAGTCAGCTCATCTTCATCAGAATCTTCTGATGCTTCTTCAGATTCTTCTTCTTCAGCTTGAAGAGCCTTTGACTTCTCAACCTTAGCCTTTTCAGATTTGGATTTCAAGGCTATGGACTTTTTCCTCAGATCTTGCATCTCTGAGCGCTTCAGCTCATGGCATTTCAAAATGCTGATGAGTTCTTCTAAACTCATATTCTCAACGTCTCTCGTGAGCTCTATTGAAGTCACCAAAGGCATCCAACTTTCAGGAAGACACCTGATGACCCTTATGACATGATCTTTTGTTGTGTAGCTCTTGTTGAGAGGTCGTATGCCAGCTACAAGCAATTGAAATCTGGAGAACATTTCTTCAATGGACTCATTTGGCTCCATGATGAAGGATTCATACTTTTGGATCAAAGACAATGCCTTTGATTCTTTGACTTTCTTGTTTCCTTCATGAGACATCTTCAGAGATTCAAAAATCCCTTTAGCAAACTCACGATCTGTAATCTTCTGGTACTCCTCATAGGAAATAGCACTTAGAAGAATTGCTCTTGCTTTGTGATGTTGTGAGTACAGCTTCTTTTGATCTGCAGTCATCTCTGACCTTGGGATCTTCTTGCCATCTGCATCAACTGGACGCTCATAGCCATCCACAATAATATCCCAGAGATCTGCATCGAAACCCAGAAAGAAACTTTCCAGTCTATCTTTCCAATATTCGAACCTTTGACCATCGAACATAGGAGGCTTTGCATTGTAACCATCTCTTTGAGTTTCACTGGTGGTGGCAGCCATTGTTTTTCACACCGGCCCGGATCACTGAACACTGTTAGGTGTGGTAATCAGAACTTGCGCTCTGATACCAATTGAAGGTATGAAAAACGGTAGAAAGGGGGGGTTTGAATAACGTTTTCAGAACAAAACTTCCACCTTAAAGATTTTGACAAATCTTTCGAGAACTTAAGTGCTAAAGATAAGAGATAGAAAAGCACACAAGGATTTTATCCTGGTTCACTTGATAAATCACTCAAGCTACTCCAGTCCACCCGTTAAGGTGATTTCTTCCTTCTTAGAATGAAGGCAATCCACTAATCAGGTAAGAGTTACAACTGCACTTGAAACCTACAAGTGACTAACAATTACACTGACTTAGCTCACACTAAGATTCACTCTCTTAGTCTTCTCTAGGATCCGATCAACCTTGATCTCCTAAAGGAATCACCACTAAGATTCACTCTCTTAGTCTTCTCTAGGATCCGATCAACCTTGATCTCCTAAAGGAACTAAACAAACTGTTTATCAAAGAATTGTTTACAAGAGATTTGCTTCTAAAAAGCTAATTGTAAACACAATGAATTTCAGATGAAAGAAAGCTTAGAATATTTTGAATATGTCTTGCGCGTGTGTATTTCTTCTTCTTAGTTTCTTCGCCGCTTCTTTCAATCTTCAGCCTCTATATATACTCCAAGGATTAGGGTTGAGCGTTGCATGGGAAATGCTACCGTTGGAGGGCAGTTCTGGAAAATCCAGCTTCTGCTGTGGCTGAGAACGTTAGGTAGGTCGTCAGGAAGGTACACTTGCTTTTGTACTTGGATAGCGACTTGACCTTTTAACCTAGGAGACTTCTGATCAGGGGAATACTTCATATTGGAACTTGTGAAGCCGGTTGATCAGAGTCAGAGGGAAAGCACAGATCCTCTGACCATTGTATCTTCTGATTCTGAACTCAGAGGGAAGAACATGGCCTTCAGAGTTTCTTGCTTCTGGACTTCAGAGTTTCCACTATTCAGCTTCTGGATCTTCAGAGTCTTCTACACCATCAGAACATCTGAACCTTCAGTGTTTCTTGGTTATCAGAACTTCTGGATCTTCAGAGCTTCTAGCGACTGAGTCCACATCAGAGTTTGTATAGCTTCAGAACTTCTGAAGCTTTTCCACTGTTCATACTGAACATGGTGAATGCGAAAGCGTTGCTTGGGTCACTCTTTATACACAGTGCTTCTGATTTGTGTGAGATTGAGTTGAGGTCAGAGCTTGTAAATAGCACACTCAGAAAAACACGTTAGAGTACCACAATTGTTCATATCAAAAGGTTAACTTGTAATCATCAAAACATAGAGTTGTACTACTAGATCAAAACTTGATCTTACAACTTGTAGGATCACGCGCTTACCACTACGCCAAAACCAATTGGTGTTAGTGAGGGCGCAACGTTATTTCTTATAGCGTAGCAGACAGCGCCCCGTTTCGAATGCTACCTACAGGCAGGATGCTGGCCCACCTGGACCCAACAATCCCCCCCCCAGCACCTGCCAGCCAAACTAGCTGCACAGCATGCCTTCCGTGGGATTCGAACACGGGACCTGGCTCTGATACCACTTGTAGGATCACGCGCTTACCACTACGCCAAAACCAATTGGTGTTAGTGAGGGCGCAACGTTATTTCTTATAGCGTAGCAGACAGCGCCCCGTTTCGAATGCTAACTGCAGGCAGGATGCTGGCCCACCTGGACCCAACATCCCTGATTTAACGTGTTATTGGTACTTGCATTTGAAAAATTGACCCACCTATAATGCCTTAGGGTTACCCATAGGATAGATAGAGTAAATGAATAAATAATAATAATGGGATAGGCAAGTGAGCCCTTTTCTCTAAGCAATTAAAAGTACATAACCATTAAATGGCGTATTAGAGTTCCCGCTTGCATTCCTAAAACTACCTGATCTTATTAAAGATCTCACCTCTATAATAATCATGGTTTACTTACTCAACGTAAGGCAGCAGATGCTCGTTTCTAATTTATTAGAAACTTAATGGAAGTATAAGGGGGAGACGATTGATACTTGAAAACACACTTAAGGAGCAATAAGGAGTAGGAAAGTACTGTCACTACCACTAAGAGAGTGGGAATACATAGACGCCAAATGTGGTCATGTTCAGAGATGAATTGACCCGGGATTTACGCGATGGCCCCACCTCTCCATCAGCTACCTGCAGGGTCCCGGAAAGGCCGGCCTGATGTGATGTAACAGGGATCGCATAGTCGTGTACTTCTGTCTGTGAGCTACTGAGCGATCATTGTCCGGTAAAGAGTGGACTGTAAGGAGTGTCCATGTTCCCGAGACGACTTTCCGAAGATAACGAAGCGATAGCTTCGGGCCCTTAAATCATACTCATCACATGATAAAGAAAATAAATAAAAAGGTTGGCGATGAACTCACCATTTCCTACGAAGTAGTGAGAGAAGTCAATTTGAAAGACGAAGATATAAGGTGGACTTAACCATAGTGCATTATAACTTGTGTTTGCTAACATGTGTGTAATTAATGGTATGTTGACTTGAGTTTTAATGCTTATCTTATCTTATGTGTATTATTGTACAAAGTTGTGTGTGACTCACCCTTGCACTTATTTTTATAAAAGGCAAATAATAGATGTGACAATGAGCATCCCTCCAGTCCTCGCGATCCACGTTGATTTCCCGTCCCGTGCTGGCTGGCATTTTGACCCAGTCACAGGATACTGCTTTTATCAGGGACGCACAATTTTTTGGTGCAGGGATCCAGGAGCAGGGCATACCGGCTCTCCAGTGACACTCCCTATGGTGTTCTTATTCTTTCTACCGACCCATGCTCAGCATGTTGGTCCACAGAGTCCCGACAGCCCACAGGTGCCATACCCACATGCAGGCGAGCCTATGGAGACCGAATAGCCTGTCCCAGCCGTACCAGTCACCGTGGTGAGCCCACATGGATCTCTTGATCAGAGAGTTTCGCAGACCCACGAGTCTATGGGATCTCCTCCACCCCGGAAGAACTTGTCTTACTTTTGGGTCACGGCCCGCAAGCGGGTGAGATCCCCTAGATTCTCCCGAGATGCCAGAGTTTACCGTCGCAGATTCCAGAGAGGCGAGGCGTCCGGAGACAGAGAGTCAGAGCAGGGTCCTATGTCAGAGGCAGTGTCAGTGCCAGCAGCCGGTGGGGGAGTCAGTGAGGAGGATCCGGAGGAGGAAAATCCGAGGGGATGAAGCCGTTTAGTCCGAGTTTCTGATGATGATGATGATTTGTGTTTCTACTTCTGTATTTTGATTATCCGTACCATACTACGTGCTTGAGGGCTCTGTGTCCTCCTTATGTGCTGTTTGTTTGACTGTAGACTTATGCGGCGGATTCGTCCACCAACTATGCATGTTATATATGTTTCGTGTGATTTGCATCATTATTCCTCGCACTCTTAGGATAGAGGGGTCGATTACCTGGGGATGAAAAGGGAATGCTCGAGTATACTTTACTCTTGCGGTCCCGGCCTAATGAGATAACAGTAAGTAGAAAAAAAGTGTACACTATTTTACGTCGCGTACTCACTCCTAAGTGATGGAGTAGGGTGAAGTCGTCACTTATGGAAAGGGGACGTGACAACTCTTTCCTTTGCTTTTCAGGGAACATGAAGTTTTCTACTTCCGAGCTGCTAGAGGCCTTCCTCTCCGGGAACGTTAAGGCACCCTCTCCGGCCCAAGTTGGAGAGAAAAGGCAAACCTCGCCGATAAGCGAGGGCTCTCCCAAGAAAAAGAAACTGGGCGAGACAGGCTCTCGAGTTGCACCTCTGACTGTCACGGGCGAGGGATTCATCGCGTCCGCCCCGGCTGTCCCGGATAGCCCACGTTCCTTGGTGCCCGATCATCATGGTGAGGCGGACACTTCCCCTGCCATGGATATTTCTCGCCCCTTGGACTCAATGGCGGGCCAGCAGCCTCCGTCCACTGACCGCCCGCTGTCTCCTCCGCCCGTCCAGACTACTCACGATTCACCTCCCCCTAACTCTCCTAGGGTTGGCGGCGAGGAAGAAGAGCTTCCCTCGGACCACCCAAAGGACCCCTCTAGCAGCTCTTCTGCCGATCCCTTCTCTTTCTTACTCTCTCATCCTTACCTTGAGAAATTGAGCGAAGTACCCCGCCAAAACCCGCAAGAGGTTGCCCAAGAAGTTGTGTCAAGTCTTCTTCGCACCGGCTGTCTGTTCGCCCATGTGGCTTGGCAGGCTCGGCCCCTTACTGGACTTGCGGGGCTCCGCCAAGAGGTGGAAAAGCTGCATTCCATCAACCTTCAAGCCAACGAGACCTGCTCCAAGTTGTCTGCCCAGTTAGCCACTAAGGTGGATAGGACAAAGAAGATGCAAAACAAACTCGCGGAAGCGACGATTGCAAAGGTTACGAAGGACGAGAAGGAGAGGGAACTTGAGAACCAGGGTGAGGGACTCCGCAAGGACCTTAGTGCCAAGGAGGTCACTATTGCTTCTCAGGAGGAAAACCTTGCTGCCAAAGATAAGGAGATTGCCGATCTGCGCGAAGGGATGGCGGCCAAAGGTGAGTTACTTGCTGAGGCTCGGTCAGATTTGGAATCGAAATGCAAACTCTTGGCCGAGAAGGATGCCCAGGCCATCGCCTTGGAAGAGAAGATAAGGAGAGAAGCTGCTTTCGCGATAGCCACCGAACGTATCTGCGGCTTCCTAATTTGCAAAGCTCAGGTCAAGCACCTCCATCCAAATGTCGACCTTGAACCCCTGGGAGTTTTCAAGAGGGTCACCCCTACCGGACTGGTGGGTCCGGAAGATCCGCCGGAAGTTGCTCATGTTGACCTTGGAGACGCTGTGGAATAAGAGAGTAAAATGTAATGTTAACTTGTTTGAAGTTATTGTAACGCCTTGTACTTCGTAATTTCATTAAAAAATTTTGTCTGTATTTTACTTTCAAGTTTGATCAATTCAGCTTTATTTCTTTACGTTTTATGTTTGTTTTAGCGCTTTTCTGGAGTTTTTCTTTTCTCTCAACGCCCCTCATAGTTTCCCTGTTTCTGAATTACGTCCGACGACATTGATGGTGTGCTTTGTTTAACAAGGACTTCTGCTCAATTTTTGAACTGAGGCTTTCGTCACACCAATATTTCCCGTAAGAGCAGGTGTGGAGGGTTGGCGGCCAAACGTGAGTTACTTGCTGAGGCCCGGTCAGATTTGGAATCGAAATGCAAACTCTTGGCCGAGAAAGATGCCCAGGCCATCGCATTGGAAGAGCAGATAAGGAGAGAAGCTGCTTTCGCGACAGCCAACGAACGTATCTGCCGCTTCCTAATTTGCAAAGCTCAGGTCAAGCACCCCTATCCAAATGTCGACCTTTGTAAGACCCAAGTTTTTAAGTTTAGAATAAGGGAATAAAATTCCTATTCACGATTAGGTTTGATGTATCGTGATAGAAAACTTGAACAAGTGTTTATTGAATGGAATAAATTTATGAAGGAGAAAGTTCAGGAAAAGGCTAAGGATTGTATCAAAGTCGATAAAAGTTATAGCACGATTAGTATACGCTTAAACCTAGGGCAAGGGCGCTAGTAAATAGCTAATTTGCACTTAAAGACATGATGGAAACTAATTCCAAAAATCTTCAGAGAAATGTTAGAACTTCTCTTAATCCTTCCATGATAAGCGTTTAGATGCGAAACCCTGAGATATACGAACGTCCGATTCCAATCCTCGGAGGTTTGCCGAAACTAAAACCATGATAGTTCAAGAAATCTAGAATGAACGGTTGATGAAGACTTTTTCTATTCGGAGCTTCAAATGAAGATTCCACACACGTACACCCATTTATCTTGATGTTTCCAATCTTTCTTCAGAAGGAAGTTTTCTCTTCCGACATCCACTGCAAAAAGTAGTTTTTCAGGTAAAATAGATTTACACCGACTTTGGATTGTTTACCTTAATTCCAAGAAACCTCTTTTGAGTTTTGGAATTCTGTCGCCAAAACCTATCTTAGAATTCACGGAGGATGGCGCCGGAAAAATCGAAATCGCGAAATTGTCATTTTCCCGCATTTTCCCATCCCCTATAAATAGGAGAAAAAAATGCAAAACCTTCACCATTTCCATACCCAAACCCACGAGCTTCAAGGAGGAGGAGGAAGATAAGATTTTCGTCGTTTCTTGCTTGATCGTTGCTCTGACAATTGCTACTTGAAGGTATCGAGGTATAGATGCTAATCCTTACTTCTGATCGTCAATTCCGTCGTTTTTCACTATGTCTTTCTGTGCTCTAAGTTTTGAGGTTTTTGCAAAACTGTCCAAATAACTTCAGCTTTCTATCTAAACCTCTTCCTTACGTGCCCAAGAGCATGTTTAGCGGATTACATTTCGCCGATTCTCACCGAATTGCCGCCGAGTTTCAATTCTGCTCCAAATACCCATTTTTAGACAAAGTTTCATCCTTTATACTGAAAACTCTCGACTTAGCTTAACGCTAGTAGGATTAGTTGTGATAAACGTCGTTGGTGACGTCCCCATCCAATTTGTTTTTCGAATTTCCAATTTTGAAATTCTGAGCTAAAAATATTGACCAAAATACCCCTGCGACAGTTTTCGATCCGATAATTTTTCCAAGTTTAGATTCGCCTTAGTTACGACTAATGATAACCTAGGAACCAAGTTTGATCGAAGAAAAATCGGCGCACACAATTAAAGTGTGTGGCCATGAGCTCTCCAAGGGAGGGGAGAAAATTCCTTTTTCGAAAACTTGTCCGATCGCGTTAGATTATCGTACTTCGGAGTATATGCTACTTTGTGTAACCTTAGTGAGTATTGAGTGCTAAGTTTCTGACTGAATATGATGGAATTCTGTGGTTTTTGCTCTAAGGTTCATTTGAGGAGTTTCAAGAAGAGGAAGGCGTAGAGTGTGAAGGAACGCTTGAGGAAAACGCTGGAGGAACTACAGGTGAGGGCTACTCACTGAACTATTAGTTAATGCTTTAGGTGTCGACGAATTCGACTTGATTTACTGTTTATGCACTTGTCTGTGTTTGACTGGGAAAATGTTTTCTGAGGCTTCGGCTGACAATGATGATTATTCATCTCTTGATTGTTTTTGAGATTGATTTACACGCTATGTGCTAAATGATTAATCTAGGATGTGTGATATTTGCCCTATATGCTAAGTGCAACATGGTTAATCTAGGATGTGTTGATATATGTGCCATGACTGTTGGATTGCGCTAATTTGACTATGCAATCACACATATCTGTTGTGCTACCGAGTGAGAATAACGGGCATGTTATGCCAATTTTATTATGAGATTTTGGGAAGTTTGGCGGGACGAACGGAGATTCGGGCCTTGTTATTGTTTTAGTGGATCGAGACATTCTCTGGGAATTATTTGGGATTATGGGATCTTTGAAACTCATAAGATTTGCGATAAAACTAAATGGAAACTATTTTACAAGGAAAATTCATAAGACATTAAACAACCTCTAAATCTTTAAATAATGATAACAATCTCGAAGGAAAGCTTAGGATTCAAATCTTAGTTTTGGAAAATGAGAAGTGTCGTCGAGTCCAAGTGTTGAGGAAACTAATAAGTTCTGAGTATGTTGATACTCTTTTGCTCGAGGAGCAGTTTTGTTGTTGGGCTATCTAAAAGATAAGCCGGGAAACGGGTAGTTTCTGAGTATGTTGATACTCTTTTCTCGCTGAGCAGTTTTGACCATCGGATGGAGATGAGTCGGATGATTCGAGAAATCATCATGAGATAATGTGTTTATAATTAATTGTCTTTTGTCGCAGAATCGATATTTGCCTTAGGGTATGCTTTTAGAGACAATAAGTTAGCTAGAACACGTGGCGACGTGTCGAGTGAGGTCAGAGTCGTTGTTTGGCTAATCACTTTGCATTCATGCACACATTAACAGGTTAATACACGGCGGGATACCGGACCTCGGTGGATTCCAAAATGGTCATAAGACCGGATTTCCATGTAAGAACACTGCGGTGATTCTTAGTAGCAGACCGAAATGGCAGACCTTCGGGTTTACTGCTGATCTGACTACCATTGTTGTTGGTGTAAGAGGCACGCGGGCCGAAATGGTCCCATCGTGGCTGGTGTTAGGGCTGATCCGTTGATGCCCATCCCTCCGGAATGCATCTTGTCAACCGACATCTCATTCATGCAACATGCATACTGACTTAGTTGCCGAGTGTGATTGATACATGTTAATCTTACTTCATGCATGTTAATTGTTATTATTGTCATTTATATTCATTGGGAGATATACAATGTTATGATGCTATCACTAACTACTAAGCCTAAGTAGCTATCCCTTAAACTGTATCAATTGGAGTTATTACTTACATAATTCTTTGGAGTTGACCCTCGCGTCTTCTGTGTGTGTTTTGGCGGACTACGCCCTTTGTCAGATGTCCATGGCGGACTGGTTCACGATGGTTCACCCTTTGGGGGGGGACTTGATTCGAGATGCTCGATCAGGATGACCCCGGCTCATGGGTGGTCGACCCCGCTGGCCACCGAGCGACTTACTCGGGGAGGATTATGGAGGACCGTGTCGACCGTCTGGGACACTTGACGGAAGGAGTACTGAGGAGATACACTGTGAGCTTCAACCTGCCACCCGGCGTGCATTGCGGACCCGGTGTAGGAGCACCACCACCACCGTCATCTTCGGATGATGAGGACCCCTCAGAGGAGGAGCCTGTGGGAGGGACTTCTGCGGAGTCTAGCTCACCCACTGTTGCTGTCATTGATGACCATGGCTCGGGCCCTAAGCCCGTGAGGCCAGCACAGGAGCGTGTCGCGGTAGCGAGAGGAGGGAGGATGGTGTACATTGACTTAGTCGTTCTGGATTCCGATTCGGACGATGATCATGCTAGCATGTAGTTGTGAGTGCTGGTGTGAGCTCCTCTAGACAGGATTAGTGTAGGAGTAGAGTCATAGCTCTGACCGTCATGTTTCATTTGGGGACAGGGTAGTTTCCTGACCGATAGCTTTTTGTGTGATTTCTCTACGGAAATCACAGAGAGTTGGTTGGACTAGGGGTTCTTGTTTTAGGCCGTTTGGGCTGACTTATTCTCATTTTTGAGGGATTGTGTTGCAGAAACTTGACCTTTCCTTTTGGATTGTACATATTGCCTACGAGCGTTACTTTCTGTTACTTCCCGTCACTGGAGGATACTCGTGACGTGGTTCGCTACTTACAGCGGGGACTGTAATTATATATTGTACATTAGTCATGCTGTCTTTTATCTTTGAGTTTTATTTCATTAAGTTCGTAGTTTTATCGGTTAAACAAATCAAAAAAATATATATATTCACGTTTTTTCCGCTTTAATTTCTTTTTGGTTACTAAAGTGACGCCACCGAAATCGGGGTGTTACAACCTTGAACCCCTGGGAGTTTTCAAGAGGGTCACCCCTACCGGACTAGTGGGTCGGGAAGATCCGCCGGAAATTGCTCACGTTGACCTTGGAGACGCTGTGGAATAAGAGAGTAAAATGTAATGTTAACTTGTTTGAAGTTATTGTAACGCCTTGTACTTCTTAATTTCATTTATACCATTTGTCTGTATTTTACTTTCAAGTTTGATCAATTCAGCTTTATTTCTTTACGTTTTATGTTTGTTTTAGCGCTTTTCCGGAGTTTTTCTTTTCTATCAACGCCCCCCATAGTTTCCCAGTTTCTGAATTACGTCCGACGACATTGATGGTGTGCTTTGTTTAACTAGGACTTCTGCTCAATTTTTGAACTGAGGCTTTCGTCACACCAATATTTCTCGTAAGAGCAGGTGTGGCCTCGCCTGTTTTGCCCCGGCGAGGACTTATTGTTGCTAGGGACCCAATGGCCATATAGGTTTACCCAGACTTATGCCTAGTTATGTTCGCGCGCCCATATTTCGGGGGGATTTCGGGATAAGAAGCTTATTCGCACACATCGCCAACGAGTGACGGCGAGCTGCGTCGGCTTTTCCGGAGCGATCCCCAGACTTCAAGGTCGTGTTGGGATCGCCACCTTCAGGGAATTTTTCCCACCTAGCTCTCGCCGCAATTCAGTGTGATTGAAATTGCTCGATACAATTTTTGTATTTTCAATCAGACGTGATAGTCAACAAACTCCCGAGATGGAGAACAAGAACGTGTCTTTGTTTTTACCATTTAGGCGCTTTGGCCAACAAACTCTCGAAATGGAGAACAAGAACATGTATTTGCTTTTATGTCTTCAATCTTCGCGAGACGCGCTTAGCTGATCGTCCTCGCACCGAAAACAGCTCCTTGTCAATCCCTTAGCTGTAATAGTATTTTAGGCTCGCCGCGTTCCAGGAACGTGGCACTCTCCTTCCGTCCAAGCTTTCCAGGTGATAAGCCCCATTCCCTAAGGCCTTCAAAATTCTGTAGGGGCCTTCCCAGATTGGACTCAGCTTATTCCAAGTGCTCCCAGTTCGTTTCTTTAGCACCAGGTCTCCCTCCTGCATCGCCCTCGGTCGCACTTTCGAGTCATACTTTGCCGCAGCTCGCTGCTTCATCGCAGCCTCTCTGATGCGAGCCTCATCGTGTGTTTCCGACAATAAATCTTACTCTACCGCCATGTTGGAAGAGTTCTCGCCCTCAAACCGCGGCGCTGTTCGCCACGAGCTGTTGTCTATTTCTACGGGCAACGTGGCGTCTGCCTCGTAGGCCATCCTGAATGGAGTTTCCCCAGTGGTTGAGTGTTGCGTTGTATTGTAGGACCAATTTACAACCGGGAGTTCATCCAACCAGGCTCCCTTCGCCTCCGAGAGCCGGCGCTTCAATCCCCGTAAGATTACCTTGTTCCCCGACTCCGCTTGCCCGTTAGTTTGAGGATGTTCCACTGAAGAGAACCTTCTCTGAATGCCCATCTCTTCGCAGAATTCTCTCATTTGGTTACTTGCAAACTGCGTCCCATTATTTGATACGATCTCCCTTGGTACCCCGAATCGGCATACGATTCTTTTCCAATAAAAACTTACGATCTTGGCTGCAGTAATGCTTGCGAGGGGCTCGACTTCCACCCATTTGGTGAAGTAATCCACCGCTACGAGGATGAACTTCATTTGTGACCTGGCGGTGGGGAAAGGTCCAACGAGGTCAACTCCCCACATGGCGAAGGGCCATGGGGAGCTAATCGTGGCCAACTAGTCTGCTGGGGCCCTGGGCAAGTCTGCAAACACTTGACACTTTTCGCATTTTTTCAAGAATTCTGCACAGTCTTTTCTTATTGTAGGCCAGTAAAAGCCTGCTCTGAGGACTTTGCTAGCCAGAGACCTTCCTCCAATGTGACTAGCACAAACCCTCCCGTGAACCTCTGCCATGACAGCCTCATATTTCCCGGGCGGGAGACATCTCAGGAGTGGCGAACTAAATCCTCGCCGAAAGAGTATCCCATCAAGTAAAGTGTAGTGTCCTGCCTCTCTCTTCTTTGTTCATTCGAGGATTTTACCACCTCGCTTGGCTCACCCGCCAAGATGTCTACGATGGGGTCCATCAAAGTTTCTTGGCGGTCAACCGAGGCTACTAACTCTCCTTCAATGCTAGGATTGGCGAGTATCTCTTGGATCACGCTTCGATTGTTCACATGCTTTCGAGTGCTGGCTAATCTCACCAGGGCGCCCGCCCTTTGGTTCTGCGCCCTTGGCACGAATTCAACTACCACCTCCTAGATATTTTATCAAGGCTGGCTCCTTCACCTGGAATTCCCCATTCACCTAGTTCGCTACTAGCAACGAGTCCGTTCTAACTAGCAGACTATCAATCTGTACCTCAATTGCTAGCTTCAGCCCGGCGATCAGGGCCTCATATTCTGCCTAGTTGTTGCTGGCTTTGAACTGGAATCTGAGAGACTGCTCTAATATCAACTCCCCAGGCCCTTGTAGCGTGACCCCTGCTCCACTTCCGTTGTCATTTGATGACCCATCAATGAATAATATCCATTGTGTGCTCACCTTCTCACCGTCTTCCGGCGTCAACTCTACCACAAAATAAGCCAAAGTCTGCGCACAGACCTTCCCCCTTTTGTCGTATTGTAAACCTTATTCTGACAATTCGACCGACCATGCGACGAGTCTCCCTGACAAATATGGCTTCTGTAACACGTGTATCAAAGGAAGATCAGTTCTTCTTTTTACCTGAAAGCTTTGAAAGTAAGGTCTTAGGCGTCTGGCGGTAACGAGGACGGCGAGCGCCGCCTTTTCTATCTTCTGATACCTAATCTCTGCCGCTTGAAGTGTACTGCTCACGAAGTAAACTATCTTTTGCTCTCTGTTTACCTCCTGAAGAATGACGTAGCTGATTGCATGATCGCTGACATAAAAATACAAGTGTAAAGGGAGGCCTTGGGCAGGTTTTGACAACACGGGTGGCGCGGACAACATCTCCTTGAGGCGTTTATAGGCTTCTTCGCATTCTGAACTCCACTCAAACTCCGTATTCTTCTTTAGGCACTTGAAGAATGGGGCGGACTTGTCGCCCGAATGAGGGAGAAACCTGGATAGGGTTGCAATCTGTCCTGTCAGGCGCTGCACCTCTTTTACACTGCTGGGGCTTTTCATTTCTTGGATTGCTTTACACTTATCAGGATTGATCTCAATCCCTCTAGACGTAATCATGAAGCCTAAAAATTTCCCGCCCTGTATACCAAAAGAACACTTTTCCGGATTGAGCCTCATATTATGTTTTCGGAGCCTGCCAAAAGCTTTCGTCAAATCCTCATGATGGCTTGATCCCAAAACCGATTTCACGATCATATCATCGACATATACTTCCATGTTCCTTCCCACTTGGCCCTCAAATACCCTATCCATCAACCGCTGATACGTCGCCCCCGCATTCTTTAGCCCAAAGGGCATAGTTTGATAACAATAGTTTACCCTAGCGGTCATGAAGGTCGTTTTGTCTTCATCCGAAAGGTGCATCTTGATTTGGTGATATCCCTAATAGGCATCCATCAGACTCAGCAGCTCATTTCCCGACGCTCCATCCACTAGCTTGTCTATGCTCGGTAATGGATAAGAATATTTCGGACATGCCTTGTTCAGGTTTGTGTTGTCTACACACATCCGCTATTTTCCGTTCGCCTTCTTTACCATCACCACATTCGCCAGCCAAGTAGGATACTTAATTTCCCAGATGAAGCATGTCGCCAGTAATTTGTTCACCTCCTGCTGGATTGCCTTCTCCTTTTCATCGCCCTTTCGCCGGCGTGTTTGGGTCACTGGTTTAATTCCGGGATTTAGCGCCAGCCTGTGACAAATGAAGTTCGGGTCTATTCCTGGCATGTCCTTGTGACTCCAAGCAAAGAGATCCAAGTTCTCGCCCAATAGCTTTGATAATCTTTGTTCTTGGGCCTCAGTCAGTCGAGTCCCTATTTTGAGTATCTTCTCGTCAAATTTCAGTTCCTTGGTCTCTTCAATCGGCGTGGGCCTGTTGACTCGTCCCTCGCCCCTTGGATATAGGTTCTCTTCCGGCGCATCGACCTCGTTGTATCGGTGTACTACCGGGTCGCTCCGTTTCCCATATCGGTCTACCGCGTTGCAGTAGCACTCCCTCGCCGTTTTCTGGTCCACAGCCACTCTCCCAACTCGTCCGTCCGGCAAAGGATATTTAACCGCCAAATGTGTCGTTGAAATCACAGCGCACAGACGGTTCAAGGTGTTTATGCCAATTATCATGTTGTACGATCCCTCCGTTCCTAGGATTAGGTATTTCACCCCTAGCGTCCTAGCGTTCTCTTGCTCGCCGAATGTGGTATCAAGGTCAAGGACGCCTCTCACCCATACTTGCTCGCCCGCAAACCCCACCAGAGTTCCTGCATAAGGAGTGAGATCTGCCTCATTCAAACCGAGCCGATCAAATGCCCCGCCGTAAATGATGTCCGCTGAACTCCCTTGATCCAAAAGTACTCGTTGTACATTAAGTTGGTTGACGCGAAGGAGGATTACAATCGGATCGTCTAGATGTGGCTTTATTCCAACGAAGTCATCGGATGAAAAGGTAATGTCTGGATGTGAAAAACCAAAAGGAACTTCTGTTACCGTGTTCACCGCCCTTACAAACCGCTTTCTAGCTGCACTGGTGATTCCTCCTCCTCCAAACCCTCCAGCGATCGTGTGTACTCCTTTGGGCATCGGAGCTCTACCGCTCTGTACTCAAGTAGGTCTTCCTGCCGCTATCAGTTTTCCAACTTCACACTGCAACGTGCGGCACTCCTCTGTGACGTGGCCCATGGCCTGGTGATAAACGCACAATTCTCCTCCCGACTCGCCGCTTATTCGCGTCGTTAACGGTTCTCGGAGGATTTCCGATGTAGACGGTTTGTCCAGGCACGCCATCTTTCCTTTTGGAGATGAGTTTCTCCATTCCTTTAAGGATTTCCAATAGCTTTCCCTTTGCAACATCCGAGACTCCGCCGATGTATTTACTTCTCGGGCCTCCGTGTCCTGCTGCTCCAAACCACGACTTATGTCGCGAATCAGCCACCTCCAATCTCTGAGAGTGTCCAACGACCGAGGTGACGGCGGTATTCCTTCTGAGGATCTCCACAAGGAGACTGAAGATTCCGCCTCCTTCTCGCGTCGCCTTTTGTATGCTTGATGCGGACCACGCGTGTGTTTCATCCTTCGTTCGCTTTGTCGATGTTGCGCTTCCATCAAGTGCCACCAATAAATCAATAGTTTGGCTAAGAAATCGAAAACCGAAGAGAATTGCACGAAAAAACGAACTTCACTCAGATAAACCATGCTCCACGTAGTCCGGGAATCGAAATCTACCGTTCCCCACAGACGGCGGCAAATGTTCCATCATGAACATTGAGATGAGGTATAGTACCTAGAGTGTAAGGAACGTGATGTGAGATTCCTAGAGAGAAAGTAGCTGAATTTTAAGCTTGTTATTTCTCAAATGAGCTAAGAGTCCCTTACAATTGGTATCCCTCCCCTATTTATAGTTGGGGGAGTTGGGCCTAGCGCCTCTAAATCATCCTAATGGGCCGGTTGGGCCTCCGGGACGAAGGCCCAAGTCCCTGGTGTGCTCCTCGCCTTAGGCAAGAGCTTTTGGGCGAGGGACCCTAGGGTCTCGCCCAGTCCAATGATGATAAAAATAGCGGCAAAGTATTCGACCAGATGGGGCCTATTTTTACTTACAGTATACAAAATGTCATTTGTGGAAGAAAAATACTCATGGTAAAGCTTTAAACAATTATTAGTTTGCTAGCCGAAAGAGAAAATAAGAATAAATATATAATACGCATTGGTGACAATGTTATATGACTAAATGTAATGTTTTATATGTAGGGAAACAGAGGAGCCCAAGCAACAATGGGGCAACAAAGCGGATAACGCATCTTCATCCAAAGTCCAACAAATGTGGAACTACAAACTCGTGCTTACATTCTCAACAATCTCTCTTCAAGTGGGAGTCGTCCCAGCATTACACTATGCTCCCCTAGTAGAATCTATTGACGGCTTGCATCGTTGTTCACTCTCATTACGTCAACGGGACACATGTCGTATGGACCACCTCATCACTATGAAAACTTTCACATGGTCGAACCAGACCTTGATACCACCTGTTGGGAGATAGGGAAGCCTAAGTTTAAGAAACAAAACACTAGAAGAACCAAACATCAAATTTCCATCCAAGGTTTTCGGGATTTCGGTATGTAGGTCTTATTTCTTATAATGTAGAACATCAAACTCAGACTTCCATTCACTACAACATTATGAAATATTCATGTTATAGAAAATAGAGAAATGTTAGTAACTCACTATTTGTTTGGGTTGGAAAAAAAATTGTGAACTGAATTAGCTAATTGCAATTGGTTCAGTTTGTGTTTAATATAAAGAGTAAATCAGGTAACCATATAATTCGAACTAATTACATTAGCTTGATTTAGATTATAGGGTTAATTCAAACCGTTAGCGTGTATTTTAAAGGAACGAGTTACTAATAAATATCAAAGAAAACAACAAAAGTCATGTTCAGCAAGGTGGGATGCTCTAATTTAATGCCCAAGAGGTGAAATTTTGGATTACTCTTGAAAATTTTAATGTTACCGGAGATAAGGAAGATTTGTCACAAAAGTCAAAGGATGCATTCAAGGAACACTTTCGGTGGAGGCTTCTATAAGTTGTAATTTACCATTTATGTGGCCTTGTGCACTGTGCAGGAGGTTATGAAAATAGCTAGGGGATCAGTTACAAGCACTATTGAAGTTGTTGGTTACAGTACTTTACCTATCGGTGATCCTGATAGGAAATCTAGTGATGATAGTACCCGTGTAGGGTCAATAAGATGGTGGTTACAAGCATTGGCCCTTTACTAAGACTAATGTGTTCAAAATGATTTGGGCGATGGTGTTATTCTTTATGCTCATTGTCGTTTAAAGGATGATGATCTTGGCGAGCACTATCTTTCTAATGGACAATACTAAGAATGGTCCTTCACTTCACTCTTTATTGGTACTACTCTGTTTTTGTGCAACATTGCATGGAAGGATGTGAAAACGAGTTTTGAAGTTTATAACGAAGATATTGATATAGAATGTAAGTCGAAATGCTGGTGAAGTATTAGATCAGATGGGGCCTATTTTTATTTACATTTGATGACCCGGATTTAGTAGTGTTTTTTGGGTCATTTCTTTGCTAGTTTTGAGTCTTTTTCGTGTGTCTCATGTAGTGTTTCATACATTCTCATGCATTTTTACTTTTATTTGTGCATTTGCATTAGTTTAGTAATTTTATAGTTTTATAAGGGCTTTAGTTGCATTTTATTAGAGTTTAGGAGTCCTAGGCAATTTTCACTTGTTTTTGAGCCTTTGTGCAAAACTAACCTTTGAATTTCTAGATATTTTCCTAGCTTTGTCATCAAGTTTTCAGGTTGTAACCTTTGAAGGAGGCATTAAAGTGGAGTAAGGAGGCATTAAAATGGAGTTAAAATGAAGTTCAAGGGGGTTTTGGGCGAGCACGGGCGCTCAGGCGCCCCTGTCTGGCGCCTGAGCGCCAGCTAAATAGTAGGTGTTTTCTGCCAGCATCTGATGCTGGCGCTTGAGCGCCCTGGTGGCAGAAAACACGCCCCTTTTGCCTATAAATAGGATTCTAGTCATTTTCTCTTGTATCTTTCCACACTTTGTAAAATTCAGAGGTAGAGGATCATCTAGGAGAGTGAGAGGAGGCTTCCAAGCTTGTAATTCAGGTTCTTAGCCAAGCATGGCTCTTTCCATGCTTGGCTAATTTCTCTTCTTATGCTTTGGTTTTCATGTAAGACTTTTCATGTTTAAGTTATAATCTTAAGTTTTTTCCCACATGTTCTTCTTCTTTTCTTGAATCCCATTTTCTGAATTTCAATCTAAGCTTGTATGCATGCTTGCTTTATGTTTTTCTATAATCAGAATGGAAGTTTGTTATATATTAGGGAACTGATTTGGGATTACCCCTTCTATCTTGGCTACTAGGAATAGAGGAAGGGTTGGGGTTTGTTGGCCTGAAACTGCATGATATAAAACCTCATATAAATGACTAGGTACACAAGGAATTGGGCTTAGCATTTAGTATGGGAGAATTGCTTATGTGAGGAATCAATAAGTGAGTAACTAGGCTATAGCATCAAGGAGAGATTCATGAGTTCATGTGCTTAGAATGATGTGCTTGAATTGACTAGTTGAGCAAGAACCCAAAGCATTTTCTTTTCTGAATTTTCTTTTTATTTTCCTCTTACTACTTCGATCTATCTTTATTTCAATAAAACAAACATCGACACTCAAGGCTTAAACCGAATTTAGTCACTCACAATCCATGTGGTTCGATATTTAAAACCGGGTGGACTCGTACACTTGCGGAATTACCAACAAGTTTTTGGCGCCGTTGCCGGGGATTGTTTGTGATTTTTTGTTTGAGTTACGAGTTTGAAGTATAGTCTACCTAAGACTATAACTTAGGGCTGAATGGGAGACAACCCATGTTTTTTTTTCAGATTTACGTTTTTGTTTCTTTTGTTAGTTTTTCAGGAAATAAAAGTGGAGAACACCTGGAGGCACTCAATCACTTGAAAGGAGGTTTCTTTTCTTACTCTGAGTTTAGTCCATGCATTTTTAGCATATTTTTCTTTTATAGATTTTGTTTATCTTTTTGATCATGCATTTTTTTTAGAGTCTTTTATACCTTGGTCTTTATGCCCTTTACTCAAATGACATGTTCCCAAGTCTTGCTCACTCACATGATGATGGTTTTGAAAATGTTTTTTAGTGGATACTTTGTGCTTTCTTTTGGGGAGTGATTGTATGTTTGGGAAAGAGAGGGAGAGACTTCGGTCTTCTAAGTGTTGTCTTGAGGATAAAGTTGATCTGAGTCCACAAGGGTCCATCTTTGACCCTTCACTATATAATTTCCCTGGAGGATCCTGACTCACTTGCACTTCTTGGTTTTGTATTTTATTTAGTGCACCCTTTAGAGTAGCTTTATGAGACTTGCATTTTTGAGACTGGTAGGTTTTCTTGGACTTCAGAATTTGTTTTATAACATCTTTGTCCCTAGTTGGCCCCTTTGAGACCTTGTGGAGAATTCTTTGTTACCTTTGTCATATGGGCTGGTTGTTTGGTCGGATTAAATGGGGAGTTGTGGTCCTTAAATCTTAATGGAGCTAGTTTATGAAAAGTGCAATTGTCTCTTTCCCCAAAGAAAAAAATTGAAAAAACTGAAAAGAGAAAATGAACTCCATGGGCTGGATGGAGTTCCAAAAAAAGAGAAAAAGAGAAAATGAACTCCATGGCAAAGGTGGAGTTCCAAAAAAGAAAAGAAAAAATTCTGAAACAAAAGGGGGTTGAGAGACTTGTGTGCTAAGTATCAATTGCTTTAAGCTCTAGTTTTCATGAAGGACCACACTCAAATTTTGTGCAGCCTTATTCTTCCTTAAGGACCACCTACCTTGTGCTTTACCTAGCCAACATTATACCCCTTTTGAAGTCTCATTGAATAATGCATTTTCAACTTTAGTTGCTCTTGAGGGAATGATTCTCAGAACCTATGAACTTGCTTGTGTGCTTAGTGCACTAAACAATTGTCTCATGCTAGGATGTTAGCTCTAAATGCTTCTCATAGTGGACTCTAATTCTTCTTTATCTAAGAGTAGCATGAAGTTGATTGTTGAATCTTTCTCTTGGAACTAACTACATTCACTTGCCCTCGGTTTTCTGAAAATGTATCCCTCTTTTGGCATGTGTGTTGGGAGTATTTCTTTGTGCTTGAGGGCAAGCTAATCTTAGTGGCGCTCGAGGGCGAGCTGTCGTTGAGTATAGTGGTGTGATGACCCGGATTTAGTAGTGTTTTTTGGGTAATTTCTTTGCTAGTTTTGAATCTTTTTTGTGTGTCTCATGTAGTGTTTCATACATTCTCATGCATTTTTACTTTTATTTATGCATTTGCATTAGTTTAGTAATTTTGTAGTTTTATAAGGGCTTTAGTTTCATTTTATTAGAGTTTAGGAGTCCTAGGCAATTTCCACTTGTTTTGGAGCCTTTGTGCAAAACTAACCTTTGAATTTCTAGATATTTTCCTAGCTTTGTCATCAAGTTTTCAGGTTGTAACAGCTGAAGAGGGAGTGTCTAGAGGTTTGGAGACTTGAAGGAGGCATTGAAGTGGAGTAATGAGGCATTAAAATGGTGTTAAAATGAAGTTCATGGGGTTTTTGGGCGAGCACGGGCGCTCAGGCGCCCCTGTCTGGCGCCTAAGCGCCAGCTAAACAGTAGGTGTTTTCTCCCAGTATCTGATGCTGGCGGTTAAGCGCCCTGGTCTGGCGCTTGAGCGCTCTGGTGGCAGAAAACACGCCCCTTTTGCCTATAGGATTCTAGTCATTTTCTCTTGTATCTTTCCACACTTTGTAAAATTCAGAGATAGAGGATCATCTAGGAGAGTGAGAGGAGGCTTCCAAGCTTGTAATTCAGGTTCTTAGCCAAGCATGGCTCTTTCCATGCTTGGCTAATTTCTCTTCTTATGCTTTGGTTTTCATGTAAGACTTTTCATGTTTAAGTTATAATCTTAAGTTCTTTCCCACATGTTCTTCTTCTTTTCTTGAATCTCATTTTCTGAATTTCAATCTAAGCTTGTATGCATGCTTGCTTTATGCTTTTCATAATCAAAACGGAAGTTTGTTATATATTAGGGAACCGATTTGGGATTACCCCTTCTATCTTGGCTACTAGGAATAGAGGAAGGGTTGGGGTTTGTTGGCCTGAAACTGCATGATATAAAACCTCATATAAATGACTAGGTACACAAGGAATTAGGCTTAGCATTTAGTATGGGAGAATTGCTTATGTGAGGAATCAATAAGTGAGTAACTAGGCTATAGCATCAAGGAGAGATTCATGAGTTCATGTGCTTAGAATGATGTTCTTGAATTGACTAGTTGAGCAAGAACCCAAAACAATTTCTTTTATGAATTGTCTTTTTATTTTCCTCTTGCTACTTCGACGTATCTTTATTTCAATAAAACAAACATTCATACTCAAAACTTAAAACGAATTTAGTCACTCACAATCCCTGTGGTTCGATATTTAAAACCGGGTGGACTTGTACACTTGCGGATTTACCAACAACATTACACAATACGCCATCTGTGGATGAAGAGATACTCATGGTAAAACTTTAAACCATTATTAGTGTACTATCAGAAAGAGAAAATGAAACTAAATAATAGGCACTGCTTGCAATGTTATATGAATAAATGCAATGGTTTATCTGTTTATCTAATAAAATGTCATTTTCTTATATATGTTTAATCACATTTCTGATCATGTGTTGTTGTACCACCGCCCCTAACATAAAAGAGGATTCGATTGATATTGCACTAATTTTGTTATGCATACACAATAATCGTTGCAGTTCTCTTTCTCACTTCTTTCTCGCTGATTATTTACTTTTTTCTCACTTTCATTCATCAACCAAACAAAGTGTAACCTGTAACCAACATCTTCACAAGCACACATATGCCCCACATTTCCTTAACAAATCAAAGGCGCCCCATTGCTATGAATTTTAATCCTTTTAATCCTTTTTTGTTGCGACTTCGTTAGCGTTTTATGCAATTCTTGTGTAGTTGACGATGACCGACTTTTAGTTGAGGTCGAGTCGACCTAAAAGGATTTGGTGTGTGTTTCTACTTCGCACTTTGTATGAAGCCAGACAGAGGGGGTCGACGCGCGACACGAAATCGGGCGGCGGTTGAACGCACTTGGCAAAGGCCAAGTGGTGAGAGTGGACGCACGACATAGGATCGAGCGGAGTTTGAACGCACCTAGCACAAGGCCAAGTGGTTAGACTAGACACGTGATAGGGGTCAGGCGGAGGTTGAACGCACTTGGCACCCGGCCAAGTGGTGAGCGACGCGCGACATAGGGTCGGACAGAGGTTAAACACATCTGGCATAGGGCCACGTGGTGAGACTCAACGCGCGACATGGGGTCGGGCGGAGGTTGACACAAGAAAGGGAAGTTTTGAATTGTGTACTTTTAAATCACTTTAAAAACTTTGGTTTTCGAAAAGAATATTAGTTCTTGGAAACTTTTCGTAAACACTTTAGTGCAGCGGAAATATAAACAGAGTTTAGCAGACGATCAGCACACACAGATTTATACTGGTTCACCCTAAACGATTGGGCTACGTCTAGTACTTGGCCACCACCAAGATTTCCACTAGCAAGTTTTAAGGACTTCTCCAATACAAGTATTCTCAAGGAATTCTCTCACAAATATTCTCCAGGACTTCACCAAGTATTCTACAGGACTTCTCCTACAAGCTTTTCAAGATCGTTTAACTCTACAAGGTTTCTCTTCTTACAAGAGTAATGGTAGAGAATTTATGGCACTGGAACTCTAAGTGTTTTGGTACAGATTTTCCTTTGGATCTCTCAAGAGTTCTAAATCTAAGAGAGAACTAAATGAAGAGATTCGACTCTTTAAGGTTGTAGGTTCTCTCTTTCACTTTGCGAAATGGTGGTTAAGTATGACACTTAGGAATGTTTCTGCTTTAAGCTTTTGGATCTTTGAATGCTTTGAAGATTGTAGAATTGAATGCTTTGAGTTCTTGTTCTTTCAGCGTTGATTCTCTGTCTTCTTCATTCTTCAGCTTTGCCTTAAATACTCGCTTGCTAGGGTTGTAGTCGTTGTGAGACAAATTCAACCGTTGTTCTAGCCGTTTAGAGATGGAATTTGTCCGTTGATTCAAATGGCTTCGGTTGGTAGATGCATTAAATGCATGTTATTGTTCAAGTCTATCCTTTAGCTGAAAAGCGATGTTTGTCAGCTAGTAGGTGGCAATAGGCTTGGGCTACTCTTCAGAAATGAGACAAAATGAAAGTTTAATGTTGACGCGTTGTCATTTTCCCTCATTGGTCAGCGCACTTTAAGGAAAGAGAAAGTCTTCACGTGATCTCTTTTGAATCCTTAACAAATTGTTGCATTCTGACTATGTCTTTGGCGCCTAGAATTTTGTCTTCAACCTTTCTGAGTTATGAGCTGGCATTGGACAGTCAAGAGCGAATGTGCCTTGACTTGTGTTGTATGCGTGCCTGACGGTCTTGCGAATTCTTAATCTTTTTCCTTTAGAAATGATTTGACATTGAAGGACTCTGTTCAAAAGAATATACCATGGAATTCAAATGAAATGAAAAGCTTAGTTTTCATTAAAGTGCTTCTAGATAAAAATTGTTATTCATCAAAATTAGATTTTAAAAGGATATGATGCGTTTGAACTTAACACCAAGCACAGGGCTAAGCGGTGATATTCGAGGCGTGAAACGGGGGTCAGGCACATGTTGAACGCACCTGGCACAGGGCCAAGTGGTGAGAGTCGAGGCGTAATACAAGGCATCCGTGGTTAGTCCAGCATGGAGAGTTTGTGAGCTAGCTCGGCGATCTTCGTTTGACGTCGCACATTAGGATGGTGTATATTGCATTTAGTTATCTTGGTCGGTTAGATCTACAAAAATAAAGAAAATTAAATTTTTATGTTAAAAGATTACAACAATTAAAGTTGACCATCTGGCTACCCACGAGCTCTTGTGGTCAATTAGATAAGCATAGAAGGTCAACCAAATTTGGCCAATATTTAGTCATTCAATCTTCAAGTCATATAGTCCAACACTAGCTTCATGAAATGTCTTTGTGGCTTTGCTAAGTCTTTTAATTGGTTGAGAGACAAATTTGGTATGGTGATAAATAGTATTAATGACCAATTAGTAATAATTTTAATTGATACCAAAGTATTTGTGTCCATATATTTAAGGAAAGGATAATGATATAAGGCACGAGGACATAGGCACGATGGGAGCACGAGGTAATTTCTGGCGGTTTGAAACCGCCAAAAATGTGTAACGCTTACGGTTTTTTCTGGCATAACAAACTAGTGGCGGTTTATAACCGCCAAAAAGTTGTAAACGTTGTGTTTTTTCCTGGCACCGAGTATTAGTGACGGTTTAAAACCGCCACTAATTGCTTCTCGTGCACAATTCTGTCGGGCTAAATAGCACTGCTCTTAAGGAAATATTAAACCATAAATTAAAATCTATATGAATAGTGGAACGTATTTGAAATTTGAAAGCTCGCGTCATAAATGTAAATTTAATCATTTAAAGTGTAATATCGGTTATTTTTATCACCGAAATGTGCGGTAATAAAATTTTAGGAAATTATGACATTCATAACCAATAATAATAGTCCATAATGATTATTAATAACTAAAAGTTCGGGAATTTAATTGAAGGATGAGAATAAGTCGTGATGGTGATTCAAATTTATACTTATAAAAAAATCAATGGTATAATTATCATTAGAAGTATTCAATGGTGCACATTTAAATGAACATACATCAGTGAAACGCAATATTAACACAATTTGAAAGAAAACAATGATATTTAAAAATATGACATAAGTGTCTTGATGTATCTGAGGTGGGAGGGGCTATGGGAGAGGTGGATGTCAATACACATGGGAGCTTGGGGTGCCAAAGGTGATTCCTATTGACACTGTGTTCTCACGCTTTAGTCCCCTTTCTTGGGATGCGCCCCCATGCAGATGTAGGTTCTTCATGGATGACGAATGGAACAGGATTCCATGTTGGGAGGAGGAGGGGGCCTCCTAGGAAAGTTTCTAAGCATGGTCAGGAAAAAAAAAGAGATTCAACAAGGGATGGCAATGGGTCCAATATTCATTGGGTACCAGCAAAAAATACCTACAATGAGTAGGGTAAAAACCCGCTAGATGGGTATGGGGTTGGGTATGGGTAAATACCCGCAAAAATTAATGGGTACGGGTGCGGGTATGGGCACTATAGTACCCAACCCGCCCCATACCCGCACACATATTATACATATACATACACATAATTAGTAGTATATTTTAATAAACTTAAAGTATAACTCCCTAACTTCTTTTAAAAAATACGTAAGTGAAGTCTTAATATTATATATACAATTCATAATTATTCTCACTTATTTTTAAAATAAATTATTAACCGACAACTTAAGAGTTTATTAATAATCTAAATTTATAAATTTAAAGCTTCAACTCTCGCTTATTTTTTTATATAAAATTTATACCTATTCCAATGATTTTACTTCTTAAACATTCGGATGATCGTTTGTATTTTTAATTTATGCTTTTTATTTTATAATAAAATTTATATTTTGATTTTTTAATGAAGAAAGTTAATTTTTCGCTAGCTAAATTGTGGGTAACGGGTACGGGTACGGGCATATAGGTACCCACAGGGTACGGGGACGGGCATTTGGGTTGCTACCCACGCGGGTATGGGGACGGGTACGGGTACTTTTTGAAAACGCGGGTATGGGGATGGGTATTATAGTACCCTACCCAAACCCTACCCATTGCCATCCCTCACAAGCATTCATAGTTGGCGAGTTGGATTCACTGGCTGTGTCGGAAGCTACACCAGACAGGTTGGCTCTAACATAGTTGTTTGAGGAACATTCTCTAGAATGTGTGACTTCGAGGGCTCAACGGATGTGGAATTTAGGGAAGGAATAAGGACTATCATGGAATAGGATTGATGAGGAGGCAGTGGTAGGTTGTGTGGAGCATCTTAAAAGAACACATCCTCTTAAGTTTGGAAGCCTTTAATCTTGTTCTGTCTTATGCTTTAGGAAGTCGCTAGGTCTGTTTTTTTATGTTTAGTTTTTTGTGAATTTTCTTAGCTTCCTTCGTTTTTGTTGGATATTGTCCCTTGCTGTTTTGGTTTTAGGTTGGGTTTGGCAGGCTAATCTCCCTTTTGGCGGGCTCTCTCTTCGGTTTGAGCCTTTTTGATCTCTTGTTTTTGGGCAGTCTTGAGAGGCATTGTATCTCATTGATTTCATTTTCAATAATATTCTGCTTTAGGGGAAAAAAATATATATAACTTATTATGAGTAATGTATGTCAGAATATTTATTTTAATTTATCCAAGCGTAACAAGCCTGTGCCGGAGGGGATTGTGTGTAGAAATTAAAGATCACCATTCACCATAACAAAATAATCATGTAATTAAGATTGTATTGTACTGTATATATGAGAGTAGTCAAATAATTTAATTGACACTTTAAATCTAGTGATGCTCGGTTCAAAGGAGAAACTAATTGCAAAAACGGTTTTATAACTACCAAGCAGATAACCTATGGAGTACTTGGCAACATAAGAACCTCATATAGCGTATGTGACATAATTATTATCAGTAAAAATCGCTTAAATCGATACGAATCAACAAATGAAAATTAGTGATTGAAATAGAATTATAAGGTCAGGAACCACTTATCTTGGCTATGTTTGGCATGTTTAGCTGATAAGCTAGTTGAAAGCTTATAAGCTAGCTGATAGCTGAAAGCTGAAAAGCTACGTGATTGAAACAAAAGTGTTTGGTAAAACTAGCTGTTAAACAAACTGAAATTGTAAAATGACATAAAAGGACATACTTGTATAATTATTTTTATATTTAACATTACTTTATTTTCACACTAATACCAATATGATATTAATATTAAAATTATTATCACTTTAAATATTTTATTAGCTCCGGTTATTTATTATCTTAAAAATATAATATTATTTTTATTAATATAATATTTATAATACTTGTGGTGCGCAGCGGTGTGGCGGGAATGGTGGCGGAAACTGCATACGTAAGTGTGAGGAGAAAATATGTTTAGTGTTTTTATAAATATATAAGGGTAATGGTAGAATTTTAATAAAATAATGAGGATAAAAATGAGAATAAATTTAATAAGCTATAAGCTACCTGAGATAGCTTGTAGCTTAAAGCTTTAAGCTACTAAAATAAGCTCATTCACCAAACACTTTTGAAGAGCTTTTAAGCTAGTCAAATAAGTTTTAAGCTAGTCAAAAAGCTATAAGCTAGCTGAAATGACATGTCAAACATAGCCTTATTTCATGAATTATGATGGCAGAGTGACCATATCCTGGTCCCGCTGGTAGACAACAAGTGGTCTCGTGTTATCACCGTGACGGGGAGAATGGCGACCTTCTGTTTGTTAAGGAAGATAGGATTTAGTGACACCTTTTTCAAAGGATTGATGCGCGGCTCTGCACTTTGTGAGCAACACATTGAGGATGTGATATACTCTTAAGGCCAGATACAATTTGACCTCATTAATTCCTTGAGGACCTAGGAAAATTTTTTCCAGGGCTCCATGGTTGGCACTAATGTTCTGAATAAAAAACTCTAAAGCCTTGTCAACTGAGCGAGGAAATCTTAGAGTATTATTCGAGTAAAGAAGTGAACATGGATTATACATAATAGGATCCCATTATATAGTTTGGTGGGCCTAAACCTAGTCATGAATACATTACTAAGTGACTAAGCTCAGTGACGGATCCAGAACTTTTGAGTCGTGGGGGCAATTTCACAATATATTTATGAATCGAAACTCAACCACTTATTTATGATGTGGTGTTGAAAACACACATACTTATAAATAAGAAGTAATAAAATATAAAATGTTTAATGTAAACAAAATATATATATATATATATATAACATCAATTAAAAAACAATTGTGGGGCAATTTCCACTATAAGCTAGCTACAGGGATCCGTCCCTGGGTTACCCGGCCCATGGAAAAATATTTAAAATATTTACTTTATAATAAAATACTGAATACATTTATTTTAATATAAATGAATATATATATATATATATAAAAATAAGTGAATAAAAATATAAAATAAAGTAATTGTAATGCCATTATATTTGAAAAAAATGTGACTACATTTTAAAAAAGTGAAATGGAAGTAAATAAAAGTAATATAAAAAGAAAAGGTCACATAACACATACATGGTACCCAGAAAAAAAAAAGTGATAAAATTCATAGCACAGCAAGAAAGTAATCTTAAAAATCTATATTTATTTTTTAAAAAAGGAATTTCTATTTAATAGATATGTTGATCACTTTATTGTAAAAAAATAAAGATGTTTAAGCAGAAGAATATGATAGTAATGTAAACAAAGACTTTATTTATCTAAAAAATAAAGCATGCATGTGCATTCGATATAGAAGAAAATGGGTTGGGCTTAGCTTGACAGTTTCTTGTTAGAGCACTAGGCCGTTAGAGTGGCTTGATCTATAACTTGGAGGCATTTTCAATATAATGAAAAAGTTATGGGGGCAACTTTGTATAGAATTTAGAAATGCATACTAGTATTAAAAGAAAATCTGTAAATCACGTGGGGTCATTTGCCCACACCACTGTGTGAGTGGGTCCGTCCCTGACTAGACTACATTAATGGGGGAGAAAATTAAGGTGAATAATCATTAATGCCTTTGACTAGTCTTATGGATAAAGGAAGAATGAATCTGGACAACACCTCATGCTTGGTTGTCTTCCTTTTGGACCTCTTTACTTGACTCTTGGGTCGTTCATCCTGCTTGGAGGTACGCTCAGCCGAATCTAAATCTATGACTACCCATAATTGAAAACTTAGCTTCAAGAAGAATGATTTTTCATTGAATATAGAGAAGTTTGATCTTATATGCTAATGAAGCTGAAAAGATAAAACAAATTAAACAAAAGCCAAACCCATTCTTTCACCTTTATACCACAAGTCTTTTCAAAAACATATAGGCTTCAAATCAGGATCCCCTAATATGCACAAGTTTTTTCCTTGTGTAACTTTACACAAGGCCGGTTCAACCGGATTAGTTTTTTTAATTAGAATTTTAATTAAAAAATATGATTTATTATCTTAACTTAAATTATTAGCCCCAATTATCAGCTTCGTTCTTCATCTCACTATAACAAAAAAAAGCTTCGTTCTTCATCTGCATAATGATTCTAGATCTGCCTCCGTCCCAAGCCGTCCTGCCGCAGTCTTTCATCAAGGGAGAGTGAACCATCAAGATCCACCTTCTCCTCCTTCACCCCAAATTCCTCCCTTCATTTCACGTTCACATAGAAAAAAGAAAAAAGGAACCACCTTTTCTTTTGATTCACCTCTCGGAACGGAACACAGTGCCATGTTCCGCGCGAGCAACAACCCGTGAACGAGTACCGGTCGCTGTCCACGCTGTTCCCCTTTTCATGGGCCGCCGGAGACATCGTCGACACCTCCCGCCTCGCCGTCATGGGCCTCTCCTTCGCCCTCGAAGAGAGTGAATCAGATAGGGACGCTCTAATGTTGTTGATGCCCAGATCTAGAAGAAAGCTTCAATCCCAACCACTACTTCTTGTTACTGTATTCAGGCAAGATCTGAGTTTCCCCCTTTTTGAATCTGGTTTGTTCTTCATCCACCCACCTACAGAAAGATCAGAGGAGAGTGAATAACATGTTCCAGATATATTTTGTTTGTGATAGTAACGGTTTTGGTGATGTTATGTTCCAGATCTGATGGAGGCTGTGTTTATCAGATCTATTATGTTGGTGTTGGTGACAGATTTGGTGATGGAAGCCATGTCCATCCACGTTAATTTTTAAAAATCTAAACATGATTATAAATTTGAAGAATTTTGGTGATTTAGGGGGTTGGGCAGCAGCTATGGGGTAGCGGTTCAATGTTAGTGCTGCCAAAGTGTTACAAAAAAAAAATTACATAAAAGCAACAATTTTTAAAATTAAAAAAAATATAAAAACTCTATCTTATAATGGAACCGCTACCCAAGTTGCAATTCTGGTTGTTAGGGAGCGGTTAATTGAACCACTACCCAAGTTAATATATTTTTCCCTAAATTAAATTTCACAAAACCCTAACCGCGAATCCCTTTTCTCTTCCCTCACTCGACTGCACGCTGCAAACCTTGCTCCCTTGTAACCTCTCCCCATCTGAACCACAATCCTCCGCTGCTAGTCCACTTTTCTCAACCCTTGCTCGATGATGTAACTCTTCCTTGCTGTTGTAACTGTCGCACATTCTGCAGGTGTTTCCTTCACTTCCGCCAGTGCTCGACGCTCGACACAAGCTCGACAGTCCGCCGGCAGCGCACCCACCACACCAGAGGCTCCCCTTCAACGACTCTTCCTCTGTGATAAGGTCAGTTTTTTTCTTGTTCAGTTTTCTTCCTCGCCTGCTGTATGTTCCCTATTTTCTTTGAAAGAAGATGGGAGTTTCAATTTCCATCTGTGGGTCTTGTAAAATTGTGAAATATGACTGATCAAGGTTGTTTGTGTGTTGAAAAGAACATTGACTCAAATTGAATATTTATTATTGTTAGAATTTTACAAAGGAAACAACCTAAATGTTCTTGCTCGTGTTTTCTGGTGTGGTGACATCAAAAGTGTTGTGTTGTGTTCTGGTTTGTGTCTCTAAGCTGGCCAATTCAAATTGGGGCTGAATGCTATTTGGTTTTGTAGTTTTTTAAATGCTTTTCTTTTCATCTTGGGGTAATCTAGCCTTTAGTTTCTAGGAGTTTTATCTTTAGCAGATATATGGCTTTGTAATTTGGGGGTCTAAAACTTGTTAAGTTTTTTGGAGGGCTGTTACTGTTTTCTTCTGCATAATTCTGAGGCAGATGCAGATACCTTGCGGATTGGGAATTTGAAGGCCCTTATGTTTCCTTAAGTTTCTTTCATTTTTCATCAATTGATTGGAGTTCAAATTCTCTTGTCTGTTTGGGATCCCTGTAGTTACAGCCATGGTATTCTCTCTTTTTGGACCAGAATTGAAGACAGTGAGGCCTTGGTGTGTGTCGTTGCTGCACTGAATTTTACCACATAGATCTTCTAGTTTTTTGTTGGTTTACAAGCTGCTACCTGCAATTCTAACTTTCACTACTTGGTCTCGTGGTTTGGGTTTTGGAAGGTTATAAGCTTTATTTATTTGCATTGGTCTTAGTTATTATATGACCTTGCTCTGTTCTGTTTTTTACTCTGTTCTGTCCAGTTCTTTTTCTTTTCCTCTCTCTTTATATGTATATGGGATTGAAGTACCCCTTATACTCCCTTCAATGAATTTGTTATCTTTGGTGATAAAAAAAAAAATTCATCCTACTTGCGCTTACTTCCTCAAGGTTGAACGATTTGAAAAGTGAAGGTTCAAATACGCTTTCTTTTTCTGATGAAAAACTTTACTTAAATATACACACACAGTGCTAGCTAAAAAGCTTTGTGAATGCCACATTGTTCTGATGTGTCTTCATTTTTGGGGGGTTTACAGATACTCTTTCATATAATGCCTTGTAACATTGGCTTCCAGCTGAAATTAAGTTAACTTTGCTCAAAAAAATAATGGCATGTTTATAAATTCCTCTGTCACTGCAAGGATAAGTCTTATACAAAAATGCTAGATGCCTTTAAATTCCTTTTTGACTAGGATGGATCTTTGGTAGTGCGGTTGTAATTTTGGCTTCAACCATTATAGTAACAAGTTTTCTTGGTAAAAACTGTAGGGACTTAATGCATGTCAAAGTCATAACTTATGTAGCTTTTGAAGGGGGAGAAAATTTGTATATAACTTTTAACTTATAGATGCATTCTATTTTAGTGCATTTTCAGACTTAAGAGGAATATCAAATTTTTCTATTGAATTTGTGGAGACCAAAAAAGGATGTGTGCATGTTGAAGGATGTCTTCCATTTTGAGATGATGTCTTGATTCCTTTTTCACTTATGCTTTGTAGTTCATGCTCGAAGACTACAATCCTTGAAGGCACTTACATATTCTCCTTCAACCAACTCTGAAATTTTCTCCAGATTGTATAAAATTGTATTTGGGATACTAGAGAAGGTTCGTGCTTTCCTACTAGAGAAGGTTCGTGCTTTCTATGTATATTAGATATGGACTTTCGTACATTTATTTTATTTTTCCTGTATCTATGAAAATTTAATTGGTTTATGATGTTTAGTCATGGCTTCTACCTAAGAGTTCTATTGGCTGATATATAAAGGAATTGGAGAAATTCATTATTTGGATAAAATTTTGTACCTTCGTTCCTTGAAATTAAAAAAACTAGATTATTATAGTATATGGGCATTCTTCAGATTTTCAGGTCGGTGATACTCTGCAATTTTCAGAAAGTTATTTTGTTTCCGATTTTCAGGTTGGTGATACTCCACAAAAGAAAAAGAAAGGCATACTTGGTGCTAAAGGTGTGATAAAGAAGTAAGATCATGGCTTTGAAGCTTTCTTTCTTTTATCCTTATATACATGTTTCCTACTGGTTTTGTCTCTCCTCTTATTTCTTTTTTAGTGTTTTTTTTTGGAAAGAAAGAAGGGTTAAATGTGTTCACCGTCCCTAAACTTTGAGCGAGATCTGGTTTCCGTCCCTCGCCGGAAAATCTTCCTAGCGCCATCCTCAGACTCAAATGTTTGTACGGAAACCGTCCTTACCGCCGGTATAGCTCCGGCAGCCGTGCACGTGGCCATGCCACGTCATTTAATGAAATGACATGGCATTTAAATAAAAAAAAATTTCTTTTAAAATTTGTAATTAAGCCCTCTGATTTAACCCTAACTAAACTATATGCATCCAATTTGTTTAGCAACCAAGAAAACAAAAAAGTGCAGCAATCAAAAAGACAAATGAAAAGAAAATTTATTGAACCCAAAAAGAACAACCAAAATCCAGAAACTGTGGGTAGACGAAAAGAACAATCACAATCTAATTTATTTAACCATTGCAGACAAAAAGAACAAAAAAGTGCAGCAATCAAATAGTTCTTGCTACACAGATACATGGAAAATTTTGTAGAAGAGAAATAAAAGACAAATTCCTTCCCACTATCCCAATCATATCACCAGCAAGGCTCCTTAGTCCCCATCATGAAGTGCAGAATATCATCATCATTTCATCTTATCAACATCCCAATTTTCTGAAGAAACCCCCACCACTACCACTGCAACCCAAACCCCCAGCTATGATCAAAATCCAGAAACTCAGTGAGAGAAAGAAAGGGGTGAGGGGGATAGGGGAAATGTTGAATCGGAGAGTGAGGGGGTAAACCCACCATGCAATCCACTAAACCCAGATTCGGAGACGTGAGAGAACAAAGAACCATTCCAGATCCAGTCAAAATCAAAACCCCCTTTTTCTTCTTGTTCAACCTCCACCCGTCTCTGCAATCTTTACCTGGGTTCTGCTATGGTACCCAGCAGTTTTACCCACATAGAGAAGTTTAGCATTGGGGCTAACCAAATCCAACACATCATTAGACACCAACCTATCATACATCAACAAATCAGCACTCTCCTCTAGATGAAGATGAACTATAGTAGGAAGATGTAGATGAACTGTAGTAGGAAGATGTAGATGAAGCAGTAGCATGACCAAACCCCAAACCCAAATCAATGAAACCCTCAAACCCAAATTAGTGAAACCCCCAAACCCAATTTAGCACAAAACCCAACCAAGATGCCGCAAACCCATATGAGATAGATTCGGTGCATCTTCCCCGATGACATGCCTCAAGTCCTCGCTTTCAATCTCTCCTCTGGATGCTTCGATTTCATCGTTTCCCCTCTGGTGGTGGGAGAGGTTGGGGGCGGTGGATGTCGGTGTTGAAAATGAGGTTGGGGGCTGTGGCAGTGGGTGTTGAAGATGAGGTTGGGGGCAGTGGCTGAGGTTGAAGGCTGTGGCTGTGGGGCTGGGTTGTGGGTTCCTGGGTTTGGGGGATGGCTAAATATTTTAGTGTGGTGTTGAGGTTGGAGGCGGCGGTGGGTGTGGTGATGAGTGTGGTGGGTGGGGAAAGAAGAAGATGATGAAGAATGAAGCTCCTGGGAAAAATGATGATGAAGATTGAAGGTGAAGATTATTCTGGAAAATTAGGATGAAGATTGAAGAAGGTGAAGAAGATTATGAAAAATGAGGTTGAAGATTGAAGAAAAGGGACCAAAAGTGTTATTAATTAAGTCTTATTAGTTTTGGGGTTAAAAATTAAGTTAGTTAAGATTTGTGGGACTTAATTAAAATTAAATTATTTTTATTTTATTTTAAAAAAATTACATGTCATTTCATTAAATGATGTGGCATGTCCACATAGGCCAAAAGTGACACTTGGCTACGGCGGCCGGAGCTAAATCGGCGGCAAGGACGGTTTCCAAACAAAAATGTCAGTTTGAGGATGGCGCTAGGAAGATTTTCCGGCGAGGGACGGAAATCAGATCTCGCTCAAAGTTCAGGGACGGAGAACACATTTAACCCAAGAAAGAATTGTATATTGAAGAAAACTTGTTAACACTCCTGATATTCGAGAGATCTAAGCCTTTGCTACTGTGAAGGAAGACTAATTGCAAGGAATGAAAGGTGATTGATTTTTATATATCTTTATCTAATCTAAATAATTCTATCAGAGATGTTTTTGATACCAGGAAAGAAAATAGTCTGCTGTTGAATGGAAGTTCTATGTTGCCTTTGCTACTGTGAAGGAAGACTAATTGCAAGGAAACAAGTTCACTGGTTGTTTCATTTGGAGAAATGGTAATAGACTATGCCTACCATGAGAGGAATGTCACTGACAATGTAGTTGTTGGTATCTAGTTTCGAGGATCTCAGATCTATGGAATTTGTTTTGGTGGACGATTTTTAATTAATTCGGTTGCTAGGTGTAGTTTACAATCAATGTCTGCTTATTTAGTTTATGGGTAGAATTTATTTAAGATTTCAGAACTATGAAATTTGTTATGGTTTTAGCAATTATATGGATTGAGTATCAACTGTGAAATTAGTAATATTGCTCTAATTTTATTGGTTTCTTTTGTCAAAAAACGAATTTATTGGTTTCTGTTAAAAAAAGGGACTAAATTAAGAAGAAGAAAGAGTAAGGTAGCAGTTATAACCGCAGCTAATGTGTAGGTAGCGATTAAAAAAAAAGAGTAAGGTAGCGGTTCTTAAAAAAAATTTCCGTATTTGCGTAGCGGTTATAACCGCTGCTAATGTGTAGGTAGCAAATGAAAAAAAAAAGGAGTAAGGTAGCGGTTCCGGAAAAACAAATTCCACACTTGCGTAGCGCTTATAACCGCTGCTAGTGTATAGAGATGGGAACCGGTTCACGGAACCGCTACCTTAATTTTAATTGCGTAGCGGTTCAGAACCGCTACCCAATTTTAGCATCGCTGAGTTTAGCACCACCCCCTTAACCGCTACCCAACGTTGAACTTAACCGCTACCCAAGCCCTTTTTTGTGGTAGTGTGTGAAGGCTAGATTGGGTCTTTTTTTTTTCCGAAGTTGATGTTCTTCCATGTGGTCATGTCTTCCACAGCACATGTTTACTTACAGAGCTCATTGGTCCTCCTTGTCCTCTATGCCTTAGCCATTAGTTGGGATATTCATCCTCCTCATTTTCAAACACTCATCAAATTTGATTATAAATCATGTGAACAAAAGAAAAATTAACACAACTTATCAGTGGGGATAAGCGCTGAGGCATTTTCTGGGTTCCCCGTAGAAATTGGTGATGGGTTTGGGGTTGGGCTATCTAAATTTAATAATCTGGGGTCAAATTAATAAATCACATTTACAATTAATTAAAATAGAGAAAAACCGGTTCACCCATAAAAATGGGTTAAACCGGCCTTGTGTAAAGTTGCACAAGGAAAAAACTTGTGTATATTAGGGGATCCTTCAAATCATGCAACATCTTAATAGCCTCCCTTTTACCTTTATTCTGAAATTGAGAAATAACATTTTTCCTATAAATTAACTACTTTAAAAAGACAGCCAAATTAGAGTTATTTAACATTAACTACAAGGGGTGGCATAAGTGGTGAATGTGCATATCCTTAAGGGATTTCGCCTAGGCTTATGGCCCGGGTTCGATCCCCTCTGAGGTCAAAAATAATACTGTTGTGACCAGGGACACCACTACCATATCCCGAACCAGATTAGTGCATGGGCCCCTTTTTCCGTGGAGACTGGTGGTCAAAGGACAAAAAAAAGGGTTATTTAACATCTGATAATTGTTACATTTAAATTCTAGCATAATAGTAAATCTAAATCTTCCAACTAAACTAAGGCAATTAGCACGAGATACTTATTATTATTATTATTATTATTATTATTATTATTATTATTATTATTATTATTATTATTATTATTATTATTATTATTGAAATTCTTGATGTTAAACACAAAGTTCCAGACAACGTGTATAACATACAAGAGATAAACCACAAAACAAACACAGTAAAAACAGAAATGCAGTAACGAAGAACACTGAAAATTGATTATTCAGTTCAGTGCAACGTCACCTACGTCTAGAGGGTTTTCACTCGAGAAAAGAAATTCACTATCAATAGTATTGGTACACTCGGTTTTGTATGAACAAACCTTGTTCAAAGCCTACCTACCTACCTACCTAATACTACTAGTGTCTTTCTACTTAGGACTCTGTCTAAGTATGAGACCCCTCTCACTTTCTCTCAATCACTCACCATAGTAATTGAAATACTAACAAAATGACTACGAAGAGATTACAACTCAACTAAAGAAAACAAACTATATGCCTTATGATGATCAATGACGACAGTAGAGTGGTGGACAAGAAACACAATAAGGACTCACAACCGCCCCAAGTCCAACGCTCGTCACCTATCCAACGCCGATTGGAGGTCCTCTATCCCCTGAAGTTATGGTGTTTCCTTTCCCCCAGGGGTGGGCACGACCCAAAGTAAAGCTCTACGAGGGAGACACCGACCCGCAGGAGCACGTGAACTTCTTCGTAGGCGCGATGCAGTATGCCGGGGCCAGCGACCCCTTGTACTATCGATGCTTCCCCATGAATCTCGGAAAAGGACCCATGAACTGGTTTCAGAACTTACCGAGCAACTCCCTGCACGACTGGAACGGGGTCGTGTCCTGCTTTTTATCCCAGTACTCCTCGGTCCGCAGTATATCGAAGACCGCGCAAACCTTGACGTTGGTTAAGCAGAAAGAGAAAGAATCTCTAAAGGCGTTTCTCAATCGGTTCAACAAAGAAGCTGGTGATATCACCGGTCTCCTCCCCGACACAAGGTTGGTCCTGGCTACCGCGGCTCTCGCTCCAGGACCTTTCTTGACCTCGCTGGATGGCAAGCCGGCCAACACTCTAGAGGAATTCCTAGCCCGGGCAGAGAAATTCATAAACATGGAAGACGCCACGACCCTAAGAGCCGCGAGTCAGACACTCGCGATCAAAGGACCGCAGAAGATGAAAGAGCATAAAGACCAGCCTTCGACCCGGGAGTCCCGACGGAAGGGTCAGGACGAACGGAAGCCGAAGCGGAAAAAGTATGATAGTTATACCCCACTGAACTCCTCCCTCTCGCGTATCCTGAGGGAGAAAGCCTCCACCGACCTCAGGGACCGCCCCCCTCCGCTCCTGACGAGAGGGGACAAGCTGGATTACAAGAGATTCTGTGAATTCCACGACAGCCCGGGCCACAACACGGACGAGTGCCTGAACCTCAAGGACAAGGTGGAGGAACTGATCAGAGCAGGCAGGTTGTCCAGGTATGTAGCTCTGTCGTCGAGTGCCCCCCCACGCCCGCGCTCGCCACCCCCGAGGCGGACACCAACCCCTCCTAGACACCGTGCTCCAACCCCTCCAAGGCACCGTGCCAGATCGACAAGACAGGACACCACCGCGTCGCCGGAGCCCAGAGCGCCGCGGACGAAGCCGAGAACGTAGAAGAAGCCCCGACCGACACGGCCGGGATGAAGTTAGAAGACATCATGGAAGTAACCTAGTCAGCGTTGGTTCGATAGCCGGAGGGTGGGCCGCAGGCGGACCCACTAACAACAGCCGTAAAGGAGTACCCGCATCATCATGTCCACAGCCGGAAGGCCCCGTCCAGGGTCCCTCCACCCCCCAAGGCAGAAGGTAGCCATCACCTTCACGAAAGACGATTACAGCGAAGATACCGGCGAGGAAGATGATCCCATCGTCATTTAAGCACTGATCGGAAATGGTAAGATCCGAAGGACACTCATCGATACAGGTAGTTCCGCTGACATTATGTTTTATGACGCTTATAAAAGCTTAGGGCTATCGGTGAAGGACCTGCTCCCCTAGACCATGATTTGATCGGGTTCACAGGGGACAGAGTCCTACCCTTAGGATATTTTGATACTTGCCTTTCCCTGGGAGATCATAGGATTTCCAGGACTATAAAAGCTCGCTTTCTGGTGGTGGAATGTCCAACGGCGTACAACGCCATCCTTGGCAGGCCAAGTCTCAACACCTTCAGGGCGATCATATCCACCCACCACCTGATGCTTAAGTACCCCTGGGCAGGAAGGGCGGTACCAGTACGAGGCAATCTCGAAATGGCGAGGAGCTGCTACAACTCCAGCTGCAGGCTGGCCAGGGAAGAAAGAAAGAGAAAGAAGTCCAAAGCCCACGACCAGCATGACACCTTCCACGTTCAGCACACCAGTTTTATGACCGACCTCGACCCCCGAGTGGACCAATCCAGAGACGATCAGCGCCTCAAACCCGACGGGGAGTCCCGCCCTATCCAGGTCGGTCCCCTTCCGGAGAATACCACCAACATAGCGCGTGGCCTCCCCCGAGATCTCTCCAAACGGCTAGAAAATTTACTGCTTTCCAATGGGAAGTTGTTTGCTTGGTCGTCGGCAGATATGCCCGGCATCGACCCCGCATTCTGCATCCACAAGCTATCTGTCGACCGGAAGTTTAAACCGGTAGCTCAGAAGAAAAGACAAATGAGCGCCGAGAAGCAGCAAGTTATCCAGCAACAGACCTCAGAGTTGCTTCAGGCTAGGATCATTCGGGAGGTCAAATACACTACTTGGCTCTCCAATGTGGTCTTGGTAAAGAAAGAGAACGGGAAGTGGCGCATGTGCGTCGACTACACAGATCTCAACAAGGCATGCCCTAAGGACCCTTTCCCTCTACCGAGCATTGATGCACTTGTAGACAACTCCTCCAGGTACGAATACCTCTCCCTCATGGATGCCTATTCAGGCCACAACCAAATCCCAATGCATAGGGACGACGAGGAGAAAACTGTTTTCATCACTGATCGGGGCACTTACTGCTACACCATGCTGCCTTTCGGCCTCAAGAACGCCGTGGCAACCTACCAAAGGATGATGACCCGTATCTTCGAGGACTTGATGGGAAAGTCGGTAGAGGTCTATATAGATGATATCATAGTCAAGACCCCGAAGGGAGGAGATCACGCAGCCGACCTTGCGGTCGTCTTCGAGCAGTTAAAGAAGCACAACATGCGCCTCAACCCAGACAAGTGTACTTTTGGCGTTCGAAGCGGGAAATTTCTGGGATATATGCTGACCAACCGTGGAATCGAATTGAACCCCGACAAATGCCAAGCGATCATGAATATGAAGAGCCCGCGCACCGTCAAAGAAGTCCAACAGCTAGTTGGTCGAATGGCCGCGATCGGCCGCTTTCTGCCAAAGGCCGCTCTCCGGGCACTACCCCTTTACACACTCCTAAAGAAGGGGGCCACCTTTGAATGGTCGGAGGAGGCCGACAAGGCATTCACCCAGCTGAAGGAGATCCTTTCATCCCCCCTATTCTGACCAGCCCTAGACCAGGGGAGACATTGTACCTATACTTGGCAGTACGGGAAAAGGCAGTAAGCTCTGTTCTGATCAGAGAAGAGGAGGGAGTCCAACTACCAGTCTATTTTGTCAGCCGCTCATTGAAAGGTGCGGAGCTCAGGTATAAGATGCTGGAGAAAGTAGCGCTGACCTTACTAACCACGGCTCGGCGGCTGCGGAGGTACTTTCAGGCTCATCGTATCGTCGTACGCACAGATCAGCCGATCCGACAGGTCCTTCATAAACCCGACCTGGCTGGTCGGATGGTTAGCTGGTCCATCGAGCTCTCCGAGCACGACATACGCTACGAACCCAGGAGAGCCATTAAAGCACAGGTCCAAGCCGACTTCTTGGTCGAACTCACAAATGAAGAAGAGCCCCCTGCCGAGACTACATGGGTGGTCAACGTAGACGGCTCGAGTAACAAAGAAGGTGGCGGAGCTGGAATCGTCTTGCAAAGCAGCACCGGGATGGTGGTCGAGCAATCCCTCCGCTTTAACTTCCCAACCACAAATAATCAGGCCGAGTATGAGGCCTGCATTGCGGGACTGGTCACAGCTCAAGACCTGGGAGCGAAGGAGATCCTTGTCTGCTGCGACTCACTCCTGGTCGTCTCACAAGCGAATGGACAAGCTCAAGCTAAAGATCCCATCCTAGAGCAGTACTTGACCCATTTGAAGCGACTGGCTTCAACCTTCACCAAAGTAGAATTCTGCCACGTCCCCAGAGCCCAGAATGATCGTGCGGACACTCTGGCCAAATTGGCCAGCACAGGAAAACCTGGCCTGAATGGAACGGTCATTCAAGGGACCCTAGCCCTCCCCTATGTCGCTGACCCCAATCGTCCACCGGGACAAGTGATGATGTCGGTCACTACGGAGGAGGACTGGAGGTCCCCGATCCTCAAGTTCCTCAGATCTGGGTGGTTGCTAGAGGACAAGGCCGAAGCCAAGAAGTTGGCAAGGTGCGCCTCCTGGTACACCATAGTTAACGACGACCTCTTCAAGCGGGGATTCTCCACCCCCCTTCTCAAGTGCTTGCCCAAGGACCGAGCAGCTTATGTCCTAGCGGAAATCCACGAAGGCAGCTGCGGTCACCATCCGGGTGGGCGCTCCCGTGCCCGGAAAGTACTCTGAGCCGGCTACTACTGGCCCACCCTGGAGAAAGATGCCGTAGATCACGTTAAGCAGTGTGACCCGTGCCTTAGGCACGCTAACCTGCACAACGCTCCTCCTGCACGTCTTTCCTCCCTAGTCAGTCCTTGGCCTTTCCACCAGTGGGGCATGGATCTATTAGGCCCGTTTGACACAGCCCCTGGTCAGCTCAAGTACTTGGTGGTTGCAGTGGATTACTTCACCAAGTGGATTGAGGCTGAGCCACTAGCAACGATTACCTCAGCTCGAGTACAACGCTTCTTCTACAAGAACGTCATCAGTAGGTTCAGAGTCCCCGGGGTCCTGGTCACTGACAACGGGACCCAGTTTACCTCTAAAGGGTTTAAGGATCTCTTGGACGGGCTACACATCAAGCAGCGGTTTACCTCTGTCGAGCACCCCCAGACAAACGGGCAGGCAGAGTCAGCCAACCAGGTCATCCTCCGAGGCCTCCGGAAGAGGCTAGGAAAGGCCAAAGGCGATTGGGCCGAGCAACTCGACCACGTCCTGTGGGCATACCGCACCACACCGCACACGACTACGGGGGAGAGCCCGTACCGCCTCACCTTTGGCACAGAAGCAGTGATTCCGGCCGAAATAGGGGAACCAAGCGCCCGAACGGCTGGATTCGACCCCAGCCAGAACGACCAACTCCTAGAGGAGGACCTTGATCTCCTGGCCGAAAGGAGGGCAGTTGCCAACTGCAGAGAGCTGATCGCAAAACAACATGCGACCGTTCGCTACAACAAGAAGGTAGTTCTCCGCTCCTTTGCCACGGGGGACTTGGTCCTCCAGAACGCCAGTATCGGAGCACGGTCAACCGAACGTGGAAAGCTAGCAGCCAACTGGAAAGGCCCTTATAGGGTGACCGAAGCAACCGGCACAGGAGCATACAAGCTGGAAACTCTAGCAGGAAAATAGATCCCCCGCACCTGGAACGCAACCAATCTGAGAAGATACTACAGCTAAGGCACTACCGACCCGGCACCCACTACCTGTCTTTACGTTTTCCTTTAACTTAGTCTTTTTTAATTAAGGGTACACACCCATCTCGTCCAAGTTTGTACACGGCTAGAACCGCAAACTCTAAGCGCAGAAATGAAGTAGTTTTTTGTGTTGAATTCGAATTATTTGAACCGATCGCATTAACGAACGACTAAGGAATTAAGACCCGCCGGGCACGAAATTATTAAAGACCCTCCGGGCACAAAGACCCATAGGGCACCAAGACCCGCCGGGCACGAAATTATTAAAGACTCATAGGGCACCAAGACCCACCGGGCACAAAATAATTAAAGACGAGTAAAGAAGTAAGAACGTGACACTAGATTAAAAAAAAAACAATAAGTTCTTACAAACACAAGATGAAAAATAGGAACAATAAGTCTTTACAAACGCGAAGCAATAATTAGAAACAACAAGTTTACACAAACACGAGACAATCACTAAACATGTTCAAACTACGATTAAAAGCAGAAACTTCAAGGAGCTGGCTCGTCCGGGAAGGTTGGAGTAAACTGCTTCTGGTCGTCCAGCGTACCGATCTTTCCCCCCAACACAACCTTCCTATAATGAAGAGGACCCACGTCCAGTCCCGGATGGACCACCTCAAGCTGGGCCAAAGCATTGTCAAAGGAAGCCTTGTGTATCTCCTTTAGATTCGACCTCATCTTCTTTCTCTCAGCCCCCAGATCGGCAACCTTCTTCTTGAGCTCAGCATTCCTTGTCTTCAGGGCCTCCATCTCCTTGAGTTCTTCCTCTCGAGCAGCCTTCTCGTCTTTCAGTGCCTGCTCAGCTTTCTCTGCCCGGTTGCGCAGCCAGTCGTTGTCCTTCTCGCTCATCTCCAACTTCTCCGCAAACTGCCTGGTCTTGGCCGTCACGTCATGCACTTCCCTTTGCAGTTTCACCTTGGCAGCAGTCAGCTCTTGGACCTCCTTCTGGGAACCGGCCAACTCCTTCTCCGCCTTAGCAAGCTTACGCTCGGCTTCGCTCACCTGCTCCTTGACTTCTTCCACGTCGAGTACAGGCCCCTGCTGCACATGACGAATGACGGAGGCAGTCTGAAGCACTGCTTTCAGAGCATAGTTCAAGAGGTTGAAGGGTTCCTTCTGGCCCAGGAACGACTGGTCGAGCTCATTGTACACCAAAGCATCGACCTGGTCGTTATGCTCCTCCCTGTCCACCGCCTCGCGACTCCACATGGAAATTGGCCTCGGCAGACGCACTTGGGCGATCGGGGTCACTCGTTCAGGAGAGCGACTCTCGCCACCCGAGGAGCGACGCTTTCTCTTAACCTGGCGCTCTAAGCGACCCTTATCCCCCTCAAGGGAACCCTCCGGCTGACGTTCGGGACTCACCCGACCACCTTGGGGCCCCGCCCCTGGATCAATTGTTTCTTCTTCATGGGCCGGGGCACCCTGACCGCCCCCAACGGAGTTGGTCCCGGTTACCGGTTGCCCCTGGTCGCCAAGTCCATCTCCCTCGTCTCGAGGGACCTCGCCCTGTTCCCCCTCACTGTCGGTCTCGACCTCGTCGATTGGTACTTGTAGTGCGGCGACCAAAGCAGCGTTAATCTCCATCTTAGCACCTTCATAGGAGTGACAAGAAGAAAGTTAGTCAAGCAAAGGGACACGTATTACTTTAGACATAATGATAATGACCTACTCAGCCGAATCTAAATCCATGACTACCCATAATTGAAAACTTAGCTTCAAGAAGAATGATTTTTCAATGAATATAGAGAAGTTTGATCTTATATGCTAATGAAGCTGAAAAGATAAAACAAATTAAACAAAAGCCAAACCCATTCTTTCACCTTTATACCACAAGTCTTTTCAAAAACATATAGGCTTCAAATCAGGATCCCCCTAATATGCACAAGTTTTTTCCTTGTGTAACTTTACACAAGGCCGGTTCAACCGGATTAGTTTTTTTAATTAATATTTTAATTAAAAAATATGATTTATTATCTAAACTCAAATTATTAGCCCCAATTATCAGCCCTAAAATTATCAGCTTCGTTCTTCATCTCACTATAACAAAAAAAAAGCTTCGTTCTTCATCTGCATAATGATTCTAGATCTGCCGTCGTCCCGCCTCTGTCCCAAGCCGTCCTGCCGCAGTCTTTCATCAAGGGAGAGTGAACCATCAAGATCCACCTTCTCCTCCTTCACCCCAAATTCCTCCCTTCATTTCACGTTCACATAGAAAAAAGAGAAAAGGAACCACCTTTTCTTTTGATTCACCTCTCGGAACGAAACACAGTGCCATGTTCCGCGCGAGCAACAACCCGTGAACGAGTACCAGTCGCTGTCCACGTTGTTCCCCTTTTCATGGGCCGCCGGAGACGTCGTCGACACCTCCCGCCTCGCCGTCATGGGCCTCTCCTTCGCCCTCGAAGAGAGTGAATCAGATAGGGACGCTCTAACGTTGTTGATGCCCAGATCTAGAAGAAAGCTTCAATCCCAACCACTACTTCTTGTTACTGTATTCAGGCAAGATCTGAGTTTCCCCCTTTTTGAATCTGGGTTGTTCTTCATCCACCCACCTACAAAAAGATCAGAGGAGAGTGAATAACATGTTCCAGATCTATTTTGTTGGTGATGGTAACGGATTTGGTGATGTTATGTTCCAGATCTGATGGAGGCTGTGTTTATCAGATCTATTATGTTGGTGTTGGTGACAGATTTGGTGATGGAAGCCATGTCCATCCACGTTAATTTTTAAAAATCTAAACATGATTATAAATTTGAAGAATTTTGGTGATTTATGAGTTTAGGTGTGAAGGCTAGATTGGGTCTTTTTTTTTCCAGAAGTTGATGTTCTTCCATGTGGTCATGTCTTCCACAGCACATGTTTACTTACAGAGCTCATTGGACCTCCTTGTCCTCTATGCCTTAGCCATTAGTAGGGATATTCATCCTCCTCATTTTCAAACACTCATCAAATTTGATTATAAATCATGTGAACAAAAGAAAAATTAACACAACTTATCAGTGGGGATAAGCGCTGAGGCATTTTCTGGGTTCCCCGTAGAAATTGGTGATGGGTTTGGGGTTGGGCTATCTAAATTTAATAATCTGGGGTCAAATTAATAAATCACATTTACAATTAATTAAAATAGAGAAAAACCGGTTCACCCATAAAAATGGGTTAAACCGGCCTTGTGTAAAGTTGCACAAGGAAAAAACTTGTGTATATTAGGGGATCCTTCAAATCATGCAACATCTTAATAGCCTCCCTTTTACCTTTATTCTGAAATTGAGAAATAACATTTTTCCTATAAATTAACTACTTTAAAAAGACAGCCAAATTAGATTTATTTAACATTAACTACAAGGGGTGGCATAAGTGGTGAATGTGCATATCCTTAAGGGATTTCGCCTAGGCTTATGGCACGGGTTCGATCCCCTCTGAGGTCAAAAATAATACTGTTGTGGCCAGGGACACCACTACCATATCCCGAACCAGATTAGTGCATGGGGCCCCTTTTTCCGTGGAGACTGGTGGTCAAAGGACAAAAAAAAGGGTTATTTAACATCTGATAATTGTTACATTTAAATTCTAGCATAATAGTAAATCTAAATCTTCCAACTAAACTAAGGCAATTAGCACGAGATACTTATTATTATTATTATTATTATTATTATTATTATTATTGAAATTCTTGATGTTAAACACAAAGTTCCAGACAACGTGTATAACATACAAGAGATAAACCACAAAACAAACACAGTAAAAACAGAAATGCAGTAACGAAGAACACTGAAAATTGATTATTCAGTTCAGTGCAACGTCACCTACGTCTAGAGGGTTTTCACTCGGGAAAGGAAATTCACTATCAATAGTATTGGTACACTCGGTTTTGTATGAACAAACCTTGTTCAAAGCCTACCTACCTACCTAATACTACTAGTGTCTTTCTACTTAGGACTCTCTCTAAGTATGAGACCCCTCTCACTTTCTCTCAATCACTCACCATAGTAATTGAAATACTAACAAAATGACTACGAAGAGATTACAACTCAACTAAAGAAAACAAACTATATGTCTTATGATGATCAATGACGACAGTAGAGTGGTGGACAAGAAACACAATAAGGACTCACAAGCACAACCCTAAGAACACAATTGTTTGATGATTAACGCACACTCAGCAGCTAGGGTTGAGTCTTCTTATGTAGTCGTTCTTCTGCAGGCTTTTACCTTTAGTGGGCTGAATGAGCAAAGAGTCCAAAACATAACTATGGAACAAATCTATTTGTACAAGATTTGATCACATTAATATTTTCTCCATAAGATAAAGCAGAATCAAATCCATTTTCACAAGATTTGATCACATAATAATACAATCCCCACAGACACGCTGAAGCTACAAAAAGTAAGAGTTGAGGCGCACGACCATCAAACCAAACCTTCTGAAAACACATAAAGTCACAGCACTTTGAAACATACAATGTTAGAGCATCGTGTCCCAAGTCTTGACAAATATAATGTTTTAGATAAATGCATGCAATCAAGTATCAAAAGAAAAATAATTATTGTTATTATTATTATTGTGAAAATATGTGCAATAATTAGGAAACATAATATTTTATATACAAGTATACTTTTATTTATGTACAAGTTAGAGGGTGAAAAGCTTATACTAATACAAGAGTTAACATTCTAATGAAAAAAAAAATTATATTTAAACTAATAGAAAAATATCTTTTACACAACTTCAATACTTAAATTTTTTTTTTAATGCTTTTAGGTTGTCTAAATGACTCATGTGGATTACTAACTCACAACTCAATGGACCAATAGAATTTTTTATAAATAAAATATAAAAATTATAACTACTTATTTTCAATGTCTATGTGTTTGGACGATGAGTTATTTAATTCAAAAAGTTTCATGTATCATTAGATAACAATAATTTTAGTTGTAACTATATGCATAAAAGTGTAATAATTGGTCAAACTATGTTATGCAGAGTTTTTTTAATAGCATCATGAGGGATTAGAGAACAATAATATAATGTGTATCGCACGAATGTTACCTCTGACCCATCCAAAACAAACCAATGATCTCTTCCTACTATACTAAAATTAGCACATCCTCTCTGCACTTCCCAACAACATGAATTGCAATTCCAATTTTTCTTTCATTCGTTCGTGGGTGTGGTGGGTGGCACATTCATTGTGTCCACACACTCATTGATTCTCCCTCTGATATCATTGTTTCATTGATAAAAAACAACATGTCTGAGCTTCAAGTTGATCAACTCGGCCAATTACGTGAAATCTTCGCCAGATTCGACATGGACTCCGACGGAAGCCTAACCATTCTCGAACTCGCCGCATTGCTGCGATCATTGGGGCTCAAACCCTCAGGCGATCAAATCCACATGCTGTTAACCAACATGGATTCAAACGCCAACGGGTTCGTGGAATTCCACGAGTTGGTGGACGCCATTTTGCCTGACATTAGTGCAGAAACGTTGTTGAATCAGGAGCTGCTGCTCGGGGTGTTCAAGTGCTTCGATCGCGACGGGAATGGATATATATCAGCCGCGGAGTTAGCCGGAGCAATGGCGAAAATGGGTCATGCTCTCACGTATAGGGAGCTCACGGAGATGATCACGGAGGCGGATACAGATGGAGATGGTGTTATTAGCTTCAATGAGTTTGCCATTGTTATGGGTAGGTCAGCGGCGTCTGAGTTCTTAGGACATGCAGCATTGTGGTGACGCCGCGTTAAAATTAGTAGGTGTTTGAAACATACAAGTGGTAGGGATCCATATCAATTTGAAGCAATAAAATAGTTGCTTTTGGAAAGAAAAATCCATATCTAGAATTGAAACCAAACATGCCGTGTTTCCTTAATTTCCTTGTTGTTGTGCCCAAATGGCAAAATGGCTGCATGTGAAAAGGGGAGGGAAGATTCTTTGACTAACATGTATATTCTTTATTTTTTTATTTTTAATGATGTAGTGTGTACTATAATTTCATTTTTCTTTGGTTATAGGGTATCTGTTTAGCTGGTTGTTGGAAATGTGCTATATGATTGAGAATTTGATGTGGATGATCCTCAATTGTAATGAAATGATCAAGGAATCAATTAAGGATGTTTGGTTTTTCCTCACAAATCATAACATATGTTCTCTTATGTGTTAAAAAATGAATTGCCTTCGATAGAGTTTATGCAAACCTATGTGATTTGCGGGAAATGTGTAAAACATATATATATCTTTACAGGTTGGTATGGCTTGTCTAAGAGATCATTCAGGACACCTTGTCTCTCAATTTTTTTTTTTCACTGTAAAATTTGAGCACATGGAAGATTGTTTCTGATGAACGTACTTTTCCTCTGTTCTACAACAAATATACAATGATACATTATTGACTATAACTTTTATCTGATCTTGTAGCAACCTAAATTTTTCATTATTTTCTGACAAAATATCCAGGCCTCAGATACCTAATAGTTTGTCTCGTTAAAATGTGTCTCTTGATAAAGAAGATCCCTCTCTACCTAAGAACTAACATATTACAAACTTATGTCTATCTTCAGATTAAGAGTTTTCGACACAACAAAACTAAAAATATACATTGCTTGTTAATGGTTTTCAGCCCTCAACTCTTGGATGCTTTGAAACGAGCTGTAAAACCAACTGTTGTGTGTCTTATTGATCTCTGTCGTACAATATTAGCATATTCTGGATCACTTTCTTGCCCATCATTTCGTATCCACTGTATCATTTGATGGAACATTGGGAAGAACCGCATTTGGATCGAAGCGTAGACGAAATACGGAAAGAGGGAAGCAACAAGCACAAGCAAAGTGATGAGCCAGTAAGATGGTGCAGGAGCACAAGCTTCAACAAAGACCTTGTAGGCAGTGGTTGATAAGGTTGGGTCCATGGCTCCATATGCTAGGAAGAAAATATACCAGAAAAGAACACCACCCCAGATGAGTAAATGTTGTATGTAAGTGAAGTAACTGATAGATAATGCCATTTGGCAATTCACCACCCACACAACACAAGTGTACATGGTGGCGCCAAGAACTTCCAGCCCAACAACTTCACCGCCTTTGCGGAACGCTTGATTCTCCATTGCGTCTATGCAGAAGAAGAATATTATGGTAGCGCTCAAGACTCCATTGAATGCCCAACCAAGGATCCTTTTCCAGCTAAATAGGACATTTTGTACTCCTTCTTGATATAATAATGGAAACTAAAAAAGGAATATAGAAAGAAATGTCAAGAGATAAAAAAAAATTGATTAGTACAGTAGAATAGCATTGCAAGGAATTGAATTTAAAGGGATACCTTGAGACATAATCTAGCAGAGATATCCTGGTCAAACACTCCCAGAGCAATTACAGGAAGAGAAGTGAAGAATACATTATATAGTGATAGGAACCAATCATTATATGCAGCTTGCCCTGAGAATGAGGCATAGATCTCATAGAAGAACAGAGTGAAGCCAAAAACAATGTTCTTGTAAAAGAAGTAGCAGATCTGCCAAATAATAAAGAGATCAACTAATTGAAGGAATATGAAGTGAGAGTAACAAAGAGAAGAATCAGAGGTTTATCTTTGGTAATTGTCACCCCAAAAAAATTGTCTAGATTACAGAAGAGTTTATGTAGTTCACTGTTTTAAGTTTCACAAAATTTTAGTCTAACAAAATAACCTATTTTTGAAGTATTGATGTCAGCATGGGATTTGTTGTAATGGAATTAAAGCAATGAAATAAGTACAGATTATGTGTGAGGTATATTAAAGGGAGAAAAATGTGTCTTAATGTAGTATTTTTAATTTATAGACAAGATTGTTACCATTGATGAGATTCTTCTGTAGCACCAATGTCCATGCACAAGAAGTAAACGCTCTAGAAAGCGGAATTGGGCAATTGCAACATCACTTGACATAACAGCCTAAAAATTCAATGAACCAAAGGATAAGTAAGAATTCACAACCCAAAAAGGACTACAAAAAATTAAGGATCATTGTTATAGGAAGGTGCCATGAATCAACTCTCCCAAAAAAGTTGGGTGAAGGCACATGAATGGTCTTATATTATACTTCTAACACGCCCCTCACACAAGAGCTGACTTGGGTTTAAAGCGTGAACAATGCATATAGGTCCACCTACTATATGTGCTTAAATTTAGAATAATAGGGGCAACAAGGATCGAACTCTAGACCATTTGGTCATAGAAGCTCTAATACCACTTGTTTTGAACCAACTATCCCGAAAGTTTAAGCTATTGGGTAAAGACACATGAATGGTTTTATATTATACTTCTAATAAAAGGTAAAAAAAAAAGGTTGGAAACGGAATATTTCAGATTTACCTGCATTCCTTCGACACCGCTGATACCAATCCCAATATCTGCTTCTTGGAGCATTCCAACATCATTTGCCCCATCACCAATTGCTAGAGTAGTACTGCCTGTTTTCATCTTTACTAGTCTAGTAACCTGCACTATTATCATAGAAATGCCTTTAGACTTTAGAGACAGAACATGTTGAAATCATCATAGGAGGAGGCTTGCATTGACCTTTATTAGCATATTATTTTGTGGTAAATGTCTCTTTGCCACATTGTCTAGTAATTAACTTAAGCTAAAACAAAATTTTGTTGTTTATTATTTTCTTAAAGTAAGAATATACAACTGGGTTTAAGAATGATAAAATAATGATGAGATTAAATTTCTGCAACTTGAATTATAAAGAAACAAAAGGCAATTACAGAAACTAACTGTAGAATCAGAAGTAAAACCTACAAGTGCTTTCTGCTTGGGAGATGAACGACAGCATATGACAGATGCACAACCAACGGCAAGCGCAAGAAACAAGTCCTTTACATCATCTTCTAGAGCAAAAGTCAAAGATTTTCCGTCAATGATCAGAGCTAAAGCCTCAGAGTTTTCATCAGATGCCGCAAGTAATGCCTTTCCTTCCCTTAATTGATGAAGAACACTTGCCTTAATTGCCTAAAGAATCAGTAAGCTTCCATCATACATCCAATAGTGCGGAGTTCAAAGGGAAAAGGACAACTTAATTATATGGTAGTCTAACATGCTATCATCCTCCATTACAATATAGATCACAAAATAATAAATAATATGGTAAGGTTGCTACCATGTGACTTTGTTGTCACAGATTCGGGCCGTAGAATCATTCTATTGCAAAAATGAAAAGTAAGGCTGCCTACATTAGATCCACAAAGAGAATCCGGCCCCTTCCTAGACCTCGCGCATAGCGGGAGCTTTATAGCATCAGGTTTGTCATTTTGAGTCCCGATCTACCTCATGCATATGACATCAATCAAAAGTGTTGTGCATGGAGTTGAGATGTTGTAACTTAAGTTTTGCATGTCCTTTCTATGCTCTAAATGATTATTCTTTTACCTTCTCATGATATAAAGAAATGATTAGAGTAAGGGTTTACCTCTGCAGCAGCAGACTGGTCCTCCACTCTCTCCAGTGATTTGGTTTCTGGAGTGTCTGAATTAATTATAATTTGCTTCATTCCTTGTCTGAGTAAACTACATGCAAACCTGCACTCACACAGAAAATTATCAAATTAGTGATATCATATAATTTTATCTTAAATGATTTCAAATCTATTGATATACTTCAAATTTACCCAATATTGATTGCTGTTTCCATTTTATCACCAGTCAAAACCCATAGCTTAGTTCCTGCCTGTGCTAGCTTGTCAATGCATTCAGGCACCTGTGTGACATTAACAGATTCATAAAAAAAAAATAAGGAATTGCTGCAATTTTTTATGACAGAATAGACCATGGATAATCTCAAAGTACAAAAACATAAGTTGAAAATAAAAATGAAAAAGCATTTCCATCATGAGTCAAGCAGATTCAATCTGGCGTTTCAAAAGGACCATTGTTTCTCTCTAGTGTCAAAGAAAAACACTATTTGTGACATACCCCATGTTGAAGTTTGTCCTCAACTGCTGTAGCGCCAAGAAGAATTAAATCCTTCTCAATCTTTTCTGCTATTTCGTCTACAATCTGATCCCTATCAGCACTCACAATGTTCTTGGCTTCCATGAATTCCTCATTAAATAGATTGTACTCCTCCTCATCGAGTTCACGATATGCAAGTACCAAAGTCCTCAAACCAGCATCAGCATATTCGTTGATGTGCTGCTTAGTCTTCTCTTCAAACTCCCTTCCATACTTTGCAAGTCGTTCAAACATGACACTTGTTTTGGAAGCCACAAAGAAAAGAAAATTAATGTTTTGAACATCTGAAATCAAATGGAAATAATACTCAAGTAGTTAATTTAAGATAGCCATGAGCTATTACTATATTTAAATTGAAGTAAGACAACAGGCTAAGGGACTTCATGGAACAAAGGCAAAGTTTGAGAATTCAGATGAACTTGTAATCCTTAGCAATGACTCAGAAGGAATTCAAAACTTTGAGTAAAAGACACTTGGCTATTTGTTTCACAAATGAAACTAGCCATGTCATATAAAGGATCTAACGAGGAAGTAGTTAGTGAAAAATTTCTGTCACTCCTCTATTAGTTCACTCCACCTAACCGCCACAAAGAGGGGGCTGGAAATAATCAAATAGCTTCCTCATGAATTAATGAACCTCTTGTTCCAAAAAGTAGGTAACAAGAAGAGTGAATTTTTCCTTTAAAAGATGTCTATAATGGACTCAATTTAATCTTCAAAGTGTTGAATTTAAAAGTGATGAACAAGATTAAAAACCTGTCAGCGCCTTTGCTAAGTAGTAGTAGTTTTCCCTTCTCATCTCTTACAATTACAGACATCCGCTTTCTCGCACTACTAAACTCTAATACATTTAAAAGTTCGTAGTACCTGCAAAAGAGAAATTATATGATTCTTTTAATGCACTACTCAAGTTGCAAATTGCAGATCAATACCAAGATATAGAAAATCAAGCTTAAATTTACAAGATAAAAAACCAGACCTTTCAATTATCTTTCCTGATATGGAATTGAATTCTCGCAGTGAAATAGTAGTCTGTTTCCTTTCATAAAACTCAAATCCAAGTTCTCTGGCTGCAATTACAAAAGCTGCCTCATCAGGTGATTCTGCTTCATATGAAACTTTACCAGTTTCTTCATCAACTTCAGGGATTGCAGTATGGCATACTGCCAACAACCGCAGGAAGTTCTGTATTACATCGCCATGAGGTTCTTTAACCCAGTTTCCGTTCATGATCCTTTCATCCATGAAGTTAAAACCTTTGATAGATGATTTTGTTTCAGAAATTTCTGCAACATTGCCATCTTCGGTTGACTCTTGACCTGAAGGTAATCCTTTTCTCCTTGCTAGAGCTCTCTCAACTTCAGTAACTCCTTGTCCATAGGCGATCCCGCCAATAGAACACTTGATAAATTCCATAGAGTTGCAAGTCAAAGTTCCTGTTTTATCCGAAAGTATAGTATCGACTTGGCCAAGTTCTTCATTCAAATTTGAGGTACGAGCTTGTGCTGGCTGGTCAGTTTCCTCATAATACATGTGCACATCCTGGTTGATGAAAATGCTTTGAAGAACTTTCACAATTTCGATGGAGACATACAAAGATATGGGAATCAAGTAACTATACAACATAAGTGCAGTCAAGAATTGCAGCATTGCCGCAACTGGTGCATTCTTTGGATCATAGTAAATTGTGGTATCATCTGGTCTGAGGTACCATCTCTTCATTACTCCATTTTCAAGGTCTTCCCTTGTCGCGATCCCGAAGAAAATGGAACCAATAAAAGAAAGGGAAAATAAGACAAAGAAAAGAAAGTAGATGATCTTATCCATTCGTTTCTCAACCGTGCTTCTCTTGGAAGGAGGCTCTGTAGAATTCTGCATAACCTTTGTATCATGTCCTGTAAAAATTACAACACCATATATGAAATCTGTGTTTCTCAACTTTGAGTCCCTAAGCAGTAGCTGTTGCGGTGCAAGAGGACATATCTGATCTTCATGTTCCATATTTCCTATGAAAGAGTACAAATTTGCATTTGGATCTTCACATTTGATGATAGCTTTGAAATTTTGAAAGCTAGAGTCTTCTTGTAACTTGGAGGTTTCTTCCAGTGCTTGTTTCAGTTTAAGATTTGTTTCGCCATCAAGATTCATAGTCTCAACATAGCAAATTGCGTCGTCATAGCTCGATGAAAGTAAGATGAGATCAGTTGGGAAAAATTCATCTTTTTCCACCCTTACTATGTCTCCAACTTTCAAATCTCTCCATTTAGAATAGTCAAAAACACCTTCACCATGATGCAATTTAACCTTTCTATTATTCATCTCAATATCCTGATGTGATCATGAGATAATATTACAGACCTAAATTATCAACAATATCAAGAAAAAAGCAACAAGTGCAGATTTTAAAAAAGGAAATGTTAGCTAACACCAATGCAACACTATTATTATCTCTCAAAGAATTTCAGTATACGCTCACAAACTCAGCTTAGATGTGGACATTCAAAAAATAGCGTCAGATACGTGTTTAGAGCACAAGCCAGTTTGTCTTTCACAATTCCCTTAGCACAGTAACCCTCATCAGAATTTTCCAAGTGGTGTTAAAAAATTATTCAAAAACGTATGTGGGTGAGCCTTGGCTCAACGGTAAGGTTGCTACCATGTCACTTTGCGGTCAAGCCAATGGAATCAGCCTCTTGCAAAAAGTGCAAGGTAAGGCTGCCAATATTAGATCCACAAAGTGGGTCTGGCCCCTCCATGGACCTCACACATAGCAGGAGCTTTATAGCACTAGGTTTCCTTTTTTTGTGGGCAACAAAAGTATGTACATTCATAACTTTCTATAAATTCAATTCCTTTTGCATGAAGTTTAGAGAACATAACAACATCTTAAGTAACCAGAAATTTGCATCAAAAGCAGATATCATTACCTGCTTTCGCCGCCTCCAATCCTCAACAGCCTCCTTTCCCATTGTAGCAGTAACCACAGCAACAAGAGGAACAACATTGCTGACGGCCGAGTAAGGAGAGACCGGGAAGAAAGACAAGATTGCACAGATAAGGAAGTAAAAATTGGCCACCCTCCTGAATTGCTCAAATAATGATTTTGGGAGGAAAGTAGCTAGTGTATATTTGGTAGTTCTGACATAATTGTCACCATAATTCAAAACACTCCCTTCACTAAGTCCTGGTTCGTTGCAGTAGATTATCCTTGAGAAGCCAGGGCCTCCTATAAGTGAGTGCTCACCTCTAAATGAAGTTTTCCCACAAGAGAATGAATGGATTCTGCTCAAGTTTTGTTGCCTTTTCCTTTTACCACCAGCCATCTTCTAAAATTGCTATAATACTTACTCCAAAATCTTAACATTTAGCATAGAGTCTTGTATGATTCAGATAATTAGCTGCATAGACTCAAACCTAGATTTCCAAAATCAACAACCAACACTGTCACTGCAGGTATTGAGGCCAAAGCTACTTAGAGAGATAAAGTAAAAGACATAGCATATTGAACCAATGCAATGGAACCATAAAAGGGAGAAAAACAACAACAGAATAGAGAAATTTTTGCGGGAAAGAAGTGATTACAGTGAGGTGATTACAGTGAGAAATATTGAACTTGAACAAAAATAGCACCTGCTTAAAAGGATAGAACCAGAGAAAGACAGCTTCAAATCCATGTCAAGATAAAGAGATACTGCATGGAAGCAAAATACATCAGTGTTGAGAGTTCAAAGTCAAAACTTTGTGATGAATTTATAACTGACACATCAGGGAAATGTTATTTCTCTCATTGGGTTGGAACTTGGAAGATGAAGTTAGATTGATACGACCAGTTTGACTCGTAGTTAAGTTAGGAAGAAAGAGGAGACTATAAACGTGCACACTCCACAAGTCCACATGGTAAGTGACTTGACTCTTGAGTCTTCCTTGCTCAAGAGTTAAGTTCAAATCAAGCATTCAACAGCTTCAACAAATATCTGCTAACTGTCTATTTGATTTTTTTCAATGGGATATTTTTTCTGAGAAATGACCGTACATATTTGAGAATTGATTTGGAAAAAAATGAATATAAATTTGGACCAATGATTATTAAAATTTTGAAAATTAATAAAAAACAATCTCATAAATACAAATCAACATGCTACTCCCTATATTCCTAATTATAAAACTTCATTGAGACAATTACGCTTATTAAGAAAGTATGTAATAAAGTTAATTAATGTAAGTAGTGATCAAAACTTTAGAAACACAAATGTTTAATAAATGCAAGGATGTATAAGAAAATGTGTAATAAATGTTTCTAAAATTTTGTAAGGATCTTAGAGCATCTCCAATGCAAGGTTCTTAGTTCTTCTTTTGAGTTAAGAACTAAGAACTGAGTTCTTAACTACTGGAGGGGATGACGTGGAGTTCTTAGTTCTTAAAACTAGGTTCTTATATAAGAAGTTTTACTTTTTGAGTTTTTAGCATAAAAATTATTTTTTTCTCTCTCATTCATTTACTTTAAGTATTGAATTAGCATTTAAATTTAAATCAAAATTATACAGAAATAAAAATTATTAATATAATGGTATTGTGCGACCGGATGAATAGTGCTAAAAACTAAGAACTTATGGTTGAAGCAAAATCTACAAAGAGTTGCTTAAGGACATGTGCCAGTACAGGCCCACATGAATAATACTAAGAACTAAGAATTAAGAACTATAATTGGAGATGCTCTTATATAAAGAAACACTAAAATTTCTCTAGGAGGTCTTATAATTAAGAACGTAGGTAGTAGTATTATATAAAATATAGTACTCTTGTCGGTAAATAAGACTATAGTGGTATATTTTCTCTTTTTGCATCTTATAGCCTTGTTTTGGTACCAAATTGGTTTCAAACTTTTCATTTCATCGGAATTGAAAATTTCAGGTTATCACCGGATAACTTGATGTTTTAGAACTTACTTTCCCATCAAGCGTTACTTTGAACTTACAACTGACACACACTTAGCGCGTCTTCATTGTTTGTAAACCACCAAATTTAAAGAACCAGCGTTGCAGGACGTGATTCAAATTCCATATTGCTTTTAGCAAGTCCAATGCCAATTAGGAGTTAGTTTCCACAATGACCCTGAAAAAACCTCTAGTCAGAGCTATTCTAATACCATGAGGATCCCCCAAAGTTCTGCATGAATCACAGAGCAAAGGCCTAATATCTAAACAAGAATTTTCTTTGTAATCCTTCCATACCAGACATGCTTAGATCTAGAAGAAAATGACTCATCTGAATGTAATTTAACCCAACTTTCTAGAGGGGATTCTATCTAAGAAAAATAGGTCATTTGGCTCTAACTGCTAGAAAAGTCTGAAACAGGTTCAAGATAACAAACTTCAGGTCATCGACCAGCTTCAAACTCTTTTTACATAAAATCGAAGGGGAGGAATCTCACCTTACAGAAATGACTTCATTTCAAGACCTCCACAAAACATCAAGAACAATGTATAACTAGTTTGATAATAATATAATGTAAACAAGTTTAAATAGTTTTAATGCTTAAATATGTTTTTTGTCCCTCTAAATTTAGGGTTCTTTAGTTTAGATTTCTCTCATTCTTTTTTGGAAAACACTCCTAAATAAAAAATAATGCTAATGTTTCAGCCCTGCCGTCACCTTTCGTCCATTATCTACTGAATCACTTAATAGACACTAACGTGACATGATTTTAGAGGGACCTAAACTAAGGAATCATAATTTTAAAGGAACCTAAACAAAAGAATAATAATTTTAGAGTGACCTAAAACCCAGTTTTTATCATGGTCTTAGGTCTCAATAAAATCATGGTTCTTTGGTTTAGGTCTTTTCAAATGACGAAAGGTGACAGCAAGGGCTGAAACCTCCGTATTATTTTTGGGTGTTTTTTTAAAAAAAATCTTGGAGGACCTAAATCAAAGAATCTTAATTTTAAGGGACCACAAACATATTTAAGCCTATATTTTATAATTCTGCCGACGTGTTATTTTTTTTGCTATATCAATATCAATATATATTAGAAAAGAAGAACTCCTACAAGGCAGATTTAGTGACGTGTCATTCTCACGTTAATTCTTAGTGACGTGTCATTCTCACGTTAATTCTCAGAAAAAAAATTCCACGTGTCATTTTCAGGTTAATTCGCATAAAAAAATACATTTTTAAAATTTAGATTTGATTAGGATTTAGGTTGTTTATTTCTTGATTTTACCTTAATTTATTTTTAGAGTTTTAATTAATTTTATGGTATTTTTATTGAATTTTCGGATTTTTAATTAATTCAAGATTTTATGAGTTTTTATTGTGATTTGCTAGATTTTGATAGTTTTTATCTATATTTATTTATTACCTTTTTAAATTTTAGATTTGATTAGGATTTAGCTTGTTTATTTCATGATTTTATCTTAATTTATCTTATTATTTATTTTTAGAGTATTAATTAATTTTTATGGTATTTTTATTGAATTTTCGGATTTTTAATTAATTCAAGATTTTATGAGTTTTTATTGTGATTTGTTATATTTCTGTAGTTTTTATCTATCTTTATTTAGTACCTTTTAAAATTTTAGATTTGATTTAAAAGATTTGTCCTAATTATCTAAGATTTACCTAGATTACTCCTTACTAAATTTATTTCATCATTATTTAAATAGATTATTAATATCTGAAATTTTTTTTTCATAAAATTTTAAAATTTTAAAAAACTAAAAATTCAATAAAAATACCTTAAAAATTAATTAATAAAAACTACCAAATCACAATAAAAACTCATAAAATCCTTAATTAAATAAAAATCCGAAAATTCAATAAAAATAAAATAAAATTTAATTAATACTCTAAAAATAAACTTTTTCTTCACCTAAAATTTATTTCCATAACAAATCTTGAAACCAATTTTTTAAATTTAATTTTAAATCTGAGAAACTTTTTCATAAAATATTAAAATCTTAAAAGATTTGCCTTAATTATCTAAGATTTACCTAAATTGCCCCTTACTAATACTGCATCAGTCATCTCCTCCCCTACATGTCTCTATTGTGAACCGGTTGGCATAGAGGAAAAATGAGGAAGATTACTCGAGTATGCAACTTGCTTTATGTGGTGCTGATAATTGTGTAAGTTAATAATTGTGTAAGTGTTTGACATAAATGTTTATGCTTCGCTTCATAAAGGTTATTTTTTGTTGCTGAATTTGATTGACCTAATTAGTGAGCACTATATTTGGTAGTGTTGATTCAATTCCTAAAAGCCATGGCCTTTAATTTTCTCTTAATTTGTTCATTGTTCCCTATTTTGTGATTGTTTTGTTTAATTTCATATATGCTTTAGTATTTGTTGGTGGTTTCTGTGATGCTTCCATATCTCTTAAATAAACTAATGATGTGATGCTTTCTCTTATGCAACCCTTATTCTGAATGTACTTAATCGGCCAATTGATAGCAGACTTACATGTTTTTATCCTTCCCATTGCAAGTTTATTTAATTTCATCATTGTCTTCCAGTTTTGGCTGCCAAAACTTCAACTACAATGTCAGCATCATGAAGGCAGAGAAACACTTTCAGAAGAAGGGACGTCCAACAAATTTGACTCAGGATCCCAGTTAAAGAAATGAGATTTAGGTAAGATACTTATTCATATGATTGCTTTCAATTCCAGATTTTGCTATTTTTCTTATTAATTAATATCTTTTTTTTGTGTCAATTGTAAATCGCTTTTAGACATAGTTATAGTCTCTTTTATTTTGCTTTACTATCTCAATAGTGGAAGCTTTTTTTCAATTAGTACATGGGTTAAAATTCTAAATTTGCTTAACTAAAGGTCTTATTCTATTTGATTTTCAGGCAGTTTCCTATTTGGCTCAAGAATGTTTGGGGTTATGGTCCGGGAACTGCATCCTTATACCTGTCACATCCATGGGTATTAGTTGTACTTATAGCTGCATCTTTATAACTCATAAGTTACATTTAGTTTGGCTTCATAACTAATACTTGAACTTTTGCTTAGTGGGAAGCAAGCCTTAACACAGTTAATGAGTTGAATGGAAAGAGAATGTGGGTAAGGAGAATGAATCATATAAAATTTCCTTATTTTCATTCACCAATTTATGGCCTTTGCTCTTGCTATCTCATTTCTTGCTGATAAATTTATAGCTACTGATTTGTGTTGATTTTGGATCTTAGAATTATTAATCTGATCAAATAAGTAACTTTTCCAGCATGTGGTTCATTCTACTTTTCGTCTCCATTTTTTTACTGCAATTCTTGATCTGATGTGGAATGGGGTTAGGATATAAGATTGGCGGCAGAATGAACAGTTCTTGGTTCATATAATGAGGACAGAGACTTTGCTGAGCTCTATGGACATCACTTCTCATCCCAATCTTAGGTAAGGGAAGAAATTTATTATAGCCTTCACACATTCTGATTGCTTAGTATAAAAAGATTATTAACTCTTATCCGGGTTTTATGGACTTGCATGTCTGCTGCTCACCTTTTTTTTGGTAATTCAATTGTTTTCGACTACCTAAACATTATTTCATTGTTCCTCTCAATTTGTTTTGTCCATCTCACATGTGCAATGTAAGCTCTTGCTTGGTTTGCAATTTGGTTTTGTATTTTTTTTTCTATAACAAATGCATCATCTTGCACAATTTAAGATCATTCCCAATAATGTAGAGTAAAAGAAAGACATTCATGCTCCCAACTACCAAAGAAGCATGACAATGATTGATGATATGTGATGAATTTGCAAGAAATGGAGCATGAGTTCTACACCAAGAATAGTATAAAATGTGTTATTCTAAATATAGTTGGTGGCTACTATACAGCTCTAAAGGACCACACTTCTTGATAAATGGTGGCAAAAAAGAGCATGCAAAGATCAATTTTTGTTGTAATGATGTTTCAAGGTGTTGCCACCTATGTAGAAGTAAATCCTTCTCCTATTTTGACACGTGTTACACTGAAAATTTTAAAATCTTCTTTTTAACTTTAGAGATTTTTTTATGCATATGTAACGTGACATATTGTTTTATATAAAAAAGTATCATTATATTTTTTTTAAACAATCATTATACTCTAAACTAATTGATTGATATTATCAAGGTTGTTAGACTCGCGAGTTAACTCGCTGACTCGGTAGACTCGCGAGTCTACATAGGAAAAACGAGTCGACTCGCTGCCAGACTCGTTTTCTGGCCTGACTCGGTCTGACTCGGTGACCGAGTCAAGTTTTTTTTTTTTTTAAGTTAAAAAATCCCAAATTTATTAAAAATCCCTAAAACTAAACCTATTTTCAACCTCTATCGCGTTCCTCTTCCTTCTTTGCTTCAAAAAATCTTGGATGCTCTTATAATTAGATTATATGTTTGTATTTATTCTTCATGTGACAAGGTTATACTTAGTAAATTTTCATTTCTGGTAGACTCGAGTCTCGTCGAGTCTACGAGTCGAGTCTACCTACCCAAAACGAGTCTGCTTAGACTCACGAGTCTGACAACCTTGGATATTATGTTAAATTACAAATAAAATCAAATGAGATACCAACCGAATGCATTCAGTTATAAATGGAGAGGAGAAATTTCTGCACCAAAAATTTATTACCAAAACAAATCTATGTTGGCTAATTTTGTAACACCCCGATTTCGGTGGCGTCACTTTAGTAACCAAAAAGAAATACTTAAGCGGAAAAACGTGAATTATTTTTTTTTTCCGATAATGTAAGTAAAGACAGAAAGAGATGAAACTCTAAAACGAAGATAACAGAACTAATATACAATATGATTACAGCCCCCCACTGTAAGTTGTAAACCACGTCACGAGTAAACCTCCAGTGACGGAAAGTAAAAGAGAGTAACGCCCGTAGGCAAAAGTACAAACCAAAAGAAAAGTCAAGTGTCCGCAACACTATCCCTCAAAATGAGAATGAGTTAGCCCAGATGGCCTAAAACAAGACCTCTTAGTCCAACCAACTCTCTGTGATTTCCGTAAAGAGAACCACAAGAAAAGCTAAAGGTCGGGGACCTACCCTGCCCAAAACGAAAGACTGAACATCAGAGCCAAGACGCTACTCCTACACTAATCCCAACTATGCATCCCCAAGATCGTCGTCTGAATCTAAATCCAAGACGACTATGTCGATGACTGCATCGGTCTCCACAGCTGGTCGAGCGGGTTCTGCACCCGATCCCAAGTCTATAGCAGCCGCGACAGTGGGTGAACTAGTGCCTGAAGAAGTCTCTCCCACAGGCACCTCCTCCGAGGGGTACTCGTCGTCCGAAGGCGACGGTGGTGGTGGCACTCCCAGTCCAGGTCCGCAGTGTACACCCGGTGGCAAGTTGAAGCTGATAGTGTAGTGCCTCCAAACTCCGTGCGTCAGGCTTGGTATCCGGTCAATGCGATCCTCCATTATTCGCCCCGAATAGATAGCTCGGTGGCCAGCGGGGTCGACCACCCATGAGCCCGGGGTGTCTTGGTCCAACATCTCAAACCTGGTCCCCCCCGAAGGGACGACCGTCTCGTACCAGTCCGCCATACTCAACTGACAATGGCGTAGTCCGCCCAAACACACACAGAAGACGCGAGGGTCAACTCCAAAGAATTATATAAATAATAAAACCAGATATATAGGGTAATAATTATTTAGCCTCTCAGGCTTATACGTCTAGGGATAACATCCTAGGGTTGCATATATCACAATGAATATAAAGATCATAATAACAATTAGCATGCCTCAAGTAGGATAAACAGGTACCAATCACACTCAGCAACTAAGTCAGCATGTATGTTGCATGAAATGCAATGCTGGGTAACAAAATGCATTCCGGAAGAAGGATGGACACCATCGAGTCAGCCCTAACACCGGCCAAAGTGGGACCATTCCGCTCGGGCGTCTCTTACACCACACAAAAGTAGTCAGATCAGCAGTGAACCCGTAGGTCTGCCATTCCGTCTTCTACTAAGGACCACCGTAGTGTCCTAAATATGGAAATCCGGGTCTTATGACCATTTTGGAATCCACCGAGGTCCGGTAATCCGCCGTGTATTAACCTCAAAATGAGTGCATGAATGCAAGTGATTAGCCAACCAACGTCTCCGACCTCACTCGACACGTCGTCACGTGTTCTAGCTAACTTATTGTCTCTAAAAAGCCTACCCTAAGGCAAACGTCGATTCTGCGACAAAATGAATTAATCAAAAGAAGAAGAATGTACTTTGGAACTCATGGTTCCCGGCTAAACTTTAGATAGCCAATCAATAAACTGCTCATCGAGCGAAAAGGTATCGAAGTACTTGGAAACTTATAGTCTCCGGCTAAACTTTAGATAGCCAATCATTAAACTGCTCATCGAGCAAAGAGTTTTCAACATACTCGAAGACTTGTATATTTCCTCAAAACGTGGGCTCGACGACACTTCTCGTATTTCCCAAACTAATATTCAGGCCCTAAGCTCTTATCTAAGGGTATTATTATTGTTCAAAGTATTTAGAAGTTGATTAATGTCTTATGAGTTTTCCGTGATAAAATAGTTTTCATTTTAATCTTAAAATTCTTCCTAAGAGTTTTCAGAGATCCCAAAATCTCAAATAATTCCCTGAGAAGGTCTCGATCCATTAAAACATAACAAGGTCCGAACTCCGTTCGTCCTTTAAAACTCTCTCAAAATCTCATAAAAATTCGGCATGACTTGCCCGTAATCCTCGCTTTCCAGAAACATAGGCACGAGTGGAATAGCATCATGAAACAGCTCAACCAATAGGCATAAACAGCATATTCCAACACATCCTAAGTTAACCATGTAGCACATAGCATGTGAATCATTTAGCACACAATATCATGGCATCAAGTACTCAACAAGTCCGGCCGAAGCCTCAGAAATCATTTCAGACATTTAGCAATTAGGTGCATAACACATAAATCAAGTCGAATTTCATCGACACCTAAAGCATTATCTAGTAATTCAGAGAGTTGCCCTCACCTGTAACTCCTCCAGCGTTTTCCTCACAACCTCCTCCACGTTCCTCGCCTTGATCTCCAGGAAACTCCTCAAAAGAACCTTAAGCCAAAATCACAGAAATCAACACATTGAGTCAGGAACTCAGCAAGCAATAAGTCCTAGGGTTACACGGTACATTACAAACTCTGTGGTACGACAATCTAACGCGTTAAGACAAGTTTTCGAAAAAGTCGGATTTCCTCCCCCCTTGGTATAGCTCTCGGCCACTTTCCTTAATTGGGAGGGTCGATTTTTCTTCGATCAAACTTGGTTCCTAGGTTAACATACGCCGTAACTAAGACGGTTCTAAGCTCGGAAAAATTTTCGGATCGAAAACTGATATAGGGGTAGTTTGGTCATTATTTTTAGCTCAAAATTTCAAAATTGGATTTTTGAAAAACAGATTGGATGGAGACGTCCACAACGACGTTTATGACGACAAATCCTACTAGCACTAAGCCAAGTCGATAGATTAGAGCTTAAAGGTTGCGACTTTACCGAAAAATGGGTATTTAAGGTAGAAATTGATCCCGGCGGCATTTCGTCGACATTTGACAAAATCTAATCCGCAGAACACGCTCAGGAGCATGCAGGGAAGAAGTTTAGACGCTGAAATCAGCTTATTTGGACAGTTTTACAAAAAGCTCCAAACTTTGAGCTCAGAAAAACATAGAAAAAGTCGACAGATCTGACGATCAGAAGTGAGATATAGTTTACCTACCTCAAGGTCTTCGATTAGCAACGATCGGTGAAGAAAATGGGCAAAGATTCGCGAAAATCCGGATCCTCTCTTTCTCTCTAGCTGCTCACGGTTTTGGGGGAGGGAAATGGGTATTTTTTTTTGCAAAAAATCTAATTTTCAAGCTATTTATAGGTTTTGGAAAAAGCGGAAAAATGATTTTTTTGCGATTCCGATTTTTCCTGCGCGTTCCTCTGCGCATTCTAAGATAGGTTCTGGCGACAGAATTCCAGAACTCAAAACATGATTCTTGGAATTAAACCAAAAGATCCAAAATCGGCATAAGTCGGTGTAAGTCGGTTTATCCCGAAAAACTACTTTTTGCAGTGATCGTCGGATGAGAAAACTTCCTTCTGAAGAAAGATTAGGAATGATGAGAGAAATAGGAGAACGCGGGTGGAATCTTCATTTGAAGCTCCGAATAGAAAAAGTCTTCATCGTCTGTCGATCTTAGGTTTCTCGAACTATCAGGGATTCCGTTTCGGCAAACTTCCGAGAATTGGAATTTGACGTTCGTACTTTCCAGGATTTTGCATCGAAATGATTGTTTAAGGACGGAAAAGAGAAGTTCTAACATTTCTCTGAGGATTTTTGGAATTAGTTTCCATCGTGTCCTTAAGCGTAAATTAACTATTCACTAATACCTTTGACCTAGGATTAAGCGTATGTTAGTCGTGCTATAACTCTTATCGGTTTTTCGATAAATTCTTGGACTTTTCCTGAACCTTTTTCCTTCCCAAATTTATCTTAATCAAATAACTCTTTTATTTTATTCACTTATCCAAAGCGTTAAAACTTGGGCCTTACATTACTACCCTCCAAAAAGAAAGTTTCGACCTCGAAACTTAAGGGTCAGTAAAAAGTTCTGGGTACTGTTCCTTGATCTTTTCCTTCAGCTCCCACGTCGCATCGCCGGTGTCCTTGTTCCAAATAACCTTCACTAACTCGATCTCTTTTCCCCTCAACTGCTTTATCCTTATGTCACCAATGTTGATTGGCGGTGTCTCGAAAGACAAGTTATCCTTCAACTCAATGTCATCCAGCTCGATGACGTGCGTCGGATCAGCAATATACTTCCGCAGTTGTGACACATGGAATACATCGTGAACGTTTGATAGAAAAGGCGGTAGTGCGATCTGATAAGCTACCGGTCCTACACGACGAGTAATCTGATAAGGTCCAATGAACTTTGGCGTCAGCTTTCTTGACTTGATTGCTCGACCAACTCCCGTAGTCTGGGTAACTCGCAGAAACACATGATCTCCTTCTTCGAATTCCAGGGTTCTGCGCCTTTGATCTGCATAGCTCTTCTGTCTACTCTGAGAAGCCTTCATCTTCTCTCTGATCTGTTTAATCTTCTCAGTTGTCTGTTGCAGAAGTTCCGGTCCTACTAACAAATTCTCTCCATCTTGATACCAACATAAAGGTGTTCTACACTTGCGGTCATACAATGCCTCATACGGTGCCATACCTATGGTCGTATGAAAACTGTTGTTGTATGTGAACTCAATCAGTGGCATTAGGGTATCCCAACTGCCCTTGTTGCCTAACACGCAAGCTCGTAGCAAATCCTCCAATGATTGGATAGTTCTCTCTCAGTTTGCCCATCAGTCTGTGGATGATAAGCAGAACTGAATCTCAGCCTCGTTCCCAAAGCATTATGAATAGCTCCCCACAAATGTGAAGTAAACTTCGGGTCTCTATCGGAAACGATACTTGTTGGCACTCCATGAAGTCGCACAATCTCCGCTATATAAATCTCCGATAGCTTATCCACGTTGTACGTAGTTCTCATAGGTATGAAATGAGCCGACTTAGTCAATCGATCCACGACTACCCAAATCGAATCATATCCTTTTTGAGTTCTTGGCAACGCCACGACAAAATCCATCGATATGCTATCCCATTTCCATTGAGGTACATCCAAGCTCTGTAGCATACCTGAAGATTTCTGATGTTCCACCTTCGCCTTCTGACAGATTAAACATGCAGCTACATATCCTGCCACTTGTCTCTTCATCCCTGGCCACCAAAAATTCACCTTCAAGTCCTGATACATCTTTTTCATTCCAGGGTGAATGCTCAACTTGCTTTTGTGACCTTCGTCCATAATCAACCTTCTCAAGTCAGGGTTGTTAGGTACGCACACTCTATCCTTGCATCGCAGGATATTGTCACTCCCTACCTTGAATTCCGGGTCCTTACCCTGAATTACTAAATTCTTATTTTCCGAGTAAAAATTCATCTTGTAACTGTTGGTCTCGGATTTCTTCCATCAATCCATTGGTGATCTTGATCATCCCAAACTTCAGTTCTCCCTCAGATGCTCTCACATCTAAGCTCAAATCTCAAAATTGTTCCAGCAGTTGCAGCTCCTTAACCATCATTGATGAGATATGCATCTTCCTGCTCAATGCATCAGCAACGACATTAGCCTTTCCAGGATGGTATTGTAAGGTAAAATCGTAATCCTTGAGAAATTCCATCCAGCGTCGTTGTCCCATGTTCAACTCCTTCTGGTCAAACAAGTACTTTAAGCTCTATGTCGTCCTGCTCGACCACTCGTGTCGGTTCTATGTTGGAAATAACATTGGTTGACGCTACGCGCAATTGCACAACCTTAACCACTTGATCCTTTACTTTTGTTCGTCCAAAAATTCTGCTTAAACTCAGTACACCTCTGGCATTCCAGAGTGAATGTTCAACCTGTCCTCGTGATCTCCACTCATGATTCAAAACTTAACTCGATCGCTCTATAACTCATAGACGAACTATTCCCTTGGAATCTACTAGTCCATTAACGTCGATTCCAACTTCGTAACTATCCTCATTCGCACCATGAAATCAATCTTCTACTTAGTCATCACTCAAAGTAAAACTCGACGTGAGTCTTAATACCTTGTGCATCGCTAGACCCAGTCCCTTTTAACCTCCATTCATCAGCAACTTATAAGCTAATCATCATCTTAATATCTTACAATCCATCATTGTCATCTCCCCTTTTTCGAGACTTCCTTTACTCGAACCATAAAACCAACCTTCACTTATTCACAACCCACTTTACAATTACCTAAAATCCTTAACACTTCCCCCAAATCCGAACTTATTCCCTAGAAGATCAAACCATAGCTGTACCTCAGGAAACTTAACTAGTCATTTTATCATCCGATCCCTCAACATTCGGAGGTTTAACTACAATCATTAATGCCAACACCACTAAATCTCTGATTCGAACATGATTTTCACCTCCCAAGGTCAATCTTAACCCTTAAATCCTCACTTAACTTAGTGAAATTCACTTGCTAACCCCAGCATGCAATATCGGAATCCATAACCAAGTTCCATTCACTCTTAGACTCTAAGGAATTTGTCCACATATAACAACCTCAAGTATTTATCTTAATACTAACTCTTTATTTCCGTAACTAGATCGTCCTCCCATCAATCCGATACTTAGTCTCTCGATCAAGACCTGACAAACCTTGAGTCCTACGCACTTAAGACAAGAATTCATGGACTTAAAACCTAAACTTTCACCACGTTTGGACCTCAAATGTCCTTTAATTCTTCAATACTTCTTAAATGAATATCCATTTCTTAAACTATAACTCCTCCCCAAAGGAAATCAATTACTTAACAAAAACTTTACTTCCCGACTCCACTAATCCTCGATCCAATCAAATTAATTTTACCAATCCATCTATCAAAGTCCATTGCCAGTTCTGATTCCGAATATCACCCCCTCAATATTAAGTTGATCAGGCCTAATACATCGAAGGTGAAGATTTAGAAAAACCCACTGGAACAGTCAATGAGTTCCTAACATCCAGCAGTCACAAAGATCTTGATATTAAATCCTCAATGATGCCGCTACGGAACTACACGCTCTCGACATCATACATATACTATCCATACTGAATCTCCCTGAGATTCATCCTTCAGCTTCTAGCTTCTTGTTAAACGCATCGGTGCAAAACTACTTTCTAGGCTTAACGTGTTATTCTAAACCTCGTGTAACTTCTATAGTTTAAACACGAGCAACGGTCAAATAAAGTATTATTAGGCGTAATAACTATAAAGTCAATGCTTAAACAATTTAAGTAAAATTGGTGCGTCGCATGTGCTACGAGAGTAATGGAGCGTATTATACTAGAATGAGAAAGAATAGTTAGAAGGTTACCATCGTTCTTGCGCTCTCCTTTGACTAATTCGTCAGCTCCCTCAGCCTCTTCACCATCCATGGTGTATACTTTTCCTCTAGCAGCAGGGTGCTTTCCCCTTGCAGTGTTAACAGATGGTTCAACCTTGGGTTTCTTGCAAACCACGGCTAGGTGTCCCACTCGGTGGCAATTAAAACACCTTGGTCCAGTCGCTAAGCACCTGCTAGCAAAATGCCCAATTTCCCCACATCTGTAACATGACACTTGTTTCTCTGCCCTTCTAGCTATGGCAGAAAACTTGCCTTTCATCCTGTTGTCAGACGGTCCCGCCTGAAACGTCTTACAGTTCACGGCCAGATGCCCTATCTGGTTGCAATTGAAACATCGAGGCCCTTGGCCCAGACATGCATTAGCATAGTGCCCGTTCTTTCCACACCTGAAACATGTCACCTCTGGGTGTGCTGATTGGCTTCTTGCCCCTGGAGTGGCAGTAGTCGAAGACTTAAAAGATCTTGGGGTAAAACCCCTCCCCTTCGGATGCTGATATGGCCCCAACTGACGGTACTCCTGAGAACCTGACCTCACTGGTCCTCCAGTTCCAGCTCGGTCCAACCTACTTTGCTGATACTTGGACGCCTCGATTAGCGGTTGAGGTCGTTCACGTGCCGCCTCCTCAGCGCGTCTGTAAGCGTCCTCAGCAGCCTGATTCATCATTGCCTCAATCATGGTAGCTATTGCCTTCGCCATACGGTCAGGGCTCACCATCCTATGCTTAGTCAACAAACAGTTAGTACTCATCATCGGATAGCATCTAACATACTATACAATATGATTAAGCAATAACTTCAATCAATTCTAAGCGACAAATCGCTTGGCAGACAATCAATTTTTACTCTTTGCAGAGTCACACAACCTAGCACAGAAGACCTATTCCCCAAAGACTCCCGAAAGACTCGACAAGCTCTGATACCACAATGTAACACCCCGATTTCGGTGGCGTCACTTTAGTAACCAAAAAGAAATACTTAAGCGGAAAAATGTGAATTTTTTTTTTTTCGATAATGTAAGTAAAGACAGAAAGAGATGAAACTCTAAAACGAAGATAACAGAACTAATATACAATATGATTACAGCCCCCCCACTGTAAGTTGTAAACCACGTCACGAGTAAACCTCCAGTGACGGAAAGTAAAAGAGAGTAACGCCCGTAGGCAAAAGTACAAACCAAAAGAAAAGTCAAGTGTCCGCAACACTATCCCTCAAAATGAGAATGAGTTAGCCCAGATGGCCTAAAACAAGACCTCTTAGTCCAGCCAACTCTCTGTGATTTCCGTAAAGAGAACCACAAGAAAAGCTAAAGGTCGGGGACCTACCCTGCCCAAAACGAAAGACTGAACATCAGAGCCAAGACGCTACTCCTACACTAATCCCAACTATGCATCCCCAAGATCGTCGTCTGAATCTAAATCCAAGACGACTATGTCGATGACTGCATCGGTCTCCACAGCTGGTCGAGCGGGTTCTGCACCCGATCCCAAGTCTATAGCAGCCGCGACAGTGGGTGAACTAGTGCCTGAAGAAGTCTCTCCCACAGGCACCTCCTCCGAGGGGTACTCGTCGTCCGAAGGCGACGGTGGTGGTGGCACTCCCAGTCCAGGTCCGCAGTGTACACCCGGTGGCAAGTTGAAGCTGATAGTGTAGTGCCTCCAAACTCCGTGCGTCAGGCTTGGTATCCGGTCAATGCGATCCTCCATTATTCGCCCCGAATAGATAGCTCGGTGGCCAGCGGGGTCGACCACCCATGAGCCCGGGGTGTCTTGGTCCAACATCTCAAACCTGGCCCCCCCCGAAGGGACGACCGTCTCGTACCAGTCCGCCATACTCAACTGACAATGGCGTAGTCCGCCCAAACACACACAGAAGACGCGAGGGTCAACTCCAAAGAATTATATAAATAATAAAACCAGATATATAAGGTAATAATTATTTAGCCTCTCAGGCTTATACGTCTAGGGATAACATCCTAGGGTTGCATATATCACAATGAATATAAAGATCATAATAACAATTAGCATGCCTCAAGTAGGATAAACAGGTACCAATCACACTCAGCAACTAAGTCAGCATGTATGTTGCATGAAATGCAATGCTGGGTAACAAAATGCATTCCGGAAGAAGGATGGACACCATCGAGTCAGCCCTAACACCGGCCAAAGTGGGACCATTCCGCTCGGGCGTCTCTTACACCACACAAAAGTAGTCAGATCAGCAGTGAACCCGTAGGTCTGCCATTCCGTCTGCTACTAAGGACCACCGTAGTGTCCTAAATATGGAAATCCGGGTCTTATGACCATTTTGGAATCCACCGAGGTCCGGTAATCCGCCGTGTATTAACCTCAAAATGAGTGCATGAATGCAAGTGATTAGCCAACCAACGTCTCCGACCTCACTCGACACGTCGTCACGTGTTCTAGCTAACTTATTGTCTCTAAAAAGCCTACCCTAAGGCAAACGTCGATTCTGCGACAAAATGAATTAATCAAAAGAAGAAGAATGTACTTTGGAACTCATGGTTCCCGGCTAAACTTTAGATAGCCAATCAATAAACTGCTCATCGAGCGAAAAGGTACCGAAGTACTTGGAAACTTATAGTCTCCGGCTAAACTTTAGATAGCCAATCATTAAACTGCTCATCGAGCAAAGAGTTTTCAACATACTCGAAGACTTGTATATTTCCTCAAAACGTGGGCTCGACGACACTTCTCGTATTTCCCAAACTAATATTCAGGCCCTAAGCTCTTATCTAAGGGTATTATTATTGTTCAAAGTATTTAGAAGTTGATTAATGTCTTATGAGTTTTCCGTGATAAAATAGTTTTCATTTTAATCTTAAAATTCTTCCTAAGAGTTTTCAGAGATCCCAAAATCTCAAATAATTCCCTGAGAAGGTCTCGATCCATTAAAACATAACAAGGTCCGAACTCCGTTCGTCCTTTAAAACTCTCTCAAAATCTCATAAAAATTCGGCATGACTTGCCCGTAATCCTCGCTTTCCAGAAACATAGGCACGAGTGGAATAGCATCATGAAACAGCTCAACCAATAGGCATAAACAGCATATTCCAACACATCCTAAGTTAACCATGTAGCACATAGCATGTGAATCATTTAGCACACAATATCATGGCATCAAGTACTCAACAAGTCCGGCCGAAGCCTCAGAAATCATTTCAGACATTTAGCAATTAGGTGCATAACACATAAATCAAGTCGAATTTCATCGACACCTAAAGCATTATCTAGTAATTCAGAGAGTAGCCCTCACCTGTAACTCCTCCAGCGTTTTCCTCACAACCTCCTTCACGTTCCTCGCCTTGATCTCCAGGAAACTCCTCAAAAGAACCTTAAGCCAAAATCACAGAAATCAACACATTGAGTCAGGAACTCAGCAAGCAATAAGTCCTAGGGTTACACGATACATTACAAACTCTGTGGTACGACAATCTAACGCGTTAAGACAAGTTTTCGAAAAAGTCGGATTTCCTCCCCCCTTGGTATAGCTCTCGGCCACTTTCCTTAATTGGGAGGGTCGATTTTTCTTCGATCAAACTTGGTTCCTAGGTTAACATACGCCGTAACTAAGACGGTTCTAAGCTCGGAAAAATTTTCGGATCGAAAACTGATATAGGGGTAGTTTGGTCATTATTTTTAGCTCAAAATTTCAAAATTGGATTTTTGAAAAACAGATTGGATGGAGACGTCCACAACGACGTTTATGACGACAAATCCTACTAGCACTAAGCCAAGTCGATAGATTAGAGCTTAAAGGTTGCGACTTTACCGAAAAATGGGTATTTCAGGTAGAAATTGATCCCGGCGGCATTTCGTCGACATTTGACAAAATCTAATCCGCAGAACACGCTCAGGAGCATGCAGGGAAGAAGTTTAGACGCTGAAACCAGCTTATTTGGACAGTTTTACAAAAAGCTCCAAACTTTGAGCTCAGAAAAACATAGAAAAAGTCGACAGATCTGACGATCAGAAGTGAGATATAGTTTACCTACCTCAAGGTCTTCGATTAGCAACGATCGGTGAAGAAAACGGGCAAAGATTCGCGAAAATCCGGATCCTCTCTTTCTCTCTAGCTGCTCACGGTTTTGGGGGAGGGAAATGGGTATTTTTTTTTTGCAAAAAATCTAATTTTCAAGCTATTTATAGGTTTTGGAAAAAGCGGAAAAATGATTTTTTTGCGATTCCGATTTTTCCTGCGCGTTCCTCTGCGCATTCTAAGATAGGTTCTGGCGACAGAATTCCAGAACTCAAAACATGATTCTTGGAATTAAACCAAAAGATCCAAAATCGGCATAAGTCGGTGTAAGTCGGTTTATCCCGAAAAACTACTTTTTGCAGTGATCGTCGGATGAGAAAACTTCCTTCTGAAGAAAGATTAGGAATGATGAGAGAAATAGGAGAACGCGGGTGGAATCTTCATTTGAAGCTCCGAATAGAAAAAGTCTTCATCGTCTGTCGATCTTAGGTTTCTCGAACTATCAGAGATTCCGTTTCGGCAAACTTCCGAGAATTGGAATTTGACGTTCGTACTTTCCAGGATTTTGCATCGAAATGATTGTTTAAGGACGGAAAAGAGAAGTTCTAACATTTCTCTGAGGATTTTTGGAATTAGTTTCCATCGTGTCCTTAAGCGTAAATTAACTATTCACTAATACCTTTGACCTAGGATTAAGCGTATGTTAGTCGTGCTATAACTCTTATCGGTTTTTCGATAAATTCTTGGACTTTTCCTGAACCTTTTTCCTTCCCAAATTTATCTTAATCAAATAACTCTTTTATTTTATTCACTTATCCAAAGCGTTAAAACTTGGGCCTTACAAATTTAAAAATTGGGTTAATCGTCTACTTGGTCCCTGTCTTTGTCTCGCCGTCTGAAATTAGTCCCTCCCGGAAAATTTGCAAATCTGGGTCCTCTCGTTTGCAATAAGTCTGGAGCAGGTCCTCGCCGGAGCCCGGAGCTCCGGCGAGTGATGAATTGGCTCGCTGACTGGGATAAAAACGCTGACGTGGATTTTAAAAATAAATAAAAAATAAAAAAATAAAATAGAATTCAGATTTATTAATCCAATTAACTAAAAAAATCTAATTAACTATCTAACCCTAGTCTAATTCACAAAATCAATTTACCAAAATCAAAAAAAAAAATTGGTGAAGTTAAACACATCTGTGTTCCTGCTCCTCATCTCCATGTTCATCATCTTCATCTTCTCCATCACATCATCTTCTTCCTCATCACCTCCTTCAACAGATCCGTGTTCCTGCTCCAGCTTCTTCACCCGCAACCCACCCTCACTTCTTCCAAAACAGAGCTTCTGAACCCATCCCTCCCTCACCCGCGACCCACCCCTCCATCTGCTATGGCCATCCGTTTCCTGCGGTGCTGGATTTCTTCTTCCATGGTTTCTCTAACTGGGGCAGCTATGGTGGGGATTGGGGTTTTTTGTTTTCTGGAAATTGATTGTATTTCTGGATTTCTTCTTCCATGGTTTTTTGTATTCCCAATTTTTTTTACCAAAGGAATGTTCCAGATCTGCATCCCTTCTGGTTGATTTGGGGGTTTAGGTTCGTGGCATAAGATGATGGCTGGGCGAAGGGAAATGGTGATGCGAGAGGGAGATCGAAGCAGTATGGGTAAAAATTGAAACTTGAGCAAGATCTGAACCTTTCTCTCTCGATCTCCTTTCTGCGCCTCTCCCTTCTTCATCTCTCTCTCTCTCTCTCCCTCTCTCGATCTTCTTTGGACTACAAGGTTGCAGGAAGAGGAACTATGGCTAGATTCCACAGTTGAACAATTTCTCTGGTTTGATGGTGTTATTTTACGGTGAGGGATTCTGGGTTGAGTTTTTGGGATTTGGGTCTTGATTCTGGGTTTAAGTTGCAGGTTGGGTTGAGATGAAACTATTGACTGGCTAGGTTTGTAGAAAAAGTTGAAGATGAAGATTGGGGTTTTGGAAGAGGTGGACACATGCTAAGATGGAGAAAATTTGTTTCAGAAAAGAATTGATGAGAAATGGTAGAAGATGATGATGAAGAACGTAGAAAGTTTGTTTTTGTGAAAAGATTGTTGTGATTTTTATTTTTTACTTAATAAGTTTAATTTTAATTAATTTGGGTTTTTAATTTAATTTTCTGATGTTTAATTTATTTTTTATTTATTTTTAAAATCCACGTCAGCGTTTTTATCCCAGTCAGCGAGCCAATTCATCACTCGCCGGAGCTCCGGGCTCCGGCGAGGACCTGCTCCAGACTTATTGCAAATGAGAGGACCCAGATTTGCAAATTTTCCGGGGAGGGACTAATTTCAGACGGCGAGACAAAGACAGAGACCAAGTAGACGATTAACCCTTAAAACTTTTAAATATGAGAAACTTTTTCATAAAATATTAAAATCTTCTTTTCAACTTTAGAGATTTCTTTATGTATATGTAACGTGAGATTTTGTTTTATATAAAAAGTATCATTATATTTTTTTAAACAATCATTATATTCTAAACTAATTGATTGATATTATGTTAAATTTCAAATAAAATCAAATGAGATACCAACCGAATGCATTCAGTTATAAATGGAGAGGAAAAATTTCTGCACCTAAAATTTATTGCCAAAACAAATCTATGTTGGCTAATTTGAAATCTATGCAAAATTATTTTTGTCGGTTTAAGGTTCGTAAATTTTGTACAAAGTCTGATATATTGCTATTTTATGACTTCAAATAAACAAAATGATGTCATATTTTATGATTTATCTTTCACAACCCTAATTTGTGCTACTATCACATTCTTTTTTCCCATGATTAATATGTGTTTATCATCTGCTTTATTATAATTGTTCTTACATTCTTAGTATGTTAAATTTTTTATAATTTAAAATATTGATCGATGTATAAAATACAATAGACACATTCTTTTTTTTTCCATGATTAATATGTGTTTAAAATATGATCGATGTATCAAATATAATAAACATATTCCCCGTGCAACGCACGGGTAAAAAAACACTAGTATGTTAAAGAAAATACCGGAGTTAGGTGATGACCAAATAGAAATAGAGTTTGTTGCATGGGCCCCGAAACATGGGGAATACGCGCACGATTAGCGCGTGGTTCGACGCGGTTTTGGTTCGCTCACCCTAACCTAAGCAAAGGTTCATGACGGAAGCAAAGAACTTTGATTGTCGTCCTTATCCATCCAGTTGAACAGCACCATCATCATCATCCATCACCATGTCCTTGTTTTCATAAATGCATCCATCATCAACCATGTTCTTCATCTTCATCTTCCCTCAACTTCGATCTTCAAATTCAATCACTTCACTTCTCAATCGGTGACTTCTCTCTCTCTCTTTTTCTTCTTCAGATCTGATCTTCCTTCCCTTCTTCGTCTTCTTAACCCTAATTATTCGATTTTCAGCTCAAATTAACAACACACAAGAAGAACAACCATGGAGCCCATGGATATCGTTGCCAAAGCCAAGGAAGACGCTTCGCTCCCTAAAGGTACCAACCAACCCTTTTTTATTTTTTTTTCGAGAAATTGTTGAAAAAATTAAAAATAATTTTCTCGATTTCTATCTTTACAGCAACAATGACGAAAATTATTAAGGAGATGCTGCCCCCGGATGTTCGTGTCGCCAGAGATGCCCAGGATTTATTGATCGAGTGTTGTGTAGGTTAGGGATTTCGAACGAACGTTTCTTCATTGATTTTGTTGCTAATTTGATTAATATCAAATGAATTTCATTTAACAATCAAGAGTATTTTGAGAAAGTGTGTAAAAGAATGGGTGACTTCTTACTTGTATGCGCTAATGATCTCGATGAGACTCAAAAATACCAACATTTGTGGATTGAATGCGTAAATTGTTATGGATTAAATTATAAGAAACGAGAACTTTGTTTTGTTGGATTCACTTAGGGTGGCTCTTTCCTGCTTTATTTATTATATTCATAGTTTACACTTCTACTGAATAAGGTTTTATTGGGTGGCCTGTGTCATTGTAGAGTTTATAAACCTCGTCTCGTCAGAATCCAATGAAGTCTGTGGCAGAGAGGAGAGAAGGACAATTGCGCCTGAGCACGTATTGAAGGCTTTAGGGGTATTTCCTCAAATATTTAAACTGTTGTTTGTCCAAAGTTTTCATGTGACTTATCTCCAATTTAGATTTAATTCGTTATGTGGTCTCTCCATGGATGTCCTGCATTTCAATTTGTATCTCGAATCTTGAATTCTGTCTTAACTCTTACGAGTGTTTCTTGCGTTAACATGTATCCTTCTAATTTTGAAGTGCCTGTTATTCTTATTTTTCTTTGTGTTGTAGTTTGATCATGGCAGGCTGTAACATAGTATCAGTTTATATTAGTGTAATTCACTTCCTTGATCATATACGGTGCCTCAGTGTTTAAATTCACATGCTATTTAATTGATTTTCGTCATATTTAGAGCTTTAAATAGTTGGTGAACATTTTAACTGTTGGAGGCTGCACACGATTATACAATTTATAGATTTTGTATAGATTTACATTGTATGTAGCATCATTCAGTGGTATCTTGATGAACTGCGGTAAGTTTGGCTGAGAAAAACACCATTAGATTAAGGTTCTTATGTTGAACTTTAAAAGGATTTGGATTAATTATTATTAGGTGTAATTAACAATTCCATCTTCCTGATTCTTCTAGAAACTGATGTGCAAAGTGGTAATTTTGCTTGATAGTCAAAAATTAAACCACAATGAATTCATTTTATTCATATCTTCACTAAAACTTGAGTACTGCTTTCCGGATCGTGAAATAATTTTTAGTATTACCACATTTGGCTGTCCTTTGCTACTTACTGCTTTGTCCGTCTTAAATGCCTCTACTTCCCACTTACAAGAATTGAAATATGTCAACTCATAATAGATAGTTCCTCATCCTGAAGCCAAAGTTGTTGATGGTCTTCTGTTATAACTTATAACAAACCATGTTTTCATACAAATGTTTGATAATTGTTAATACCAATTTGTATCTTTGTTACTGTCGAAATGTAGGTTTTATTTTGTTTTTATTGCATTTAAGATTTTGTTTGGAAATTTTTTATGAAAAAGTTTGTTTTTTTAAATGATTTATTTTCAGTTCCAAGTTGAAGTCTTTTATACACAGGATAATTTTATTTCCTAATGTGATAAGCACTCATAAATGTCATATTGTCAAGATGGTCATATTGTATGTTTTTACTTTTTAAGCATGCTGTAAAACAGTTGTTAATTTGTACATGTTTTTAACAGGTTCTTGGATTTGGTGATTACATTGAGGAAGTCTATGCAGCATATGAACAGCACAAGTTGGAGACAATGGTAATTGTTTAATGTTGACAGCTTATTTGCATGTTGAATTGCTAAAGTGATATTCCCTCTGTCCCTAATTATAAGACCCTTTAGAGACATGCTTAGTGTCCCTTTATATAAGACCCCTACTAGATTTTAGAAATATTTATTATCATTTCCCATGTATGCTCCTTGTATTTATTATACTTTTGTAATTCTTAAATTTTGATTACCACTAATAATCAATGCTTTTCCACACTACTCAATACATTAATTCAGGGTAAATGTCGAAGATTGTTTAAACTTTTTTAAAACCAAGACATTAATTAACATCATTACATGTTTGCTTAATTAGCGTAATTGTCTTTTAAGAGAACCTTATAATTAGGGACGTAGGGAGTATAATATAAATTTGATGTTTTATAGTCATATGCAGATTGTTAATAACCATGAAAAATTTATGAGTGGCCTCCGTGAACCATTTATATGCTTTTCTGATCATCTTTGAACCATGCTAGTTGGAAGCTGATTATCTGTTTTCCAAATTGGTATCTTAAGGGAGCACCTGCAGACCTTATTGATGGCCCTCTAAAGAAACCCCAAGTGTTCCCTTCTAACCCTTCTGGTTGGCTGCCTGGGAGAGTGATCCATGAAATGTTTATCTTTGTATTTTATTGTTATATACATTGGAAAGATGTTAATGGGCTGATAACTTCACTTTGCTTCTCTTCCCTTGTCAACGCCTTTTGTTGTGTAGTTTTTGCGAACCTTGCATGTGCTGTTGCACTATCACAGTCCAATTTCCTTTATAATTGGTAGAGGGGCCTATTAAGACAGTTTTATGTGGGCAAACTTGCTGGAAAGAACCTAATGGGCTGATAACTTATGCTCATTTCATCTTATCTGCATTGTGTTTAAGTTTACTTTTAAAAGCACAACGTACACTTTTTTCTGCCGGTGAAATCTAAGTCTTCTAAGATTTGTGATTCTCCGGTAGCCTGTTTGATCATTCTATGCTTGTGGGGCTGTAAGATATTTTAGTAGGCTTTGAAGTACACAAGTGGCTGTTCGTTGTAGTTGACTGGAGATGGATTTCGTCGCCCGTCGGGCAAAGTGATCGCATCTGGCTTGAGTTGATGGTCTAGAATCTAGATCTTGTTTTTTGTTTTTGGGTATAGCCATATAGGGTCTGGACTCTGGATTTCATTGTGGCCATTGCGAGCCATGAAGACCCGGATGCAGGAGGCTGCATGTATTGTTAATCACTAACTGGAAAAGTGAATTTTGAATCTGAAAATTACTTTGGCAAAGAAAAAAACTGTTTTTTTCTGATATATCTTGTTACCTTTCAGCAGGACACTCTTAAAGGTGCCAAGTGGAGCAACAGAGCTGAGATGACCGAGGAAGAAGCGTTAGCTGAGCAGCAAAGGATGTTTGCAGAAGCACGTGCTAGGATGAATGGAGGGACCATTACTTCCAAGGAGCCAGATGCTGACCAAAGTTAAGAGAGCTAACCTTTTAGGATCTTTATTTTCTTGAGCATAGGCAAGCATCTCTGACTCTTCTCTGCGTTAATTTAGTTCGATTTGCATAAAACCCATTCACTAGTTTGCTAGCCTATGTGGATGTGCTGGCCATTGTGTTCTTTTAGTGATCCATATTTGTAAGTTAATGTAATTAAAAGAGTTCATTTAAATCGTGGTCTATTTAGAATTACCTGTAAATTATTTCATTTACCTGTTGTGTCTCCTACGCTTAAAAGCCTTATAGCTTTAAAAAAAACTCAAACTTGGCTTAATTATATCTCATTCATGTAGTTTTATTTGAATGAATTTGTAGTACGAATCTGTGGTCTCTTATATAACTAATTTATGAAATTTGGAATCAACATGCTTTGGCTAATTCTCTTCCAATGATAAATTTAGGAAGTGATTGAAACAGTTTATACATTTGACCAACTCATCCCTGCCTAGCCGTAACACACTTCTGGAAATTCTTTCTGTAGGTGATGTACTGATTTCCGTTTCAAATGCTAGTGTCGTCTCCTTCCTTGCTACCTATCAAATTGTTTGGATATGTTTTAGCCAATTCAGAATCGACTTCAATTTTTGGGTGTTTGGTAGTTTCTTTTAAAATTTTATTCTAATTCCATAATCAATTCTTATATGAAGTCCCTTTTCACAACATATCTTGTTAGGTGGATATATTAAATTGAGAGATTTCACAACATTACCTTAATAAAGTCCCTTTTCTTGTAAACTGGTCCAAACATAAGTTACGTTACTTTCAACTCACGTTTATCATAATCAATTTTTACCTAAATAATTTATCTACAATAAATCTTGACAAAGGTAATCCAAATAGGCGCTAAGGAGTAGCTTCTCATTTTTAGTGTGTTTGTATTGGTGGTGGTACACTATCCAAAACAAGTTTACAAGCTAAACTTTATTGCTTCTCTTGATTATTTGGCTTTCTATCACCTTGTTTTGTATTATAAGGTGGCCCGACCAAACTCGAGCGATCGGTACATGCGGTGGGTACATTTCCAGGTTTCATCATACCTAGCGATGTAGACATGGCGCTGCTCGATGCTTCCATTTGCTCGCTTGCCTTGGCATTGCGGGGTGTGGAACGTTTAGTGGTGTTGGGTCTACTGTACGTGAGGGTGTATGAGTTGTGTTTGGGTTGTTTTTGCTGGCTGGCTCCATGCTTTTGCATCGAACGGTTGGCATGCAATCTTGTTTCAAGTGAACGTCCCTTTTAGTTGCGTGATTGCGGTTCCTGTGTTGACTACCTCTTGAATGGTATTCGTGTGGCTTGTCGGATTTCGTCCATCCAGACCTCCTCGAGGGGGTTCTGGGGGATCTCGAGGTGATGCATGTGTTCCACGTTTGCGATTCATTCTTGAAGCAATTGTGGCGCATATGTTTTTGTTGCTCTCTCGGATGTGGTGCATGAGATGAAACATGGGAAATTCTTCCATGCAGTCCCTTTAATCTTAATTACCTAAATAATTTATCTACAATAAATCTTGACAAAGGTAATCCAAATAGGCGCTAAGGAGTAGCTTCTCATTTTTAGTGTGTTTGTATTGGTGGTGGTACACTATCCAAAACAAGTTTACAAGCTAAACTTTATTGCTTCTCTTGATTATTTGGCTTTCTATCACCTTGTTTTGTATTATAAGGTGGCCCGACCAAACTCGATTTCACTGCGGTACAAGGAAAATTGCAATCATTTTTATTTGAGTTTGAATGCTCTCGTTATAGGATCATATTATTGAAGAGAAATAGAAACAACTTTCTTGTACAGTAACTCAATTGTGAGGTTCAATTATTGTAACATCCCGATCTGACGACTGGTTTTACAGTAACAATATGAGTCTTTTCAGTGTGCTTTGTCCTCACTCACGCATTTTTCGGAAAAACTTGCATGAAGTCACCCATCATAATATTGCTCCAAGGCAAGCACACTTAACCTTGGAGTTTTTATAAGTTGGGCTTACGAAAAGAAGATGCATCTTGTTGTTATGAGTAGTACCAATTAAATCTTTTATGCCCTCCTCAACTGTATAGTCTCATACTTATACAGTCTCGGAATACCTCTTATTTTGGTGTGAGATCGATTCATTCATGTGCCCCTTCGCTTAGAAGTCTGCCAGGAGTTGTTTCTTGTCCGTGCCTCACTGCACCGACGATCACTCCCCGCACTCGTCGGTCCCGGGTGTTACATGCCCACCAGCTTCCGCTTGGTTCGTCCTCGAACCGCATCGTACTGAGAGAGATTGACTCTGATACCATTTGTAACATCCCGATATGACGATTGGCCTTATGGTAACAACACGATTCTTTTCAGTGCGCTTTGTCCTCACTCACGCACTTCCTAGAAAAACTTCACAGGAGGTCATCCATCATAATATGGCTTCAAGGCAAGCACACTTAACCTTAAGAGTTTTTATGAGTTGGGCTCCCGAAAAGAAGATGCATCTTGTTGTTATGAGTAGTACTAATCAAATCTTTTATGCCCTCCTCAACTGTATAGTCTCATACCTATACAGTCTCATACCTATACAGTCTCGGAATACCTCTTATTCGGGTGTGAGATCGATTCATTCATGTACCCCTTCGCCTAGAAGTCTGCCAGGAGTCGTTCCTTTTCCGTGTCTCACTGCACCGGCGATCACTCCCCGCCCTCGTCGACCCCGGGTGTCACAATTATATTTAAAATTCTTTGTAGTTAGACTTAGACTTGTTTTAATTACCAAAAAAAGAAGACTTAGACTTGTTTTTATTACTTAACAGGCGAGGATTTATATCCTTTTGGCAGTTTAACTCGTGATGCCTGTTCAATTAAAATGGTTTTGGGTTAAGGTGGAGATTTCTTGTTAACCAAATAGGATGAATAATGTTTCCTTTACATACCAAACACACTACACTCGTGAGATATATGAAGGAAAAATAGATATGATAAATGATGTGATAGAAATAGAAGAGAGATATGAAGATAAAATTAGTGAAAATAAGATGAAAAAGAAAATGAGGTGTGAATGAATTAATACTATATAATAGATATAATAGGATAGAATACTTTTTGTTTGTGTGCCCAACAGAGAGGTGTCAGCTCGTAGGTAGGTGTAATGTAGTCTCTGCAGCCAGCATGAGCCACGAGGATTCAGTAACTCTTGACATGATGTCATCACCAGGAACAAGACATGGATGCAGAATGGAGTGACGAGGGTATGTCCAGATCCAACAGTGATAGCTCTGTGTTTGGCTTTAATCTTTATCCCTTCTACCGTTTTGGGGCCTAAGTCAAAAGATATAGTCACGCAGGCACAAAATCCCCTCTCCCTACCCCACCAGAAAGTGAAATTACAAACACATTTTGTCTCCTTAGATTCCCTTCTTTTCCTAGCAGTAAGTCACTCTATCTATGTCTGATTTCTGTCCACCGTAATTTTACATTCATGGTGTATTTAACTACATTGATAGATGGTGGGGACTAGCCATATTTCTTTTGTCAGGATTCTCTTACACTCACTATATACCAAAGGAGAGGGGTGGACTTACAAGGAACCCAATTGATTAAACTAAGGCCTCACACACACATTCATCAATAGTAACAAAAAAGAAGAAACTAGAATCTCTCTCAGTCTATCTGCCTTTACCACCATCCCTTTGATTTTCTCTCGGATGAGTAGGGTCATGGCAAGAAGCTCTCAGGACATGTCTAAGAGGCACTATCACTGGTCAAGCAAGGTTGGAACTGAAGATGGTGAAGTGCCCACATCAGAATCACTCTCTACACAGGTGAAGAAAAAAGATGAAGACAAGGTTGCTTCAGTAGTTCCTGCAGCAACGTCCACTGCACAAGCAACAAGGAGGAAGCTGCAGGCAGTGGCAATCTCCAAGCTTCGCTCTGCTCTCACCGTGTTTGGCAAGAACCGCTTGAACTTGAACACTGCTCTTGGCCTTGGTTCTCGGGTAGTTGGCACCCTCTTCGGATACAGACGCGGCGGGCATGTGCATTTCGCGTTTCAAAAGCACCCGACTTCGCAACCAGCTTTTCTGATCGAGCTTGCAACCCCGATGAGTGGTTTGGTTCGTGACATGGCGTCGTCTGGGTTGGTTAGAATTGCTCTAGAATGTGACAAGGAGAAAGAAGCTGCAGAGAAGAAATCCAAAGCTCTGAGGTTGCTGGAAGAGCCTCTGTGGAGGACATTCTGCAATGGCAAGAAGTGTGGTTTTGCTGCCACAAGAGAATGTGGGCCTAGGGAGTGGGATATCCTCAAAGCGGTGGAGCCAATTTCAATGGGTGCGGGTGTTCTACCAGGAAATAATAATAATAATAATAATGAGGAAGTGGGTGAAGTCATGTATATGAGGGCTAAATTTGAGAGAATTGTTGGGTCAAGAGATTCTGAAGCTTTCTACATGATGAATCCTGATACCAATGGTGCTCCTGAGCTCAGCATTTATTTGCTTAGGGTCTAGAGGTCCTTAGCAAGCAGTGTAAGTTAGTTTTCCTGCTTTTTCTTGTCTTTCTTCTTAGTGCATTATTCTGGATCAGTGGGTTATGGGTATACTACTTGCTTAGCTTTGAAATCATGAAATAGACATCTAATTCTCTTCAAAGTTCTTTCTATTTATTTTCTCTCTTACTTGAGGTAGAAGAAGTGGGGTTCCTGTGTTGTTTGTTGGAATAGGCTTGCAGACTAAGTTTATGTTTAGATACATTGTGGAAAATTACGGTGTAGCCAAACTTACAATTGGTAGAAGCAAATTGCCATAGCTTTTGTGACTTAATTTCCACAATTTTATCATAATTTTCCACCATTGTTAGGAGTAACTAGTAAGTCGGAAAGTGGGGGGAAAGAGTGGGTAAACAAACACAATACTTAAGAGCATGGTGGTGGTGAGGCTGGGTCATGAAAGGTGTATATGTATAGTGTAACACCCCGAATTCCAGGTGTCACTTTAGTAACCAAAAATAAACTTTACGCGGAAAACAGGTAATTTTTTTTTTTGTTTTCTTTCCTTTAAATCAAAGTGATAAGAAAGTAAAGACAAACCCCAACAACTAACTAACCGATATACAACATATATACATGTACAGCCTCAGCTGCACTCCATGTCACGCGCACTCGCAGTGACTCCAAAGCAGTGTGCCCGTAGGCAAATATATACAGACCCAGAAGTGTAAGTGAGAAAATTATAATTACAAACCACTAGGAGAAAGTCGGCCTCAATATGGCCTAAGCAAAGACCCCTATGGTCCAACTGACTCACTGTGATCCCTCAGTCAGAGAACCACACGAAAAGTCATGCGTCGGAAACCTACCCGATCCCAAAAGCAAAACGAATCAGAGCTCTACACAAAACATGACGCCTGCCCAAACCTAACCTCCCAGTGCCAAACCCACAACGATCTGAAGTCGGCAAGTTGAAGCTCAACTCCATGCGCCATAGAACTCCTTTCGTCAGACGTCCACGCTCGTCAGTCCGGTCCTTCATGACCCTTCCCCGATACGTCGCCCGGTGACCAGCAACATCGATCACCCAAGCGGTGGGGCATCCCGATCCTGCAGCTCATATCTGATCCCCCCCCGAGGGAGAGACCACCGAGAACCAGTCGGCCATCGACATCTGGCAGCAGGCCGACCGCCCAAACACAAACATACAAACAAAGCCAAGGCGCTAGGGTCAACTCACAGCAATAAGTACATATACACTCAACATGTGACAGGGTATATATATAAGTTGTTATATAAGCATATAAATAATCCTAGCATGTTATGGCTCTAACATTGCTTCAATAAACAAACAGCACACAGTCTCAGTCAGCATGAATGTATGCGTGAAATGCACAATATGAATCCGGATTTGTGACGCGTTCCCGTTCGCCACAAGTGAAGCATTCCCGTTCTTCACTATGGATGGACCATTCCCGTTATCCATCCTGGATGAAATCCATCCTGGATGAACCATTCCCGTTATTCATCCTTGGTGAACCATTCCCGTTATTCACCATATGATGAACCATTCCCGTTATTCATCATTTATGCAAGGTGAACCATTCCCGTTATTCACCATGATATGCACAGGTGAACCATTCCCGTTATTCACCCGATTGAATGCAACGTGGTTAGCCAAACAACGAATCGCCCTTACCACGAAAGTGTTTAGCTCACAACCCAATCTCAACAAACCCATGAGTTAGTGTCGGTCAATACAACACAACTCGGAGTAAGTGTCGGTCAATACAACACAGCTCCACCAACAAGAATACACAAGGGTCTAGTGTCGGTCAATACAACACAGCCCAAACAACAAGAGCGCTAAGTGTCGGTCAATACAACACCGCTCCAACAACAAGAGAACCCAAGGGATTAGTGTCGGTCAATACAACACAACCCCATCAACAAGAGTACGTAAAGTACTCGGTGACTTTCAATCATCACCATAGCTCACCTTAGTGGCTTTCCCCAATTCCAATAACTCACAACAAAGGTCGACTTTTCCCCGTCTTTCGTAAATATTTTCCCCTTCAGTTTTCCTATACTTAAACGTTAATAAAAATGAATTCAATTCAGATTAGTCAGGTTATGAGTTTATTTCTCAAAATCTAGGTTTCCCAAGTCTTTAGTTTTCGAAATTCTAATCCTTCTACGTTTTCCGAAAACCAACCACCCAAAAGAAGTTTCCCGGGGAAAGTCTAAGTAAACCAACAAATACCAACCAGGCTAGGTCTCAAACCCCTCATTTGGACTTGCCTAGGGTTGCTCATCCAACCCGAAATATCAAAGATCACCAGATCAATGAATCTCCACTCCGAAATCGCGTCAAAACGCACAATCCAACAATATCACAATATCACAAGTTATGGAAAAGCATCATAACATCAACTCATCATCATAAACAACATCAGATAAAGCATAAGTCGAATTTATCGACGCCTATCATGCAATCATAGCTAATATGTAAGTTGCCCTAACCTCGAGCTGTTCCAGCTTCGCAAACAAAGTTCTCCTCAAACAATTGCTCTGAGTCTTCCAAAGTTCCCTCAACTGAACCTCGGAGAAAAACAAAGCATAATCCAAACAAAATCGATTAGTTCGATCGCAAAACAATACATAAACGATAGACAAAGCATTAAAGCTTCAGAATAGGACAATCAGGTACGAAAAGACAAGTTTTCGAAACCGAAAAACTCCCCCCTAAAGGAAATAGTCCACGACCTCAAAGGAAAAAGGGCTTCGGCTCTTTTTCTTTGATCAAATCAATTCACAAGGTAGTTTTAGGATAAAACTAAGGCAAAGAAACTGTCGGAACAATTTTCGGACAATCGGGTCGAAATATGACTATCCAGGGGCATTTTGGTCCAAAATAAAGGCTCAAAACTTCAAAGTTATCAGTTTTGAAAACAAATTTGATAGCAACGATCCTCATGACATCCGTGACAACAAATCCTAAAGGCACGAAGTCAGATTAAGTCTTTTCGACAATAAAGTTTCGAAATGTGAGACAAAAAGAGTTTTGAGTCAATTTTTTAGATTCTGGACAACTGAATCGCAATCAGAGTTTACTGACAGAGGTTTTAGACTCAGGGGAACATAAGGAACATAACCCAAGCGAGAAATCAGAGAAATCGGACAATTTTAGAAAAAGCTCAAAACTTAGAGCACAGAAACGACTTCAGAAACTCAGCAGAAACAGAAATCAGAGGCAGGATTCATGATAGTTACCTCGATACCTAGAAGTAGGGACGAACTGCACGAAGATTGGTCAAGTTTTCGCGAAAATCTCCTCCCCCCTTGCTCTCCACGAAATTCAGCCACAAAAGGAAGAAAATGAAGGAATTTTTGCTTTTTGAGCTATTTATAGGCAGGCGAAATCGCGGGAAAATGAAAATTTCGCGATTCCGATTTTTGCAGCACGATCACCGAGAAATTCTAAGAGAGATTCTGGCGTCATAATTCCAGAACTCAAAACAAATATCTAGGATTTGGGAAAAACGATATCCAAAACGCCAAAAGCGGTGTAAGTTAGTCTATCCCGAAAAAACTACTTTTTGCTGTGATGCTCAGACGACAAAACTTCCAACAGAAGAAAGATTGGAAATGTCGAAACAAGTCTGGCAACGCGGACGGAATCTTCGTTAGATGTCCCGAATAGAAAAAGTCTTCATCCTTCGCTCAAAACTAAGGTTTCGAAGCAAAGAAATTAGCGTCGGCGGACATCCGAAAAGTTAAACCTATCGTGCGAACAGTCCAGAGTTCCGAAATGAAACGCTGGTCGATGGAAAAATAAAGAGAAACTTTAAATTTTCCAAGAGTTCGAAATCTCACTCAAAACGTTGCTTTAAGAGCGAAATAGCCTATTCTGGACACGCTCGCCATAAGGCAGGTGTGCAGACGACTCGCACTAACTCCGAAAACAACTACGCAACATTCCTCAAGCAATTCCTGAACTTTCTTCTTCATTAATCTTTCTCAAATGTCAAACTCCTGTCACGCTTACACTGATTCTACGTGTGAGTCGGAAACTTAACTTGTTCTGAAAATCCAGGTCTTACAATACTCCCCTCCAAAAAGAAAGTTTCGTCCTCGAAACTCAGAGTTCTGCGAAAAGTCCGGAATACAGTTCCTCGATCTTATCTTCCAATTCTCATGTAGTAGTGCCTGTGTCATTGTTCCTCATAATCTTTACTTAAGCAATCTGCTTTCCCCTTAACTGTTTCACTCTTCTATCCCCACTGCTAACTGTCGGCGTCTCAAAAGACAAAACATCATTCAACCTCATGTCGTCTGACTCGATTACTTGCGTCGGACCTCTGCTTGAAATGATACCGGTTGGCACTCCGTGCAGTCGCACAACCTTAGCCACTTACTTCTTTACTTTCGGTCGTCCGGAATTCTTCTTAAACTCAGTGCCTCTCTGTCATCTCAAAGTAGATACTCAACTTGTCCTCGTGATCTTCATCTACAGTCCAAAACTCCACTTGTTCGTTCGATAACTTCTAGACGAAATATTGCGTTGGAATCTAATAGTCCATTAATGTCACATCCAACTTCGTAACTATCATCACTCGCACCATGAAATCAATCTCCTACTTAGTCACCATTCGAATTAAAACTCGACTTATGTCCTTATTTCTTGTCCTTCACTAATCTTATCCCCTTCAACATCAATTTATCAACAACTTATAAGATAATCCTCTTCTTAATATCTAACAATCCAGTATTATCGTCTTCTTCCTTAGAACTTCCCTCACTCAAACCTATTTACACTTACTGAAATCCCTAACACCTCGCACAAATCGAGACTTATCCTCTAGAAGATTAAATCATAACTATACCTCAAGGGACTTAACTAGCCATTTTATCATCCAATCCTTCAACATTCTGAGATTTAACTGTTATCGTAACCGCTAACATCACCAAATCTCTTATGTGTACAGGAATCTCAGCTCACTAGGTCAACCTTAGCCCTAGGATTCTCATTCAACTTTAGTAAAATTCACTTGTTACCCGTAATATGCACCATCAAAATCCATAACAAAGTTTCATTCACTCTTAGGCTCTAAGAAACTTGTCAAAATATGACAACCTCAGGTATTCATCTTAATACTAACACCTTCCTTTTTGTGACTCAATCACCATCTCATCAATCAACTTCTTAATCTCTCAATCAAATTCTTACAAACTTCGAGTCTTACACACCTTAGACAACCATTCATAGATTTAAAACCTAAACCTTCACCAAGTTTGGTCCTCTAATGACCTTTAATCCTTCAATACTTCTTAAATGAATATCCGTTTCTTAAAAACTATAACTCCTTCACTTACCCAAACGACCTGATAAGTGTCGTCATGCTTCCACACTCACCACTTGATCCCGCTATCCATAATCATAACTTATTATGCTAACATCATTCAAATCTTATCACATGGTCATGATGTCCGCAACCTCATAATCAACATCAATCGATCACCAACCTTAACACTCCACACAACCCAGAATTCCCTTACTTCAAGATCTCTCTTATACTACACCTCAATGGTCTTAACCCGAAACTCACCTTCAGGTCTTCAATCTTCTAAGATTCAACTCCTATTGTCACACCTACAACCATAAGATCTCCTACTCGTACGTGATTCTCGGCTCTCAAGATTCAATCTTAACCCTAAGATTTCAATCCAACTTAGTATATCTCACTTAGTAATCTCAGCATATTTCTTTGGAATCCATATCAACAACCTCAAGTATTCAACTTATGCTAAAACTTTCTTTCTCCAACTTAATCATTAATTCAACACTTTTCAAGCGAAAATTCATCTCTTAAGACTATAATGTCTCCACATATTAATCAAACGCTTAGCAAAACTTATTCCTCGAACTCGACTATAACAATCTAGTTCAGAGTTAATTCTTCTCACTCTTGCTACCATCAAGCTATCATCTAAAACCTGATTAAATCCAACTTATTTAGTCTCTAACAATTCCACTCAGCAATCACATAACCTATAACTTCATAACTTCCGAGAAACTACTTAATACTTTTCCAGCACTAAATCTCTTGACTTGGTCTACCTCTACTTGGAGTAATCACACGAACTAACCAATCAATGTCTATACGACACTCATCGACTTCCACAGATTCAAATCTTAATCTTTTACAATCAAATGCTTAACACGAACTTTCCTCCCAAATCCGACTAATCCTCAATCAATTCAAATTCATCTTACCCGTCCTTCTATCAAAGTCCATAACCAGCTGTGATTCCGAATATCACCCCCTCAATATTAGGTTGATCAGGCCTAATACATCGAAGGTGGAAATTTAGAAAACCCACTGGAACAGACAATGAGTTCCTAACATCCAGTAACCACAAATATCCTGATATCAAGTTCCTAACGATTCTGCTACGGAACCACACACCCTCAATCCATGTAAAAGGTTAATCTTTCCTCGTCAGTTGAGCCAAAGGTCCAACAATCTTGGCAAATCCCTCAATGAAGCGTCTATAATATCCAGCTAAATCCACAAAACTTCTGATCTCTGTCACCATCTTCAGTTGCTCCCAAGCCAAAACAGTCTCCACTTTCGCCGGATCCACAGCTATGCCCTCCTTCGAGATAGCATAGCCTAAGAAATTGACTTCCTCCAGCCAGAATTCACACTTGGAAGGGTTCGCATACAGCTTTTTCTCTCTCAACAATTGTAAAACTTGGCGCAAATGTCCTTCATGTTTATTCGCGTCCTTCGAATAGATCAATATGTCCTCAATAAACACCACCACACGCCGATCTAAGAACTCCTGAAAGATGCGGTTCATGTAATCCATGAAAACAGCAAGTACATTCGTCACTCCAAACGGCATCACTAGGTACTCGTAGTGTCCTTAACGTGTCCTGAAAGCAGTCTTCGGTATATCCTCAATCTTCACTCTGATCCGACGATAGCCTGACCTCAAATCTATCTTGGAAAATACGGTAGCCCCTCGTAGTTGGTCCATCAAATCATCTATCCTCGGCAACGGGTATCTGTTCTTGATCGTCGCCTTGTTCAATTGTCGATAATCCACCCACGATCTCGACCTTCCGTCCTTCTTCTTGACTAACAACACTGGCGCTCCCCACGGTGATACACTTGGTCGAATGAATCCTTTTGCCGAAAGATCCTCCATCGAATCCGCTTCAAAACTAAACGCCCTAAAATCCTACGTATCGTACCCATAAGGAATTCCCCTGAGGTCCTAGCTTCCTTATCGACGCCTCGGTAAAACAACTCCCTAGCTCCGCGTGCTATTCTAGATCTCGTGTAACCTCTATAGTTAAATCACGAGCAACTTCGAATAAGGTCCTACTAGGGATAATAATCATAGGATCATAGTCTAAGTAGTAAATACAAGTTAGGCACGTCACACTCGCTTGAATATAAAAGAGTAAGTTATTCTAGAATACGAGAACAGTTAAAATATTACCATCGTTCCCACGTTCTTCCTCGTTCGACTCCTCAACTCTTGCTCCTTCCTTGATATGAATCCTTTCCTCTGTAGCAAGTTGTTTTCCTTTCCCAACATTCCTTGATGATTCGCCCTTGAGTGCCTTACAATCTCTGGAGAAATGTCCCGGTTGGTTGCAATTAAAGCATAGTTTTCCCTTGATCTTGCACTTACTAGCATAGTGCCCTACTTCCTTGCACCTGTAACACGTCACTGCTCTTCCCGAAGTCTTGTTTCCTGTCCCTTCGGTAGCATCATTCCCTTTCATCTTACTATCAGACGTTTCCTCCTGGGGTGTCTTGCAGTTCACAGCTAGATGCCCCTCTCGGTTACACTTGAAGCATCCCCATCCAGTCACTGAGCACTTGTTAGCAAAATGCCCAAACTTTCCACAACGAGTACATGTCACACCTTTGTCACCAACTGGCTCCCCTCCAGTATCAGCAGTCGTTGGTTTGTAGACTCTTGAGATAAGATCTCTTCCCTTGAAACGCTGATACGGTCCCCACTGATGGTAGCTCTCCTTTCTGTTGTAGCCTTTGAAGGTATGAAAAACGGTAGAAAGGGGGGTTTGAATAACGTTTTCAGTACAAAACTACCACCTTAGAGATTTTAACAAATCTTTTCGAGAACTAAGTGCAAAAGATAGAGATAGAAAAGCACACAAGGATTTTATCCTGGTTCACTTGATAAATCACTCAAGCTACTCCAGTCCACCCGTTAAGGTGATTTCTTCCTTCTTAGAATGAAGGCAATCCACTAATCAGGTAAGAGTTACAACTGCACTTGAAACCTACAAGTGACTAACAATTACACTGACTTAGCTCACACTAAGATTCACTCTCTTAGTCTTCTCTAGGATCCGATCAACCTTGATCTCCTAAAGGAATCACCACTAAGATTCACTCTCTTAGTCTTCTTAAGGATACTGACCTACCCGGTCCCTTAAGGAAAATCAAACAACTGTTTGAGGTTGGTGTTTACAAGGGTTTGCTTCTGAATAAGCTGAGTGTAAACTAAATAAATTACAAGATGAAAGAAAGCTTAGAATATGTCTTGCGCGTGTGTATTGCTTCTTGTTAGTTTCTTAGCCGCTTCTTTCAATCTTCAGCCTCTATATATACTCCAAGGATTAGGGTTGAGCGTTGCATGGAAATGCTACCGTTGGAGGGCAGTTCTGGAAAATCCAGCTTCTGCTGTGGCTGAGAACGTTAGGTAGGTCGTCAGGAAGGTACACTTGCTTTTGTACTTGGATAGCGACTTGACCTTTTAACCTAGGAGACTTCTGATCAGAGGAATGCTTCGTATTGGAACTTGTGAAGCCGGTTGATCAGAGTCAGAGGGAAAGCACAGATCCTCTGACCATTGTATCTTCTGATTCTGAACTCAGAGGGAAGAACATGGCCTTCAGAGTTTCTTGCTTCTGGACTTCAGAGTTTCCACTATTCAGCTTCTGGATCTTCAGAGTCTTCTACACCATCGGAACATCTGAACCTTCAGTGTTTCTTGGTTGTCAGAACTTCTGGATCATCAGAGCTTCTAGCGACTGAGTCCTCATCAGAGTTTGTATAGCTTCAGATCTTCTGAAGCTTATCCACTGTTCATACTGAACATGGTGAATGCGAAAGCGTTGCTTGGGTTACCCTTTATACACAGTGCTTCTGATTTGTGTGAAATTGAGTCAGGGTCAGAGCCTGTAAATAGCACACTCAGAAAAACACGTTAGAGTACCACAATTGTTCATATCAAAAGGTTAACTTGTAATCATCAAAACATAGAGTTGTACTACTAGATCAAAACTTGATCTTACAATCTCCCCCTTTTTGATGATGACAAAACTAAGATTTTTGATGAACAATTCTTAAACATTAAACTGAATTCACTCAGAGTTTAGAGATATAGAATAAGACTTATCCTGATGTGAATAGTTTATCTTGCTCATTCTGAATTCAAGTCACTGCTTGATTCTGAGCTTAGCTCCCCCTGAATCTAATACTTGATGAAAACGTTAGTAAAGTCTAGATTCTGAGCTAAATCATATAAGAGTTCAGAGTGAAAAGCTTATGACATAGATGAAAAACGAATAATCAGAGCGCATAAGTGATCAGAGTCATGGACAAGGTATCAGAGTCTTGGGTATCAGAGTCAACTTAGAATCACTTCAGAAGAAGTGAAATGTATTCCTTGTATTTGCCCAGTGACACATCTATGGTCATGAAGGTGGAACTCTTAAAATCTCCAAAAGAAAAATAAGTCACACTAACACATCTTACACATCAAAAACTGGGTTTACTCCCCCTTTTTGTCATAAGCAAAAAGCTCGGGGTGTGAAAAACTTAGCTTGAAGTACAAGGTACTCCCCCTTAGAGAAGGTCTAAGTTGAAAGAAAATGAAGACGATGTAAGAATCAGAGTGAGGCGATAATAAATAGAAGAGTTAATGCAAGGGATGAACGTTTACCACCGGTCAAGTGAGTAAATAGAAGGGTCAGTTACCAAGTACTTAACCTCGAGAAACTGTAAGAGCATTAACTTTCAGAGAGAAAGTGAAGCCTATATAAAGCGTTGGAGAGAAAGGTAAGCTTCACATCTCGAATAATTTTCAGTAAGAAAAATGGCATCATACAGAATGGCATTAGAGGAGCTCAGAAGGAAGGCGTTTGAGGAAGATATGTTCCTCAATATTAGGCATCCCGATGGTACAGAGACCATACAAGAGCTGACGAAGACACTGCTGGAAGAAGATCTTGGTCCAGAGATGGAGAAAGATCTGAAGGAGTTCCTCTGCTTCGTGGAAGAGATTCAGGAGCTTTGCCAGCGGGAGCTGAATCTGCTGGAAGAGAAGGAGACTGTGGAAAAGAGACTCAAGACGACAGAAGATAGTCTAGAAAAAGATGATCTGAGCATCAAACTTGGCAACATAGAGTATGCATTGGATCGTCTGTAGAAGGAAAGAGTGGAGCAGCGCCAAGAATGCAGAAGAATGAGGAAGGATCCTCCATTCTAGATATAGGGAATAATGTATGATGGAAAGAGTTATGATGTAAACATAGAACAATTATGAATAAAACAGGTTTTGCAATCATATGTGACACGATTATATATAGATATATGCATATAGAATCACAAATGAATAAATTAAAGTAAGTAAATACGCAGAGTTTAAATAAAACAACGTTAAATAAAAAGGAAAAGGAAGAAAAAGAAGAGATCCTAAAAAGACTAAGATTTGTCAGTACGGCGCAGAAGTTCCATCATCATGTGCTTCATCTCAATCAGCATGGATTCATGAGTGTCAAGACGTTGTTCCATGATGTCGAGTCTGGATGAGCTTGTCGGAGTAGAGCTGGAAGGAACGTTCTGAGCAGCTTGAGGTTCTGGAATGGAAGCAGAAGCAGCAGGAGTAAATGGAACTGGTGCAAGTCGCTCTGCCTCAGCCTCAGCTTCAAGACGTTCTGCCTCAAGTCTGGCTTGTTCAGCCTGAGCTGCTGCTTGACGGGCAGCTTCTTCTTCTTGTTCTTTCTGTCTCTTGGCTTCTTCAATGGCTTCAAGAAGCTTGGTTCTCTGTTCGAGTTCATGAAGAGCCACCCTCCTAGCAAACCTTTGCTTTGCAGCCTCAATGCTCTGACTTCCCTCTGCATGCAGGAGCTGCAGCATAACGGGAAACTGAGCCACTAGCCAAGTGCTCAACTCGTTCCACTCATCAGCCACATTTTCAGCATTCTCACTGAGGTCAGTCTGACCGTGCACATTGCGGAGCCTCAAGGAGGCTTCATGATTGAAAATATTGATGCACTCAGAGAGAGATGTGGGTTGAAGGTGAGTATAGGGAATGATGGATAGGTTGGGTGCAGGAGAGGCTGGGTGATTGCTGCTATGAGCTTCAGAGGCACCTTGTGGAGAACCAATGTTAATTATGGGAGCATTGGGTTCAGAGGTTCCACGGTGAGGGTCTGAAGTTTCAACCAGAGGGTGAGGTGATCTAACCGAGGATTGGTTAGATACTGATTGTTCAGGTTCAGGGTCTGGTTGAATTGGCTCTTGTTGGTCAGGGACAGGGTGAGCCTGTTGGACTAAGGGGTCTGCCTCTTGGATAGGATTGGCCAAGATAGGTTCATCTGGGTCAACTAGACGTTCAGGTCTAGGGCCAGGATATTGCCTAGGGCTTGGACAGGTAAGGTAATGTTCTTCCAAGGCAGATACCTTCTCTTTCCTAACCTCCATGAATTTTCTAAGTGATTCAGAGGTATTGGAGGGAGGAGAGTCAAAGACATTGATGGGGAAGGATACAGGTGTGAAGGCTGATGAAGAGTCTGTATCCGTGGTTCTGACAGCAGGACGTGCTGATGCTCTGGGAGCAGAGTGATCAGACGTTCTGGGTTGTGGATCTGTTGGTTTGGGTTCTGGTTGGTTTTGGATGATGGGTTCAGAAGTTAATGAGTCGTATGGAATGGTAAGGAGAGAGGTTGGATCTTCTGACCTAGAGGGTTGGTTCTGAAGCAAATTCCAGAGTGGTGCTTCAGTAGGAGAAGGTTGAAAGAATGAAGATCTTGGGGAATGTGGTGGAGAGGTGGTTTGTGCGGCTGGCTGGGATTCATGAATAGGAGTGAGGGGATTTGAAGATTGTTGGAGTAAGGCAGAAATTGGGAGTGCATCAAATAAATTCAAATCATCATCAGAGGTAAGTGCAGGCTTACTTGTATGTGCTGATGATCGAGTCACTCTGGCAGGAGGTTCAGTCCTTCTGACCTCTGCAGCAGCTGGTTCCACCCGAGTAGGCTTCACCACAATTCTGACTTTCTTCTGCTTCTTCTTTGGAGGACCATCCTCACTATCATCACCATCATCATCATCAGGCTTGCTCTTCGCCTTCTTGACCAGAGGGACATCAGATTCCTCTGAGGATTCGTCCAGAACCATCTTCCTCTTGGTTTTCTTCTTGGGAGGAGAAGGAAACTCTGGAGCTGGTGGAAGTCTGCTGACGAAATCATCAAGGTCAATCTCGAATCCTTGAGCCCTGAGGTCTTCAACATAGCATCTGATGGCTTCAGGATGGTCTGCTTGAGTCCACAGAGGGTAGTCATTCAGAGGCATTCTTCTTCCTCTGATCTCAGAAGATGTGTCCTCATGAGCAGGAGCAATCTTCTTCTGGACCAAACCCATCTTCTTCAGAGAGTTGGCAGTGAAGACATCGCTAACAATTGTGCTCAAGTCCTCTGTGCAACCAGCATTGAACAAATCTTGCACCAAGTTGCTTTCAATGAGAAAGTCTGAGAGCAGCCTCCCAAAAGGGATATATTTGATGGCTGACTTGATGGAGGAGGTGGTGCGAGACTTCCGGATGCATTCCTTCAAATAGGAGAACAGGAAGTAGGGAAGGCAGATCTTCTCCTTGTCTTGAATGAAGAACAGCATCGCCTTCTGATTGAAGTTGATGTAGTCTGGAGAACTGCCCTTTGGTCGTTGATTGATGCAGTTGAGCAGGATCTTGTGCCAGATTCTCAGTTTGGGGTGAAGGTCCATCACCTTGTAGCTCGTCTTGCCCGGTTTGAAGGTGGTGTACAGGGCCTTGTTGACGATGTCCTTGGTTCTGGGTTTCAGCTTCGATTCCGTCAGTGAGAACCGATACCCATGAGCAGTTTCTGCACCTAGCAGATTCACGAAGGACTTCTCCGTGATGATGATCTTCCTACCCAGTATGTAAGAGACCACCTGAGTGTCATCACAATCAGCGTGCTTCCAGAATTCCTTTACCAGCTTCTCATACACCGGTCCTCGAAGTCGATTGAAGTAGTTTCCCCAACCTTGAGCTTGGACTTCAGGACGGAGATCAAACCCATTTGCAGCCAAGTTGTCGAGGTTGAATCTCCATTCTGCAAGGACTTGGAGTTCCTCAGGAGGAAATACACAGTGAACGGCACAGCCCCGTTCTGCAATAGGAACAATCTCCTCTTGAGCTTGAGCTTGTTCTTGTGCTGGGTTCTCAGAGCCCCGTTGACCCGTTGCCAACCCGACTACCATGTGAGGGAACTGAGGTGCATCTGCAGTAGATCTTCTAGTTTGTCTCACCATTTTGAAGAGGTTGAAGGTTTGAGGTAGAAGATGAAGTTTGAAGGATGAAGAGAGATCGAGAGAGAAATCACGAAGGAGGCGGTTTTGAAAAGCAGGGAGTGCGAGAGTGAAAACCGGAAGTGAGAGAGAACGTGTGTGTATAGTGGGTTTTATCAAATAACCGTTGTTGATTCAAAAAGCACTTTAAGATCAACGGTTGAAAATTAAAGATAGACAGTAACAGTAAAATACACAATCACACACAGAAGATAAGCATATCTACACGCAATCACAACAGACTGTCACACGGGCACAAGGAACTATGCATCAGAAATTCTGACGCACGTGTTGTTGTCTCAGCTTCAGAGTCAGTACCAGTGGGCACACACACTCTGATTGAGTTACCTTCTGGACTAGACATCTTCTGATCAAGAAGTATCATAGTCAGAGGTTCTGATCTATCTTCACTCTGGACAAAAGTCCATGTTTAGATTTTTCAGAATAAAATTAAATCTATCTTCAGCTAAGGGCTTTGTAAAGATATCTGCCCATTGATGGTCAGTATCAACAAACTTCAGAAGAAGTACGCCCTTCTGCACATAATCTCTAATGAAGTGATACTTTACCTCAATGTGCTTTGCCCTTGAATGCAAGATAGGATTCTTGCTCAACGAAATTGCAGCAGTGTTATCACAATAGATTGGGATATTGCTCTCAAGGATCTGATAATCCTCCAGCTGATGTTTCATCCAGAGCATCTGAGTGCTGCATATTGCTGCTGAGATATATTCTGCCTCTGCAGTTGATAGAGCAATGGTTGATTGCCTCTTGCTTGCCCATGAGACTAGATTGCTTCCCAGAAATTGACAATTTCCAGAAGTACTTTTTCTCTCTGTTCTATCTCCAGCATAATCAGCATCACAATAACCTGAAAGCTTATACTCTGATGTTTTCTTATACATCAAGCCAAGGTTAGTGGTGCCTTTCAGATACCTTAGGATCCTCTTAACAGCAGTTAAGTGGGTTTCCCTTGGATCTGATTGGAAACGAGCACATAAATGAACACTAAATAATATGTCTGGCCTAGATGCAGTTAAGTACAGAAGTGAACCTATCATGCCACGATAGAGCTTCTGACATACTTTACCACTTATATCTTCTTTTTCCAGAATGCATGTTGGATGCATTGGAGTCTTGGCCACTGTAGATTCCAGCATATTGAACTTCTTCAGAAGTTCCTTAGTGTACTTGCTCTGATGGATATATGTTCCTTCTGGTGTTTGATCTACTTGTATTCCCAGAAAGTACTTTAATTCTCCCATCATACTCATCTCAAATTCAGCCTGCATCATCTCAGAAAATTCTTTGCATAGAGATTGATTAGCAGAACCAAATATAATATCATCAACATAAATTTGCACAATTAAGATATCATCTTTATAAGTCTTGCAAAAGAGAGTTGTATCTACTTTACCCCTTACAAACTCATTCTCCAGAAGGAATGAGCTAAGTCTCTCATACCATGCTCTGGGAGCTTGCTTCAGACCGTAGAGTGATTTCTTCAATTTGAACACATGGTCTGGTTTCTTTTCATCTTCAAAACCTGGGGGTTGATGAACATAGACTTCCTCTGAGATATAACCATTTAGGAAGGCACTCTTTACGTCCATCTGATGTAGAACTATGTTGTGATTTACTGAGAAAGAAATCAATAGTCTGATTGCTTCCAGTCTTGCTACTGGAGCAAATGTTTCAGTGTAGTCTATTCCTTCCTGCTGGCTGTAGCCTTGAGCAACTAGCCTTGCCTTGTTTCTGACTACATCTCCTTTCTCATTTAGCTTGTTTCTGAATACCCATTTCGTTCCAATAACATGGACATTCTCAGGCTTCTTCACTAAGCTCCAAACATCGTTCTTGGAGAATTGATTCAATTCTTCTTCCATGGCCAGAATCCAATCCTTGTCCTGAAGAGCTTCATCTATGGACTTGGGTTCAATTAAGGACACCAATCCTTTCAGACTCAGCAAGGTCTCTTCAGAGGGTCTGAAGGCAGATCTGGTTCTGACTGGTTCATCTTTGTTGCCCAGAATCAATTCCTTAGGATGAGCTGCAGTGATTCTGCTCTTCTTCAGAGTTTGTGAGTTAGAGGGACCAGCTTCTTCCTCTGGTTCATCTTCCTCTGGCTCAACTTCCTCTGGAGCTTTGCCTTTGTCAGAAACATTAATGCTTAAATCTGCAAACTTTTCAACTAGCTTTGACTGGTCAGAGTCAAGCTTATCATCAAATCTAACATGAATAGATTCTTCAATAGTCTTAGCATCAGTATTATAAAATCTAAAACCTTTAGATCTATCAGAATAACCAAGTAATAGACACTTAGAAGATTTAGCATCAAATTTATGCAATCTATCCTTAGTATTGAGAACATAACAAACACAGCCAAAAGGATGAAAATAAGAAATGTTGGGTTTTATGTTCTTCCACAATTCATAAGGAGTCTTATTCAGAATTGGTCTCACAGAGATTCTGTTCTGAATGTAACATGCTGTATTTACTGCCTCTGCCCAAAAGTGCTTAGCCATGCCAGTTTCTTGGAGCATGGTTCTAGCCATCTCCTGAAGAGTTCTGTTCTTCCTCTCAACAACACCATTTTGTTGAGGAGTTCTGGGACAAGAGAAATCATGTGCAATTCCATAGGAATCAAACAGACTCTCAAACTTGTCATTCTCAAACTCTCCACCATGGTCACTTCTGACACGCACAATTCTACAAGCCTTCTCGTTTTGCACTTGAGCAATGAAGGTAGAGAACACAGCATGAGACTCATCCTTGCGGGTTAGAAACTTTACCCATGTCCAGCGCTATAGTCATCAACGATAACCATCCCATATCTCTTGCCACCTATAGACTCAGTTTTCACTGGTCCAAACAGGTCGATATGCAGAAGTTCTAACGGCCTTGAGGTT